>NC_134012.1:6513970-6823676 GCF_047716275.1 Strix uralensis | reverse complement strand
AATATGACCTTCTTGATTTGAAGGATGCTACATGGAATTAAGTGTTCCACTAGTAGCGTGGGGAGTTCTGTTCTGTGACCTCAGGATCACAAGTCACAACATTTCTAGGAGCAGTGTGGGATTTTAGATTGCTGGTTGATATAAAAGTACTCAAAAGTTCAGTTGGGTGAAAAAAAAGTGGTAGATCCTGACTTCTAAATTGTCTGCAACTGACACATCACCCGGAGGGAGACAGTACTTTACTTCCTTGAGATTTACAGTGTTCAGAAATCCAAGACATTTAAGTCCATGGGAGTTTTGTATTTCAATTAACCTTTGATACCTATTGCTTCCAATGAGAATAAATTGAGATGCAACAGATAAGTAACTTGCATTTTACATGCTTCAAAAGAATTGTTTCTATTTGGAGAACTATTCTAATGAGTTCTCATTGAGACTACACAGAACAGAATCCAAAGCAGTAACTCTGAAATAATTATTTTATATGATTCTGGGAAACTACAGGAAACAATTACAAAAAACCATATTTGTAATCTGTGTCATACTCTACATATCAATAGAATTTCACTGATTTAGAAGTTACTTTTTTGGGAAGCAATGGTTTGTATTTTATTAATTATGTGTAGCTTTAACATTGTCTAATTGTCTAGCCTTGATTTCTTTTGCTTGCTCTCATTTCTACATTATCAAAGGAGCTTGAACTTGTACATAAACTGCTGTTTGATCCTTTCTGAAAACTGGGCTGTACAGTACATTACATATAATCTCAGGGGAAAACTGTCATCTGGACTTTGATTTCTGCCTAAAACTGAGAGCTCTGATTTTACATATAGCTTGAACATGTGTTTACATTTGGAGTTAATGGGAAAGTTATTTCCTTGATTGGGATCAAAGCATGTAGTACTTTCTTAGATCAAATCCTCATAAAGTTAGGGAGTCGGATGCTGTAAAATGCAAGAAAGATGAAAATGGCTAGTATTTTTTTCACTTCTTATAACTCTGTTTGTTCTAAGTATTTCAGGGATACTTGGGTAATATGGTATATTCACCATAGAATATAGGAATGTAACAGTAAGGACCTTTTGCTGAACAAGCCTTTCTCATAGTAAATAGCCTAGATGTATTAGTCTTGCCAGATGTGACGGCAGGGATTTTAAATTGAACTTACAGACCTTGGTAATACAAAGGACATGTGATAACATCTTTTCCATTAGCAGCTATTATGATAGCTTTTTCTGCTCTCTGCGGTATAAATAGAGCCTTAATACAATAATCCCATTCCATTTCTCCGCTACTGTGGTGCATCCTCTTGTACACGTTTACAGAGATAAGAAGGAATGAGACTGGGGAGGTGGGGCTATTTTTTCCCCTTGTACTGTTTTTAAAAAACTATGCTCTTCCCTTTGTTACATTTTTGTAAGAGAATACCAGAGCCTCAGTTAACCTAAGTAAGGCACATTTGAGAGTTCATTGACAGCTTGCATTCAGATGAACAACAGAGGGTGTATCATAAAAGACAAAGAGGACACCAGCCTTATATGCTGTCTAAGAAAAATACTATTTTCAGACAAGTAAAATGTTTTCTGGAAAACAGAGCTGCAGCACACTCAGGAGAGTGCAAATGGCATTTCTGTGTGGCTTTTACAATGTGCTCAGACCTTGGTAATTCTGTGCCTTCCATTTTATTGCCAACATACAATATAATGTTCTAAAAGTAAAAAACAAAATACACTGAAGGTGAGACTAGCTGCACCACCTATTAAGGGTGTCTGTATTTTCACTGTTTCCAGTTCTCTGTGCTTTAAACTCTGCTGAACATTAATCATTTGAACTTCAACTTTCCAGGTGAGATGTGTGCTTCAGGCTAACCATAATTATGAGGAAAATACCTGTTTTCTTCAGATAACAAGAATGAACAAAAGCATGCTATTTTGTTCTTGTTAGAAAGAATTCTGGCAACTTTTCTCTGAGAAGTTCCAGCAACTTGAGTGCTGGCAGCAAAAGCTCCTTCTATGACGCATGTTCTTCTGAAAACCTTTATTAATTATAAACATTTTAAAGAGATTGTTACCTTCACCTGGAAATGGTGAAGATGTTTGTCCTTGATGAACGTGTCAAAGCCCAGAATCTGGCAGGACTTCCGTTACAGTTTCACCTGTAATCTCCTACATAGTTGGATTTGGTTGAACACTAGATACAGTAAAGGAGAGTGATCTCCTGTGCTTCCTTGATGTATTCCAATAGTACAGCAGAGCCTGCTTGACATAGACGTTGATGTGAAAATGCAAAAAGTATTGATAAGGAGCCCAGGGAGGAGGGGACGGAGGTGGAAAATGGGCAGACGTTGAAATGATGAATGAGAAGTTGGAAGTTAGTGGGTGAGAAAGAATTAGGTGATGAGGAGTGGAAAAGGTGGCACAACCTTGAACTGAACAAGAAGAAGACTAGAATGCACTGTGTTACAGAAGAAGAGAAACATATGTGATAAGGATCAGAGGTATATGGAAAGAGCTAGGCCTAGATGAATAAGAACTTAAACCACTGAGCACAGAGATGTAGAAGAAAACAGTAAATGAAGGCCACTTGTGATGAGTGCAGTTCAGGAAGAGAAAAAGAAGGAACGAGACTTGTGCGAAATCAGTAGCTGCCGCGCAAAACGGAATAAAGGAACAGTTACGTTTGGAAAAGGAATATGAAAACTGGGCAGGGATACTGTCAATGTGAAAAATTGTCATGACAGGGTGGAAAGGCAGAGGGCAAACTGGAGGGAAGAGAGCAGAAGAGACTGTGAGCAGGTAGGAAGCTGTGTTCTGCATGGAGTGCGCTCTACTCTGGAACTGGGCACAGACCTGGGGTGCTCCTCTCTCTCCTCTCTCCTCTCTCCTCTCTCCTCTCTCCTCTCTCCTCTCTCATCCTCTCCCTTACAAGCCTTTCTAAAATCTGTTTCTGTCCACATGGCTGCTGACAGCACAGCAGAGTTTCACTTGCTTCTGCTGGTTCTGTTCTTCCCTTAAGTGGCAAGGCAGGGTGTTAAGTGATTCAAAAAGTCTTAATGTGATGACTCACCCCACATGGAGATATGATGTCATATTTTAAGCTTGTTTTGTCCCCCAGATCTGAACTGTATCAGAAGTGCTTCTTGAAGATTGGAGGTAGACTGCTGTTGTTAATTATGATACTGTCTTCAATCTTAGGCACAGACTACTTTAAACTTTACCTTTCCTGATTTTTGAGCACATGACCCTGCAGTCTCACTGATTTTATTTTACTGCAGGTCTATGTATGTATTTGTGCAATGTGCAGGTGATTTGATATTACCCAGGCTCTGGTTGTGAAATACCCTTTAACAAATTTTATAGTAATAATACTAGAATGCTTCCTAATCATCTTAGGAAGGAAAACATCAGAAAGTCTCTAATATAAAAAGCAGAAGAATGGGGAGCTGCTGATTTGAGTGAGGCCCTAGCAGAAGCTGGCATGGTAGCAATATGCAATCATATACTGGTTATGGATGAAATCTAATCCACTTAAACTAGAATTTAAAATAAATAATAGCAGAGAAGAGAGGAAAGGAATGATGGTGGAAAGAGGCTTGTATAAACAACTTCCTTTATAACTAATTTGTATTATTACATTTCAACTGAACAGCAGATACAGTCCAGGTTTTTCTGAATACAGAAACCAGACGGTTTTTAAAGCAAAACATTAATCGCACTTATTTACTTCTACAGTGACAGTGCACATTTAAACAATGCATCTTTGGTTTTTTTTTCAAAGATTTATTGAAGTAGACAACTGTTAGTGACTCTCAGGAACCATTCAGAGAGTCAGATTCTGAGTCCAAACTTGGTGAGGAAACCAATGGTCTCTTCTGACAGTCCCTTGAAAAGAGTAGGTGATCCCACAGGGGAATTGGTGGTGAGGTAAGGGAAGATAGGGACAATTCAAGGCATAAATAAATAAGTGGGTGTTGTTTTGGGACTTCTTTCTGAAATTAAACGTGCTTATTTGATTTGTGACCCACTACAAGTTTATTGCATAGTATCTTTAAATGGTTTTGAAATCTCTTGTATATGGTTAATTATCTATTAGGTAGCACAGATGCCCATAATATGCAATGTACTTCTGCTAAGACATTCTTAATTGTTTTGTTTGGTTTTTGTTTGGGGTTTTTTTGGGTTTGTGGTTTTTTTTTTTTTTTCATTTTGGAGAAAAAGGTTATTACAGTCGTTTTTGCTATCAAGAACATTTAATAGTTTGATTTAATCCCTTCTGTCTAGACTAAAAATCTGACAGTCTATCTCAAATTCTTGCTGTGCTTTGAGGACCCAACACTGGCAACAGCTGTGGAGGAAGGACAGGACGGGGAGTGAGGTAGGAGGAAGCATAAATAAGCTTTTCAAGTTGAGAGATTGCAAGCAAAGTTTACCCAGGCACATGGGACTATTCATTCAACAATTCAGCTGTTGCTGAAAATTACGCATCTTTTTCTGACATCTGCCTTTAGGGATAGACATCTTTTCTAGCCCCTTTCTCCCTTTCTTCCCCCTGCTGTTTTCGATATGGAAGAAATGGGTGTTGTGCTTCCTGTAATGTACATTAGTCTGCTGAGCACCACATGAAGGATCTAGGTATGAGTAGTTTTTCAGGCCAGATAGATACGGATAGCTTCGGTGGTGTGGGTGATGTTAAATTCCCAGATAATACTGCTGCCGTTCTATCATCAGCTTAAGAAGTAGGGGGAGGAGTAGGTAAGCGGCAGCACTAGATTCATCTCCATGGCAATACGCTGATATTTTCTGCTTGTGCATGTGCAATTTTGTCAATTTGTATTTGAATAGCCTACTAAGGCTACTTCTTCATATTTAAGAAGAAAAAAATTTCAATATGAATTAATCTGGGAAGAGTTTTGTTGAGTGATTGAACAATTGTGCTACTTTCTTTGTTACTCCACTTGAAAATCTTGCTCCTAGCCTGCTCCTTGATCCTGCACTGGAGTAAATAATGTTACTGAAAAAGTGCTATTTAAAATAAGCGTGGTGGGTGGCAAACACTAGATGTTAAAACCTGACCAGGAAACTATAAGCATTTGTTGTGCAAATGGATTTGGCTTCAATTGGGCAAGCATAAGCTTGGCTCTACCAAGTAATTTTCAGAATGAGATGTCTTTAGGGAATAGTATATTCCACTTTTCTTTCGTGTTACTTTTCTAGGAAAGGTGCTTTTATTCTGTAGCAGGAGCTCTGCTGAGCACCTCCCATGAAGCTAAGAACTGACTTCAGTAAAAAGCATAATGACTACGTGTCAGATAAGACAGTGATGAACTGTGTTTCTTCAAAGAGCGAGAAGGAAACTTGCTTTCCTTCCGTTGACATCAGAAGCAAATCCATAGCCCACAGGACATTTAAAAGTAGATTTTCTGTTTTCAAAGGAGGATATTGCTGCTAATACAATAAGTGCCTCTGGCTAGTTTCCTTTGAATTCCTTTCTAATTTTTTTGTTAGACAAGTTAATTATTTCATCATTTAAATCATAAAGTGGTAGCAATCTGCTTCACAAAACATGAAGCCTTTACTGGAACATACTAATGTACAAATGTGAACAAGATTTTTTTCTTTCTTGTCTGGTAAAAATAGTCCACTCTGTTGGCTAAAGTTTTGCACCAGCTAAATGGCTTGGTTAGAAATCTTGCAGGACTGATTGTCTGATGAAGATTATGATTTTATATATTCTTTAAGAAAAAAAAAAAGGAAAACTAAGTTGCATTTTGGATGCCCCTTTACATTTATACAAAGTACATACAAAATGTTAATAAGAACACTAGTGTCCCTAAGCCGACTTTGCATCATCAAAATATGGTAATAATAAATCATAACAATGTATTATAAAAGAAAATTTATTCAGGTTAACTTTGTACTCAACATTGGTACTGATGTGCATTACCTGAAAATCATAAAGAAAGAAGCCTAGCCTTCAGACAATTTTCTGTAGAAAAACATAGCAAAGTAACAAATTAAATATTTATTATATTTTAAACTTGAATTTTCTCTTTTTTAAAAAACCTATAGAAATAAAATAAGCTGACTGTATTTGATACATTATTCAGTACAGTTGGTGTTGCCTAAAGAAAATACTTCAAATACACTCACTTCTCATACAGAAGAGTATTTGAAGTCTAGTGCTAACAATGAATTTTATAGCTTTGAAATTCTTGCGAGCCATGGTGAAATGAGTGATAGAACCTACTGCTAGAACTGTAGCCCTAGAAATATTTGGCTTTATTTTTTCTTTAATCACATGAAGGGAGGAGTTACTTTCACTCCCTTCATTGTTAGTCCCAGTAAATTTTTAGTGTTTCCTGTTCTGATAATCTGAACTGTTTGGACTTAAGCCTGTGTAATTTTTATCTGGTTTAGAGGGGTTTTTCTGGTGGTTATTAAATGCTACAGCTTGGGTCTTATTGCATGTGTTTAATTTGAAGATACTTCCTTTGTCTCAGGAGCCTGCTAGTGGAAAGTTTAGTCACTCTGACAGTAATGAGGAATTGTATCATCAAATTACATTGTTAATGTTTATGGTCCCTATTTTTTGTTCAGGGGAATGCCTGCTTAATCACAACTGAGTGATACCAAATAACTTCCCAGTTTTATTTCATTTGATAACTTGGCATACAATATGCTTGAAGTCAAAAGATCCTGAGAAGATTTTCAATGGTTTAGTAGCAGAACAAAATTTCAGTGTTTTACCTGGAAAGGAAGAGGCCTGTATTCTGGCCCTCGTCTAGGGATTATGTAATTATGCATTGTGCTTTGCTGTATTTGGATTAAACACACACAGTTCTGTGTACAACAGTCCAGATCTGTGGACTTATATCTGTGTTGCTTGCATAACACTATGTCCTGCTTGTTGTTTATTTTTAAGGTATTTTTCATATGATTATAAAGATTGATATAGATGTATAGAAGACTGGTGTGTAATACTGCTGGTTTCACTATATTAGCTGGCATAGCCCTCTTCAGAGGTAGGAGTTTCAACCCAGATCACTGATACCCTGGAAAAAACGCCCAGTTGGAGGCAGCACTCAAGTAAGCTTTGGGGAAAATGGATGTTTTTGGTGGAAGGTGAGCTCAGGGGCAACTGCCAGAGAACACCCTGTCTGGGGGTGCTCATTAGACATAAAGGATTCCCTGAGATGCTCAGACTTGAAAGGCTTGGGGTAATCCTATTGCAGCACAAGTCCAGAACTTAAGGTGGCTGGGAAGGTTTACTAAGAAAAATGTAACTGTCTGTGGGGTTGGTCATGGGTTCTGAGGATTCAGTTCAGATCCTAAAATTCTCCTAAAAAAGCCTTTTTGTAGGTCTGGCCATAAATCATTGCATAGGGTTGGGGGTGTTTGGCCATGGACATGATGAAATCTGCCGTGTTTGCCAGCCCTTTGACCAAAATGTACAAAGCAAAAATCCCACAGAACTGTTTCCTCTAAGACACAGAGATTTGTTCTCTTGGTGGGTTGAATGAGGTTGGGAGAGCTGAAAAATGATGCTTGTGTCAGGGTTAGAAGTTAGAAGCAGGGAGTTGTGACTCAGATGTTGTCTGAGCAATGGTCTCCTGGGGCTGTATCTGATATGGTGACATTATCCACAGCCCCTTGTTGTGAGCTATGCTTCATGTAATGGTGCAGCCCGTATAGAGTATAAAATGGCGTTCATCTCTCCTGTTCTGTTTCTCTGAATGTACTAATTCATGCCAAATGTTGGGCAACATACCCATAGCAGTTCATGCAAATAAAATGGATAAAGAGTGTTCCATCTGTTGGTGCACGATCTTGATTCAGGTACAGTCATGGGATCAACAGTACAGATTTATTAATTCACTCAGTCTAATTTATTCTGCTGGATATTTTTACAGTTGCTTGTGGGATTTAGTCTTCATTGTTTTGTAATCTCTGAACAGCAAGTTTTACAACTAATTGTTCTGTTATTCATATAACCAGTGTGTATGGAGAATTAAAACACTCTCAAATCCATTCTTTCCCTTGATACATACATGAATGTCTTTCTTAAGTCAATAGGAGTGAGCCATGCCTAATACAGTTGTGGAACTCATTGTCAAAGAATACGATAGGGTCCAAAAGTCTAAATGGTTTTAAAAGGATTAGACAAATTTGTAAAGTATGTCTTTTGGTGACTGTTACTACATGAGATGATCCAAGTGTTGCTTCCAACTCAGTGAGGCTCAGAAGTGCCAATGGGTAGGAGCTGGGCATCTGGGCTGTGTGATGCTCCTCCTGGTTCAAATCTCTTCCCTGAAGCATCTGTTCCTGGCCACGGGCATGTGTTGGGTTTGGGTTCCTTGGATCTTTGGCCAGGCTCAGCATGGCTGCTCTTACATTTTGATCCTATCTGTGCTGTTTTGTCTCTTGGGATTTGGACTTTTTCTTCCCCTGTTGCATTAGTTCATCCTATTGTCAGATAGCTAGCCTGGGGGGAGGAGGGGGAATAGATTCTGGCAGTCCTATTGACTAGGAAGAACATTAATTTCCAGATGGTTCTACATACTGCTTATTGATTTCCATCATACTTCTCATTATACCAATTTTGTAAGATTTATTTGCATTTATCATTTTATAGACACATGTTTAAGAAGAATAATTGAATTTTTTTGTATGTACCCTTCTGATTCTTTATACATTCATGCTTATTTCTTTCTTCAGTCAATAATGAACATCCACATTAAAGCAGAAATTTATTTAAAGATTTTATAATCCCTCAAAGTAGTTAAACACAATCTTGAAAGTGCAGATTATGCCTGTGCTGGATGGAATGGTGTAAGTAATAAATTTCATAGTGAAATTATTTTGTCATGGTCCTAAAGGTAGCATAATCACCTAAGTGCCTGATGCCAAAATGTTTTCTTTGCATGAGAGACTTCAGGATAACTATTTGCAGAGGGACGAAAGCCAGTGATGAGTGAAGAAACCTCCTATTTCACAAATATCAGTAGAATTACCCAGTGTCTCGTAGGACTGGACTGCATTATGTTGGTCAGTCTGACTTGCAAGATTCCTCTCCTATGGGTTTAAACTTGTTTTCAGTTTGCCAAGGGGAATACATCACAGGAGTACATGTGAGTCAGCATCTCAGCTGGCTAAGGCCAGAGTGTTAAGGATGCAACAGTGTACTTCTGGAAAAACATTTTTATTTTAAAACGTGTGAAAAAGACAGAATACTTATTTATATATTTTTAAAAAGGAAAAGAAAATGGGTGGGGCGGTTCTTGGACTGTTGTTCTGTTTTGGTTTTTTTCCAAAAAATTGTACATGATAGTGCAATTAGTTTAGGAAATGGTACTAGTGCTCATTCAAAAATGCTTCTGTGGGGATCCAGTGCAGACTGCAGACAAAGCATGCAGGAAACCTGTAGGCTGAAGAGAACTGCTCAGTATATGCCTTTACAGTTCGTTTTATATATGGAAGTGACACAGTGTAATGCAGATTTTCATGCTGCACATGAGAAGGAAAATGGAACAAAATGGTACAAAACGCTGTTGTTGATCTGATGAGTTTCCAGCTGCAGAATAATTCTGCTAAGCTTAGAACGTCCTCTGGCAAGTCTCAGATCTCATGCTGTCATCAGTAGGAGGGCTGCTGAAAATTAAATGGATTAGGCAAAGCTAGCTGGTCCTCACCAGTGGGGCATGTGATGCCTTCTCCTGCTCTATTGTTCAGGGTGAGGAGGCATGGCTGGGGCTTGGGGAAGAGACGTGCAGCAGGAGACAGTGATAAAAATTGAGGAGACTGCTGGTGGTCTCTAGGACTTTCTTTGAACTGTGCTTAACCCTGGGGTCAGTGGGTCAATTATTATGCCCTGGTGCTGAACGGCAGATCAGCGCAGTCATTGGCAGGTGGTGGGGGAGGATAGGGGTGGCACATTTGGGAGGTTTGTTTACAGTGTATGAGACAGTGCAAAGTGAAGAGCTGATTTACCAGAAACCATCTTGTCAAGCAGCGCAGCAGGACCTTTTCTCAAGCAGGGTAAATTAGCTCACTTGGAGATCAATGTTGTGTAGCTGGATTGCTTCCAGTTCCAGTTGGGTTAGAGCTCGATGTGTTGCCTTATGCTGTGTATGGATGTCAGTAGGGACCTACAAAGTAATTGGGAAACTGGAGAAAGGTTTTCAGTCTGTGCCAAAAAAATGATGAAGAATCAGTTTGCCAAGCTTTAGGATATTTACATGCTGGGGGCTCAGGGTTCTCCAACCTCCCTTCTGACACACAGCTCTTTGGGAACCTGATCAGCTGAAATACATGTGTAAAGTGACAGACAGCGGTGTGTATCCCCTTCCCAGGGCTCAGATGTCAGGTGTCCCAGCACAGTGTATGATTGGACTCACTGGAGCACTCTGATTACTAACTTACATGCCCTTTTCACTGGCTGTTTCCAGTGAAGGAAACCTCCTGGTAGCCTCCCCCAGAGAGGGATTAGGAACACAGTGTCCTTAGTTTACCTTCATTTTTGCTAACGTAGAAAGGCACAGCGTCAGTAAGAAGTGATGGAGTGCAGTGATGTCGTACTGCTTGAGAGCAGCTGAAGCGCAACCATCGGGCTCAGGTTCCTGCCCAGGTCACCCCCTCTGCTGGAGCTGTCTGGAGGTCAGCGTTCCCACCCGCACATAAAGGTTTATCTACTGATAAAAGGCTGCTGCAGACAAGATATGGATTTACAGTGTATCCATTACCACAAGCAGATACCCTAATAGCTACTGATTGGCTCACCCCCATGGATCTCTCTAATCCCTTTTAAAATCACTCATGCTCTTGGTCTCCAGGACATCCTGTGGCAGTGAGTACCACAAATAAAATGCACTGTATAACAAAACCAGAACAAAATAAATCTCGTCTTTGTTATATTTTAGCTTTTTTAAAAAGTTCTAAGTTGTGTCCTGATAAATTCACCAGGTGCCCTCTCTCTCTTATGACTTTATAGATCTATGACTTGTCACTCATCAACCACTTCTTTCCCAAGAGTTTTATAACAAAAATTTACAGCAAATCATTATATAAAATTTCCTCCTCATTAAATTAGTGTCAATTGCTGGATTAATATTTGAAATAGATAATTTTTAGTTTTTAAGAAAACTTTTTTCACTGTAATTGTTTCTGCAAGGAGCTCTCCATGTAGTTGTCAGGTTAGGTCATTTTTTGAGGACTTACGAACACATTTTTGAAGAATCAGTTTTGAGATATTACGAAGTTCATTCTGTAACTTATAAATATTTTGTCTTGTTTTCCAGCTTTTGCAGTTTAACAAAAAGAGTAAGACACGCCAAGCTCTCCCATTACAAAGTTAGCACTAACAATGCTGTATGTCCATCATATTTGTCACTTCTAAATAACTCATAGTAAATTATGAAAGAAAAACACTTTTTTGGTGCATTTCACTTTGCAGTACTTTGAAGATACTGCTTTTCTGATAAGACTGGATTCATGAATATAAATCTAGGTCATGGAAAGGTGAGAATATCTACCTTGTGACTGCATTTACTTTCAAAAGTGGAGAGGAATCAAAACTCAAGGAGATCCAGAGGCAGTCCCAGCCGGGTATTCTTGTTCATGCTGGTTCTTAGCTGCAGAGGCCCTTTCTTGTACAACAGTCTGTGCTTAGGTAAGGCCAATGTGGCAGGCAGAGAAACTGGGAGTTTCATGTAATGGCATCTTATGTTCAAACTTACAGGCACATGTGCCACAGGAGAGCTGACTGAAAAACAAGTGGAACTCATATATAGCAAAAAAAGTGTTAAGTGGAAACATCCAAACATTTTTCCTTGCTTTTTGCCCATAAAGGGAGAAAAGATACCCTTTTTTCCCATGCACTGAAAAAAAAAAAAAAAAAAGTAAAAAATATTCCAGTATTTTCCTTGTAATCTTAAAAAAAACAAATAAAAATGCATGCAAACTTGGGAAAACAATGTTTACTGTCTTTTTTTAAAAGTGCACAATTAAAACAATTTTAGCATACACAGGGAGTAAACCCTATGTAGGTAGAGACAAGGAGAGCCTGAGGTCAGTAAATCAAGCAGCAGGACTGCTGTAAAAAGGACTTCACTATTGCCTAAATCAGTTCAGGCCACTTACACAGTGTATCTATATTTCTAGGTACAGAAAATATTTTTTTTATAATACAAGAGGAAACATACTATCTCTAAAGAAGAAAACAAGAAATGCCATCATTTGGCATTAAGACTTTTTGCATTTTCCCTGGGATCCAAAGAGTATTTCTTCTTGTCATTCCTTTTGATAATTCTTCCTTGGGCTGATGTTTCATAATTACATCACCAGGGGAGGAAAACAGCCTCATAAGCCTTTTTTCTTTTTTTTTCTTTTCTTTTTTTTTTTTTTTTAAGAGGAACATCCTTTAAAGGATCATCTGTTGGAAATATATTTTTTAGAAAAAGTGGCATAAAGTGTTTAAAAAGTAAACTCAAGAAACCATAGGTTGTTATCTTCCTAATATATGCATTTTTAACACTTATTGTGCTGTTTTCGAGAAGAAAAATCTAAGTTTTCTGTAATTAGTAAGTCAGGCAGCGAATTGGAAACTCAAAAAAGCTGCCCTCTGTTTGCCCTGTTCTGGTTTCAGTTTGGTTAAATACACAGCCATTCATGCTGTGCATGAAAACGCCCCCCTTCAGTAGCTTGGGACCTCTCCCATGCTGTTCTCTGAGCTGTTTGAGAAGATTTAAGAGCAGATCCAGAGTGGCTGTGTTGTACATTCATTGGGTCTTGCATGTTAGTGGGGGGTTTTAGACCTTTCAACTTCATAGTGACTGCCTTCTTATGCAGTGTGAAGGCCACATGACAAATGACGTTGTAAACAAGTGCTCTTTGGACTTTTCTGGCTTGCTCTATTCCCTCTATTCCCACGAAACAATGTGACTGCTGATGCTGATGTTCAAATATAGAGTCACTTTTGGATTTTCTTTTTGGAACATCTCTGGAGGAGAGTTGAATTGGAAGGCTGAGAAAGACCTGAATAAGCATATCTGAACTGAAAAGGTTGTAGGTGAATTAATGTTAAGGACATTAGCAAAAGAGTGATAGAAAACATACATGAGGCTTCATGCCTGGATCTCACCACTACCTCCAAGAAATGAGCTCAAGCTGTGAATTTGATATGGATCCATATTTCAACCCCTTAAGACTCCAGAGGTCTTTAGCTCTAAGGGTTTGATTTGGGCTATTTCAAAGACAGAACTCAACTGAAAAACTTTAGATCTGGGCTAAAGTTTAAATCTAAACAGTCCCAGAGTTGAATAGCGTTTGAATTTGGAGTTATGGTTGGAGCCAGTGTTCACCTCTAAATACAAATTCACTCATAATACAAAACAAAACAGTAAGATATAGATGAGAAAGAAGCTGCAGTTAAATGAGAAACAGATTTGTTGCTAGCTCAAATGAAATTAAAAGAATATGGGAGCAAGCCAGCAAATATATTCTATTGTGAGAAAAAATGTTTAGTTTCCCATTTGTGATAACACTGAGAAACTAAATAGGGCCATGCTACGAATGTTCCTTGATGCAGCACTTATTGCTGAGAACTGGCAACATATGAAACCTTCCTACTTTAGGCTGCTTGCCTGAAACCTCTACCCCTGCCTTCCCTCTGAATTGATACTGCAATAGCCCTTTTGAAGACTGTCAGATATGCCTCAAAAAAGAAAATCTGGAAGAAAATTACTCGATTTTTGTACTTACATGTATTTAAGATGCCACCCAGATGCCAGCCACAACATGTGGACATTTTGCAGTAGAAGTCATGTATCTGTTTTAGCAATGGGTGCCTTGTAGTATCAGCTCTTGAAGGCCAGACACAGAAACCTTTGTTCTAAATATAAATATTGTTGGACTTGTAAATCAGTAATTTTTAAGTAGTAGAGGTTTACCTAGCTTACATGAAGAAAGTACATTTTCAAGCCACAACTTATAACACAGGGTGATCCTTACCCCATTTTCTTCCTCATGTTCTCCCCCTCCCTCCACATCATTTATTCCTTTTTTTGGGGTGTTTTTTTTTTTTTGTTGTTGTTGTGGTTTTTTTGTTTGTTTGTTTTGTTTTGGTTGTTTTTTTGTTGTTGTTGGTTTTGTTTTTTTTTTTAACCAGTGATTACAAACTACTGGATTTGGTGCTTAAACTGTGCAGGGTTAAAAGTATAGCTTTCCTCACATTTCTGAACTTTCTTCCATAAAAAAGCTTATGAAGATGATCTCTAATTTCACTTCCTCAGCATGAAAAGTAAAACATCTGGTTGTCTTAGTTTCCCACCCCAGCAGCTGACTTTCAAGAGAGCAAGTAAGCAATGACATGCTTAAGATTAAAAAACAAAAATCTGCTATGAGCATGTTGGCATGGGAGAACAGCAGTGTGATGGAGAAAAGCATACAAGTTTCTATAGCACTCATAATTACAGAGCATAGATAACAGCCTGCAGTTAACACTTTAATATATCCTGGCCCCTGCTCTATTTTTTCTGGCCATTGTCAATGGAAAGTTGATGGTAACAGCTGGTTAGGGATTCCCCTAAAATGAATATAACCAGCTGCTGCATGCTGGTTCTTGTTTCCCCCTTCCTCACGTAGACATACTTTGAGCATGTGTCTGGGTCAAGAGAAGGTTCTGCAGTGGGGACAGTTATGACAAGCAGGAGGGACTTTCAGCAGGACTTGGGTTAGAGCACTCTGGAAAGAACTCTTCCAGTGTCAACTTCCTTCAATACTGTCCACAATGGCCTTAAGATTAGGGAAGCTGGGGAAGGAGGCTCTCTGTGCTTCCATTTCTTATCATCAGGTAATGTCTGGGCCCAGTAGAGGATACGACTCTTAATTTATCCCCTTCATCCGTTCCACTTACTTGCACAGTGAAATTGAGCATTTTTCGTATTTATATTAATTTTCCAGGTTCCCATCAATGGCCAATATTATTATAATGACAGCTATAAGGAGATATTCTGATTACTTCAACTTATTTGTCCCTCATAGTGCTCAGCCAGGACAACCCATTCTTCACCATGTGTGATACAACGACACAAATTAGGGTAGGGGCGGAGGAGAGGTACAGTTGTCTTCCAGTTTTTGTGCAATGGCCGTAATTTTAGAAACAGTGAATTGGGATCATCTGGGTAATCTCTTGTGACATACTCCTCATTGACAAATGTCTTGAAATACACTTAAGGTGAGATTCTACTATGTCTGTTTCTCCACAGAAAGCCTGGCTGCTTCAGGACCTTACATTGTGTTTCTCTATAGAAGTCAATCTCCTGCAGAGGGCTGGAGAATTCATAGGATCAAAGGCTAATTATTAAGGCTAGAAGGGACCTCTAGGACAACCTCCTGGCCCAAGCAGGGCCAGTCTGAGTTTGTTCAGGGCTTTTCCCAGACAGGTCTTGAAAACCTCCAAAGCTGGAGATGGCATGGATGCTTCAGGCAGCCTGTTCCAATGCTTGACTGCCTTCAAACGGAAGCTTTTTCTCCCTATTTCAGGCTGAACCTCTCCTGTCTGAATTTGCATCTGTTGTCTCTCTTCCTGCCAACACTGTGAAAAAGCCAGCTCAGTCTTCTGTGTAACTTCCTTGTAGGTGTTGCTTTTAAGTTCCCTGGAATCTGTCCCTTCCCCAGGCTGAACAATCCCAGCTTCCTCAGCCTTAGAAAGTGCTCCAGCCACTGACCATCTTGGTGGCTATCCACTGGATTTGTTCCAGCCAATCAGTGTCTTGTGCTGAGGCAGCCAAAACTATATGCAGTATTCTAGGTAAAAGACATCCAACTTTGTTCACAAAGCCAGTCGTTTTACTGCAGAAGTCAATCAGGCTGGTCAGGCATGATTTGCTTGTGGTAAGTCCGTGCTGGCTGCTCCAAATGTCCACCTTCTCCTTCCTCTGACCAGAAATGTGCTCTGAGAAGGCTTGCACTGTGATTTCCCCATGAATCAAAGGCTGACCATCTTACAGCTTCCCAGATAGTCCTGGTCTCTTTTGAAGATGGGTGCAAGATTTGCCATTTTCCATTTATGAGGGACCTCCCTCAATTTCCAAGAGCTTTCAAATATGATAGAGTGGCCTTACAAGGGCATTCACATACATGAATTTTCCTGCAATTATCCACACTTCCTCTAGTTTCCCCTTTCATTACTAATGTGATAACACAAGAATTAATAAAGGGAAAGGGGTTGGTCTTTCTATTCCACAATACAGTCAGAACAGCATGCATTTATCCTTCATGGAACTCTTTATTTCAAGAGTGTTGAGTGACACTAGGAATAAGTTTGTCTACCCTGTTCTGGCTTATTGCCTTATCTTGCTTATATGTGTGATAATTCAGTCACTCTGGCATTCTACAGGCTCTATGAAATGCCAAGCAAATAAATTATTCATTGTTTTGCTCTTCCTCCTTTCCTACATGGAGTTTTTTAATTGCAAAAATGTAACTTGGACGTTTGTCTGTATTTGCATGGATTGGCTGACAGCGTTAGCAGTGACAATAAGATTATCAGTAATGGTTTGGTAGCTTTATCATTGTGCATCTTCCTGGATTTGCTAATACATATCAGATACCACCTTTGTTCTGCATAACTAACCTAGAACGTAGTCAAAATCTATTAATATCAGAGCTTTTCCGTTTATTTCTGTATTTCCTTGGTTTTGATCAAAACCACAAGTTACCATCTGTCTGAAAGGGAAACAGCAATTAGCTACGCTATTTACTAGCTGAATTAGAAACTTTTGTTTTTCTTATCATTCCACCATTTTCAATGTATAGAGTGAGTATGGTGACATAAATATTGTCACTCTTCAGTCAAATACAGATGCTTGATTTATGCATTCATGCAATGGATTCAATATAATGCTGATACTGTATTATATTTGCAGAATAATTTGCATTTAATGAAAAAGGTATGAGCATATGAACAATTTGGAGGGACCTGAGGTGGGGATTTAGAGCATGTTTGATACACTCTTGTAACTGCTGTTAGGCATGTTCTTGCCTTGAAATAGCATATACTTCATATGAAGTACGTTACTCTGCACTAAAAGTTGGATTACTGTAGGACAGGAAGATATATTCAGCCCTCAGCTGGCATGCTGAAGAAAGGATTAGCCATCATCTTTGTCCCTGTTCCCAGGTGAGCCATGCAAGGAATGTCCAGGTATAACAGAGGAATATCTGCTGCACCATCTCTCATCTGTGCTACATGTGTCATTATATGACGAGCCGATACAGACTTTCTCAATGACCTGTACCTTCTATTAGCAGAACAAGAAATAACAGCTTAGATTCTGTGAGAGAGCACTGAAAGAGAACACTGACAGCTCTGACAGTTTGTGCTGCCATGAAAATAAAATCGATGCATGTTTCTGAAGACGGCAAATTCCTAAGGCAAATAAAGTAGCTGTTGATCGAAAACAAAGGACGTAGTAGTTACAGCTGAGTACATGAAATGAAGTGTGACTCATCTCACATCTCAGACCAAAATGTAAACTTGCCCAGAGTGGCACACGTTTGATTCAGATTTTAATTAACTTTTTTTTCTCATTGCTGTGTACCTCTAGCTTTCTGATTTGGAATAAAACCTCAGACTAAGCACCAAAACATGTAAGAAGGCTGCTCTCTAAATACTTTTGCAAAACCAGAAATTAAAAACTCTGGCTTTATTATATTCTTGCAGGCTAAAAACCTTTGAACACATAAATGTTTTGAAGGCTGAGTTTGCCTAGGCAACAAAACTTTTGGTACTGACCTAAGCCAGCCTTTCACTCCTCTTGTGATTTGCCCATCTCTAATGATAGTGTGAGTAGACAGGCTAGTATAAAACAGGTTTAAATCCTCTTAAGCTGTAAAAGGAAAGGAACCCAAGGATGTCTGGGCTGGTTTCTTCATCAGAGACAGAAGGTACACACCCATCATACAGTAAACATCTGGACTGCATCAAACTATCCGGGTGGAGAGGGCAAATGTCTTTGCTGAAGTCTTTCATGAAAGATTAAATGTCTGCCTGCTTTTTCAAATATCGTCAGAGTAAGGTGCCTTAATTTTATATTTGAAATTAGTCTGAAAACTTAAGTTACTTGGTTTTAGGCATGGATATAAAACACAGATTTCATCTTGCAACAACAAAAAAAGAGGTTTCAATATTTTATTTTCATTTTGAAGCAGAATGAAATCTAAACTTCCTGGATATCCTGTTGCGGAAAAGCAAGTCTCTGCAACAGCCACAAACATGTGCAGCCATCATGACCATTTTACAGACGGAAAAAATGCAGATAAAAAGAAACTGAGTGATTTGATTTCCTTAAATAAGTGGGGTTTGACCGTCTCTCTCCTGCCCTCAGAATAACACTTTATCACATTTGTGTTCATCACTGGTCTCTTCTGTGATGTGATAGGAGCTTCTGCCTGATGTGATTTTAGTTGGAGAGATTTGAGTTAGCAGGTGGTTGTGCAGGAGAAGGGTAGAGCAACCCTGACGGCGCACGGCGTGTGAGGTGAGAACGACATCCTCAGATGCATCCTTGGCTGCTGACTTCCCCTCTGCACCAAGGACATTTCAAGGGCACAGCCTGGCATCCCAACAGATGAAGCACGTAACACAGTATGGTTGTCTACATCATCACCGAAGTGAGACAAGGCCAAAGAAAGTATCTGCCCAAGATTAGTCTGCTGAGACCTGGTGATTTTTTTTTTTTTTCCCTGACCTGAAAATGCCTGTTTCTGTGCACAGTGCACTGTAGGACACTCCCTGACTTTCTCAAACAAATTTAATGCTCACATTAAAATCTCTACAGGTCTGCCTGCTGCTGTGTGGGTGTAAGTCCTATCAAACAAAAACGAGTTTTTCCCAGTTGCGAGGAGTCATTGTTGGCTCCTTCAGGAGGACCTAGAAACAAGAGGGTGAGAGACCAGCCTGGCCGTGCTTCCTGCATGACCTTGGATTGAGATGCTTAATCTCGAAGAGTTTCCGTTCCCTCCACTCTCCAGTAAAATGGGGATAATAATAGCTGCCCTTATCACTGGGGTGGTGTGAGGATTAATAAGCTAATGCCTGCGAGGCTCTCTGGCACCCTGCTGACAAGGGACTGCCTGAGTGCCCTGACAGAGCACAGGAGTGCAGGAGCTCACAGAGCAAGAGTTGTTCACTCTCTAGCGTTGATTAGGGCAAAAAAAAACCAACCATGAGAGCAGGGGAGGGAAGACAACAGCCATAAAAGCTGAAGCAACTGCAGAGGGTGGGCTGCAGTGCCCAGCAAGGGTAGGAAATAGCTTGTTCGCCCACGGTGTTATTCTCACCGATTGAACGCGCATAAGTGCTGTAAAAGTTTGTGTAATAAAATTCATCCCATACCCATGAGAAGAAGTGGGTGTCTTCTGCATGTCTGCATGACATACCACATGAGACTGGAGCAACTCAAGGTAGTTCATCCACGGCAGTGGAAAGTGGTGGAAGAGAGATGGAGTAGCCGAAGACAAAGAATCCAGAACCACGTGCTTAAAGAAGTTTGTAGCAGCAAGGAAGTTTGTAGTGCCCCAAAGCTTGTGCTTGTGTGTGCCCATAACGGATGGCATAGGTGGGTTCTGCGAATGCTGAGAAGGTATCAACATAAGCTTAGGTAGGGCCAGACCTGAATTAGAGGCTGTGATTCCTAGAGACATGCCCATGTATCTTTTGTGCTTCTCTTTATTTCTTTTGATGATTAAATTATTTTGGTTTGAGGGTCTTTTTCCTTCTTTCCTCCCAGTAACTGATCCTAAAGAGAAAACAATCTTTCCACCATGAACTTAATCTATTAGCTATCAGCTACACAGAATAACAGTTTATATTTTATACAAAATGATTTATATTAAAAATCTCATATGTCAGAGTATTTGGTGGGAATTTCTGCTTTTGCAGAAGATTTTCAAAGCTCAATTCATGCAGTTACTGAAATGTTATTGTATCTGTGTGAGTATGGTCAGGACCTGATGTGAAATTTCTTGTGATCTAAATCAGGAACTACTCAAATGTCAGTCTAATGAGGATCCAGATGCGAGTAACTTTTTTTTTTTTTTTTTTTTTCTCCTTACACCACACCCTAGCCTAAGGATGAGAAACTTCCCTCGTTTCTGTGATTGCTGCTACTTGGAGGAGCAGCTGCAATGTGCAATTGCAGTGTCCAGCTGGAAAGGCAGAGAACCAGGCTGGCCTGGCAGAGCTGGTGCACTGCTTGCAGCTGAGCAGAAGGCTTGTGCAGATGACTACACAGCAGAGTAGTGCAGTGATGTGCTTTACTTCACGCTCAATGAACCTATTGTTTGTGGCTCTGATGGCTGGTTGAAGCATCATTTAAATGTGGAAGGAGAGACCTGTTATCATATAGGAGAGCTGGTGATGTGTTGCATCAGGGAGACTTTTGCAGGTGCTACCATTTATTCTGGAGGGAAATAAACACCTATCTCCTTCACTACGCTGAAGTTCAGGTGGTGGAATAACTAGTACTTAGCAGATGTATCTAGAGACAGACATGAGGGTTTTGCAAATCCTTATGCTATTAGGTTCTCGTTAATAGCTCTTTAAAGTGTTATTTTTCTGGTTCTTTAAAATGTTTTCTGTAAGTTATTCAGTAGGATGGTGTCCTACTGCTTTTACTGGTCTTACTAAAATACAGCCTGACTCAGCTGGGACTTCAAGTTTTTTTACTGCAGTGCAATAAAAAGAAAAAAGATACAAGTTTAAGCACTTAGTTTTAATGACAAATGACAATTAGTACCTATTTTAATGACAAATCACAAATAGTACTTTCTAGCACCTATAAAGCCTTTGGTCAGAGGCTGACAAACTTCATGGGAGCACTCAATGATTTCCCTATTTACATGCTTTTGAACAGCAATATCATTATAGTATGCCTTATGGCAAGGTAGGAGTGTGCTATGTCTACTCTGTTGCTACAAAAACCCCTTATGACTGTATATGGTGTGAGTATCTATAGTTCAGCTATAAATTCTGCTTAACAAACAAGCTCATTTTATTTTGGAGAGAAGGCAGAGTGAGCCTGTGCCTACCTGATTTCGTGCAGACCTACTGAATCTCAGGGAAGTCTCCCACTTTTCATCCCTGAGACATTATATCGTGACTGAGATCTTTCAAAATAACAGGTATTTGTGCACATATTTGACCAACAGGATACATGTCTTCATGGCATGTACCAACACCAAGTGTATTTGTCTATCTTTGCAGCTTTCCTCATCTTCCTTACAGCCCTGCGATGCAGGCTTTGGGAGATACTGGTAAATTGTTTCTATCACTGAGAAACGAGCCATATGCCTTTCAGCATTGCTCTATTTTTTTCTGGAGACTTCATAGTCCAAATAACTCGTGAGCAGTTGGGTTCCTTCCTGTGTAAGATGTGATGAGAAGTGATTAATTTTTATGCCTGAATCTTAATTTACTCAAATCAAGGTTTTTATATGAATGATTTCTGAAAATCATTTGTTTTGCTGAAGCATTATGGGAGCTTAAATATATTGTACAAACTAAATAGCATCATTTTCCCAGTTGTGGGGGGAGGTGTCACTAACCTATAATTTATTCAAAGGCAATCACTACACCATCTTAGTAGGTGAAAATATGCACAGGAAGGTCAATCCCAATTCACAATACACACTACAGGTGTATGTAAAACCAAAGCAGCAAAAGAAGTCTTCTGCTTATCTGTACTTAAGAAAAGAAGTCTTCTGCTTATCTTATCTACAGGGACTTGATGTGACCACCATCACAATGTGTAAAAGACACTGGTTTTGTGGCAGGAAAAATCCTGCACCCTCATCCATTTGTGTGAGGTGAGGTGATACACTGCTTGCGGGGGACACAGCCCTAAATGCACAGGGGATGCTGGAAGCTGAAGCTAGCAGTAAGGCTGATCTCTGCAAGAGTATCAAAGAAAAGAGAGTCATGTTTAGAGCTGAGACCTGACACCTCTGGTGTGACATGGGGAGAGCTTGCAATAACCTTTTTTTTTCAGTAAAGGAGGTCTGAATGCATGCTCTGTGCTGCTCGTGCAGGGCTCACGTGTAACAGTGACATCAGTCATCCCTGCTTTGCTGTTCTTGTAAGCCATGCTAGACGTGGAGAGGCAGAAGAAAGGAAAACACAATTCATCCAGAAGCAGGGACGAGAGGTCTTCTGGAGGCTGTCCCCTGCTCCCCCATCCCAGCTGCTGGCTGCCCCAGGGGCACCTGTCTGGACATCATGGGGAAAGGAGTCATGAAGCCAACTGTCAAGAGCTTTTTGGGTTGAGGGGCTGATCCATAGCACAGTGTTTTGCTTGTAACATATCTTCTGCCCCATCGGCAAGTCCAGCTCCTCCAAATTACTGGGGCTTGGCTGAAGGCATGAGTCTCCCACAACCTGATCTGTGTGAGAGGGGCCAGGTGTTGCAGACCGCTGGCTGGAGGGGTGCCAGATCCTGCTATGCCTTCATGGGATGCTCTGGGAGAGGGACCCGCTGATACTGGGTCAGGCACAGCTGCCCCAGCCCCGCTGAGGGCTGAGTTTGCAGCCGTGACTTCAACCCTCCTGTAAATCCCCCCTTGGCCACTGTAGCTGCCTTTGGCAGCATTACAGCTCTCAAATCCCTCTCACCATTCTCTAACAACCATGATGAGGTGCCGAAACATGGAAGCTGAAATCCCTGCATTATTGCTCTCCGGTGAAGCAGACTTGCACGGGAACATGCCTTGAAAACATCTGGTGTTGGGTTGGAATTAGGACCAGATATGGCTTTACGATGTCCAGATTATTGCACATGACACCACTACCAGCAACAGGGAAGTCCTTGTTTAAATTCCTCCAAAAAAACAACAAAAAAGCACATTTATTTATTATTTTTTTCTTAGCAAATGTATGCCTATGTCTGAAGACTGTATCTTATTCTGGATAAATTCAGGAAAGAATCAATTTTCTGTGATAAGCCTGGAGTAAAAATAAATAATTATTTCCTATATCCTGCAGAAATTACATGGCTATGAATGTCATTGTAACAGTTAACACTTCTAGTTCACTCTCATTCCAATACCATGCCTCTTTGCATACCAACAGCTGAGAATGAGAAAGATGACACATACCAGTTTTCTGTAGTCTGCTTAGTAAGAGAGTCTCTGATGAAAACAAGTCCTCTAATGAGTATGAATATCAGTGCTTCCTGAAAGAAGAAAAAATACCAATCTATCTTCGCTGTATTACAACTTTACAAAGTATATAAATAGGAAATCCATGTAATACTGACGTGTTTTCCCTAAAGAAAGGTGGACGTTACTTTTTTTTTTTTTTTAATAAAGCCAGCAACACAGTGACACACTGTTGACTGTTGGAGAATGGGGGCGGGGGGTGGGGTGTGTGGCATTTTTATTTTGTATTGTCTTTACTGTTCAGAATTGATGTCCTTTAGGTGCTTAGATTCTCCTCATGTCAAGATCTTGTCTGACATTGGTAATGATTCACTTTCTTCTGATTCTGAATAAAAAGTTTTCCTTGGAACAAAGGATCTGATGCTTATCCTGGAAGACATTCTCTCTCTGCCTTGTGAGCATTTCTTCCACCTCCTTCCTTGACATCCTCACTTGCCCAGCAAGCCTTTCCCACTAACAGCTCATGGCAGTGCTAAAGAAGGTATGGTATTGGGAAACAGAGGTAAGTTGCCAAGCTAGCCTCTTGTCATGTAAACACATGTGTTGAGTGTTCCCAGAACTGGAAAATACCTTGGTACTGAGGAGTCCCAAGAGTGACACAAAGATCTGGAAAGAATTGTCTCCCGTTTTAGTGGCCATTTGAACCTGTAAGAAATTAAAAATCACATTCTCTGTGGATTAAATTAGCTAACACTATTAGATTTGTCCAGAAGTCTGTAGAAGACACCAGTGTGTGGCTAATGATCTCTAGAGGTAATGCCTGCCCATGCCGTGAAGGTTAATGGAAGCAGTGGAGTGATATATAGTCATGTTGAGCCTAGTTATATCCATAAATACAAAAAGCTTAGCCCTTATAGTAAAAGATCCAGTCCAGTGCTGCACATTTTTGCTCAATTTTAGTGATTTTGTTCCAGTCACTCTACTCTCCCATTTATTCTTGGATTGCCTAGTCCAAAATTCACCAACAGAGAATTCACGGAAAATAAAATTCCTACTTCTCATTCACAGTGATGTTTGTGCCAGAAAATGTTTGCATGTTAACTGAACGAGAACAAATTCTTTTTGTATTATCTCACTGACCATAATTAACTCACAGAAGGCATATCTAATACCAAAGACAGTGAGCTGTTGGAAATCTACGTAGGCAGTTGAAAGGCAGGAAGACATGTTATAAAAAGTTCCAAATAATACATACCTTTGAAAAACTGAAACACTGACAGATATGACACATTTTGGGTGAAACTCTGACTCTTCATGAAATTCCCTATCCTTCTCTCAGTCCAGGATTTTATACTTTAGAAATAAAGTGGAGGTTTGAACTTCCTACTAGCTTGAAGGGGTGTGTTAATGTTTGAATGTTCAAAATAGTTTCTGCTCAGGCTCAGGTAAAATGGTAGAAGAAAAGGGGTGTTGTGGAGGATGAACTGTGGATGAGAAAGGCGAAGCTTAATTTTTTTTGTCTTGACTAATGTTGACAAATAAGGCACCTCACACTGGAGATGTCACAGAGCAGAATTTGGGTTTTGGATTGTGGTACTGGAATGATTCCTCACAATCCATGAATGTAACTTCAAAATCACAGGTGTTTTACTGAAGAACAAAAAAACCCCAATTTGTCTTCTGAGACAAGAGGGATCAGAACTGACCTCTTGCAAATCAGCAAGTAGTCGTGCTAACTCATCCATTTGTGTTTCTACTGTATTATAGTAACAAGAAATAGTGTAGTACATTTTGATACAGAGGCAGGGATTTTCTAAACCCACAATATAAATATAACTGGGACTACTTTCTATAAAATTTCAGTGGGAGTCTTCTAATTCCATTATAATCCTTTGAAAAATCCCACTGAAGACATAAAGTTGATTTTTAACTTTCTAAAACCTAATTTGAAGACATTTTCTAGTGCTATGCTGTATTCCAGTACAATACATAATCAAGATAAAGAAGAAATAATGTAATTTTAACCTTATCACTATATTTCTTGTCCAGAATTACTATGCTAAGGAAGAAAAAGAAGAGAAAGCAAGAATGACAAAAAAAAAAACAACCCACAAACCAAACCTCAAGAAGCTGTTGTTATATATTATCTAAAACATCAAGAAAAGATGAAATAAAATTTTTGTTCAGCGAATAATTTTTACAAATTACCACTTAGATATTACATATTGTACAAAATACTAAGAACCTCCCAGTTGAAATATTTCACGCACGTTTTGGTGCACATGACAGAACAGTTTTGGGTAAAACTTCAGCTGGTTAAAATGGGAAAAATGGTCATCTTTGTTCTTGTTCTTTTATACCGATAAAGTATTTGAAGACCCAAAGAACTTGAGGACTTGAGGGACTTGTTTTGGGGAAAGAAATTTCCTGGACACAGGAGGTTTTCACCTCTGATGTGTGGCATAAAGTATAGCTCAGCTTGAAGAGAAGGTGATAAACTCTTCTTGTTTTTAACCCCGTTTCTTTCTGAGGAAAGTATTTAAAAGACCAGCATACTTCTACGTCTCTCAGAGGTTAACTAACTGATGCCCCTAGTTTTAGGCTTATATTGCCTTGGGCTACTTTGAGATAAGGTAGAATCATAAAATCACAGAATCACAGAATGTTTTAAGCTGGAAGGGACCTTAAAAATTAACTAGTTCCAACCCCCCCTGCCATGGGCAGGGACACCTTCCACTAGCCCAGGTTGCTCAAAGCCCCGTCCAACCTGGCCTTGAACCCTTCCAGGGAGGGGGCAGCCACAGCTTCTCTGGGCAACCTGTGCCAGGATCTCACCACCTTCACAGGGAAGAATTTCTTCCTTATATCTAATCTAAATCTGCCCTCTTTCAGTTTAAAATCATTACCCCTCATCCTATCCCTACACCCCCTGTTCAAGAGTTCCTCCCCACCTTTTCTGTAGCCCCTTTAAGTACTGGAAGGACACTGAAGGTCTCCCCAGAGCCTTCTCTTCTCCAGCTGAACAGCCCCAACTCTCTCAGCCTGTCCTCACAGAGGAGGTGCTCCAGGCCCTTGAGCATCTTCGTGGCCTCCTCTGGACCTGCTCGAGCAAGTTCGTGTCCTTCTGATGTTGGTGCCCCCAGAGCTGGACACAGCACTGCAGGTGGGTCTCCAGAGAGTAGAGCAGTGGGGGACAATCCCCCACCTCACCCTGCTGGCCACACTGCTTTTGATGCAGCCCAGGACACGGTTGGCTTTCTGGGCTATGAGTGCACATTGTTGGCTCATGTCCAGTTTTCCATCCACTACTACCCCCAAGTCCTTCTCCTCAGGGCAGCTCTCAATCCACTCATCGCCCAGTCTGTATTTGTGCTTGGGATTGCCCTGACCCATGTGTGGGACCTTGCACTTGGCCTTGTTGAACTTCATGAGGTTTGCCTGGGCCCACCTCTCAAGCCTGTCCAGGTCCCCCTGAATGGCACATCCCTTCCCTCCAGCAAACAGATGTAGATCTGTTAACATTTTGCAGTGTCTTTTGTCAGAAGTGTCTATAGATGAAATCTTGAAGCCATAGGAGTTTTTGTTTTCCAAACTTAAATGCACATGTTGTTTAGATGAAAAAGTGGCATCCTGCAAGTTTCCCATTTAAGGTATGTAGAGTCTTCATCCAACCAGCTGGATTTCTTTTGCTGAACAATATAATCGTCACTAAGGGGAGAACTGGAGCCAAGAACAGGAAAAATAGCTGGTCCAAATGATCAAGTTATCTAGACTGACAAAAGGAAAATGCTGGGTGAGAATCAAGTTAGAGTTGCTTGGGATAACCATGAAAATGACTGCCAAAATGTAACCTCTTTTGTGCATCACATGCATGCTGATGTTCACTTATAGGGTTTAGTTCCTTTTAAGAGCTCAGAAGTAAAGGAAAGAACTAGGATTGTGGATGTAGTTCCTACGTGGAGCAAAGAAGATTTGGAGAGAATTGATTTCTGATCTGTATCTTCAAACTTGCTGGTGATGTTTATGAGTAGTTCAGATAATGCCTCCCAGTATGCCTTTTACTGCACATGCATTTGGGCCTTCTGAAACCTTTTGCAGGCATCACTAGCCTTAACTAAGGTAAATCATTGTATTTTATCTTCTGCCTGACTCTTCTAGCACAAGACTCCTAGGAACACCACTGTTAATCTTATCAATTGTGACTGCGGACACTCGTGTTTCCCTGTCTTGCAGGCAGGTCTTCACCTATGATTATACTACGCCTTTCACCTTGTGCCCACAGGGTTTTTATCAGTAGCCTCTTATGATAGGTCCTGTGAAAGAGTTTTTGCCAGTCCAAATAAAACCGCAGCTAAATGTCCTTTAGAACTTTTTCTTTAGCTAGAAAAGCTGTTTCCCTTTTAAAGAAGGCATTTTGGTTTGTTATTATGTTATGTTTGGAATATTGGTATGTTATGTTTTAAATCCTGTTTAAATTTATTCATAGTAATAAGGTAAATCATGGCACAGTATGATTTAATTTTAAACATTTTAAGAAATCTAAATTTAATTCACATTTTTAAGTGAAAAAAAGTCATGCAATTACCTATGCTAGCATGAGTCCACGGGTGTCTGAATTAATGGAGCAAATCATCACATGATATCAATTTTTATCCTTGACAGTTTTACTTAAAAGTATACATTAGATCTTGCCTAGGAAAAGGTAAGGTCTCGATTTAGATTAGAACCTGACTTAGATCTAATATGGGCTCTTTTCCACCCCATCTCGTTATAGCAGTCCAGTTGACAAGATAGGCACAATAATAATGCATGTCGCTGAGTTGCCATTCTCTGATGAGATGTTAAAAAATGTTATCTATCGCTTGGAAAATATTCAATAAGGAGTTTGGTGCTAATTGTTTCCACTAACATCTTATCATTAATAACTGCACAATACACGACTGAGAAAGCTGTGCCATTGTTGAGAACGTCAAGAACTTCCATCTTAGCTCATGTCATTAACATTTGACATTAGACTGTAGTAGTTTAGGCCAGCCAGTTTATATATTCTATATATACATTTTTCAAAATATTTTCTTCCATCTCGCATCACCTACAACTGTATTAAAAATCAATTTATTCACTGAGTCACAGGATTATTGTGCACATACTAAAAGTCTCTATTGAAAGGAGACTGTAGAAATGGTGATTAAAGTGTAGTACCTGGCTCTGCTTCCAAATTGTCTTTTAGATAGAGGGGTCATCTGTCTTTTTCACCAGGAAAATAATACGCTTCATAATAAATAGCTTAAGAATCTCATAAGGCAGCTTCAGACTATGGATACCTTTGCTTACATTTGATTCATTACTCTGAATTTTTACCACTCTATTTTTGAAGCAGCTTGGGGAATACTCTAATAAGATGGATAGATAGAGGCAGCAAGAAAGGAGAGATAAGTTGCAATTTTAGTAAGTGCATGGAAAAAGCCACAAAACATCTTCTGTGTTTTTAAAGCTGAAGAGCCTGACAAACTAGACAAAATGAATAAAAAAGTGTGGGTACATGTAGCTATTTTACTGCTTAAGAACGTCAGTAAAGTTAAGCATATGAGTAAGGGTTCATCTACACTGGTAAACAGATTTGTAGTATTGGTATATGAGACTCATACCTTCGTCATCTGACATTATCATTGACATGAACTTACATTCTTCTGGGTAAACTCCTCCCCAAAATAAATATGAAAGATTTTAGGATATGTATATCTCTGGCCATACGTTGTGATGGTGGCATCACACGACTTTCCACTTTAACTTGCATGGGCCTAAAAACATCTTAGACTTCTCCCCAGACAGCAGTTCACTGATGGATCCACCCTGGAGCTTCATATCCTGAAGCTTGTTATAGTAATTTACTCTCCAGAATGTTTTTTCCTGCGTAAAATTTGAAAGAGGATTTACTGTAGGAAAAGAATTGACAAAATAGCCTCCTATTACAAAAAATGGCCAGGGAAATACTGGCAACAGGACAGTCTTAAATGCTAAGTTTCAGGATTACCTGCAGGTTTGTTATACAAGAGTTTTCTTTCCAGTCTTTGCTGTGTGGATATTCATAAGTTGTTACAACATCCATCTTACTGTGTGCTAGTCTGGCTTTAAAAAAAGAAAAAAACAGTTATGAAGTATGCTGGAATTTTCTTCAAACGCAGTGTGATCCCAATCTAACTGCATCTCCCTGCATCAGAAACGCCTGTGCTAGATTTATGGTACAATAGCTATGAAATCAGAATCAGACCTACGGTTTCACACCAAAAATATTGGTACATTCAGATTTAACATGATACGTCAGAAACCCAGGTGTGAACTTTGGTTGTCCTATTACAAAACTTCACCAAGGTATATCTGAAAGATTTTATGATGCAGATATTGCTTAGACACTAAACTTCAGCGCTGTTTCCTTGCACAACTTGTCCTGAATGGTGGCTTTCATTTCAGGAGTTCAACTTCTTGGGTAGCTGGAATTTCCTGCCAGTTTTGTGCTGCAGGGAGGAAGGGGGTTGTTAGGCACTCTTAGGTGGGGAGACTTTTATGTCAGCAGTACTTATGGGAGAGTGTCAGCAGCATAAATCAGTGCAGCTTTGTTTGTGCTCAAATACGGATTTGCTGTTCATGTTGCTAAAACATGGCATTTTAGCTGTCATTTTCATTCCTGTTGTTTTCCTTCCAAAAGGCAGGTCTGTAGATTGCAGCTGGGGTGAAATTCTGACCTTGATTTTCCCCAGACTTCAGGAGCCAGCATTTATGAAAAATTACTTTCAAATGTGTAACAGGTTTCTGGGAGTTCTTCATATATTTGTATTTTTGAAAGTTCTTTTAGGCTGTGTTACATACCGAGATGCAGCAGATGTTGTTGTGCCTTCCTGCTGCTGTTGTCCTTCTGCTTAGGACTTGGACCTTGTTTCTCATCACATGCTAGTCACCAAGGCACTCTGCCTTGGTTCATCAAAGTGAAACTAAAGTTTAATTGCAGTGGGCTTATTTTTCCTGAATGTTAGCTCACCGATAGATAAGTGACCTTTCCACTAAAATTCCCTTTCCCAATTGTAACATTGTCTCTGCAAGACTTCTTCATACTTATCCACTCTCCATCCAAGATTGCCTAGTCTCTGGCCTTGTCTTTCTCTTCAGCTGCTCAAAATATTTCAGATTATTCAGTTATAAAAAAGTATTTTTTAAATCTCTATTATTTTTCTTTTTTTTTTCCCCAACCCGTGTGTTGATCTACTTTGAAACAAAAGCCACTTCAGAAATGCAACTTTTTCCACGGGGAAGAGGAATAAGTCTAGCTCTTGTCACCTCTAATCATAAATCGTGCTTCATCAGAATCTGCCCTGACTTCAGACACCTTGTGTGGTTTCCATTGCCTAAATGTCCATGTCTTGCCCTGGCCACAGAAACTGAGTATCATTTCTGACTGTTGCTCTGTGAAGGCACAGATCCTGTGTCATATTCACCAGACCAGCACAAATAGCTTGGATGTCCCAAGTTTATAAAGTAGCAGTAGTGGTCTCTTGTTGGCAATTAATTGCTCCCCTTGCATTTAACCCATGATGATGTCTACTGCTGAAGACATTCATAACGTCTACTGCAGGTTATATTGAATTTTCTAGCTGGTTTTAAGTAGTTAGCATTTTCCAAATTCTTGAATCAAAAGAATTTGCAAAACTGACAGTAATCTTTAAATACTTTTTTTTTGGGAAGAAGAATAACAAAGAGACCAAGAAGAAAGGATGAAAACCATTGAAGCTCAGATTTTATAATTAACTCAGTATTTGCTTCATAAGGAGCAAACGTGAAAGTCTACCGCATATGGGGCATCACATGCAGTTGATGACTCTTGTAGGAGTATGTCACTGAGTCTGTACAGCCATAGTAAGTGTTTTGCAGCTGGTTCATATTCACCAGAAAAAAAATGAACACTTATCAGTTCCACAGGGCTAGTCAGCGATCAGGGGAAAAGTTTGAAAGTGGTTGTGTTGGTCCAAAATTTTGGAGCCACAGTCTAGCCAAACACAGTAGTATCTACTAGATTTTTTTTGTCATATGATCCAGAGTGAGCATATAGGTTGAGATTTTCACAAGTGCTGTGGCACATGAAAATGTGACTGTGATGCTAACAACTCTCTTCACAAAATTGTTACCATACTGAGAACTAAACCCTGAATTTGTAGTGCTAAACACAATGCTGACGCAACTTAAGCTAAAACACCAGTATGTATCTCTGTAGTATCCACAGCTGGAAAATTTTCCTTTCATGAGCAGTCAGAGGGAGACACACAGCATTAGTACACTTGGGAGAGTATTTCCCTGTGCCGTAGGCTGTTCACTGAGAAAGAGGATGACAAGACTTTAGAGTTCTCTCTTTGAATCTTGTTCCCTGGACCTAGCGGAGAAGCTTGGAGCATGAGAGCTAATTATATTCCTTCTGTAGCAAGAATTGTGTGTTTCACTGGGTGCTTTATGTTTTTTTTAGAGAAGAAATACCAATGACAAGGCTCCAAAGTCTTGCCACTATGTTCCTCAATGACAAGTGTAGTTGGCCGTATTCTAGTGTCTTAGAGAAACATGTAGGTGACTAATTCAGATAAGAAATGTTATTCAAGCTTATTGGCAGCATTGGCATTTCTGGAGGAAAATTTTGAGGTTTTAAAATATTTCCAAAATGTATAATTTAGGGAGGAGTTATGCCAGTTTTACACTGTTGAGCAATCCTAACGAAGAGTAGAGTCCTGCTCTTGATGGGGTTCGTGGTAGCTTGGTGAAGATTGCTGGTTTATATGGTTCCTAGTCTACAATGACATTTAATCCAAAAATCAGTTTACATATAGTTTTAACCAACGAAGATCTAATAGTTTAAGAAGTATGTACTTTGGAAATCTGTATGAACTCTTATTACTGAAATTGTTTGTTTTAATGACCAGATTGCCAGATAAATGTCTATTATAAGTAAACATGATATGACATAAGACGTTCCTTGACATAATTGTTTTCATTTGATTTTGCAACAGTGATTTGGCACAGCTGCCATCTGATCCTGACAAAATTAAAACCTAACCATGAGGCTGGGCATTGTTCAAATAGCCTTATGGTCACATGGAATTACAAACCAGCTTGTAGATCTGGTTCTTTTGCCACATTGTTAACAGATGTTTTAATTTAAAAATGTGAGAATTTAGGCATCTCTACAGCATCTCTAAAATGATAATTCATATCCTTCTCTGTATGCATTTCTCTGAGAGACAGCTGGGGACTTGACTTTTGAGCTCTTCACGAGAATAGATTGGTAAGGTTATACTGTAGTTTCCATGTCCTTCATTATTCCAGTGCAAGTGATGAAAGCTTCTAGTAACAAAAGGACATTTGGTAAACAAAGGCCGGCTGACTTTTGTATGAAGAGCAGATCTGCCTTTTTGTCCTAGTTATACACAATGTGGTAGCCAGCTTGCTATTTGCAAAGAGCCCTGGGCTGGAGAACCAGAGACAGTCATGTACTTTCTCAAGATGATGTTTTAAAGCAGAGAGCAGCAGAAACAAGATTTTTTTGGCTGGCACAGTGGCCTTTCCTCTCAAGTTTTGCTGTCTTACCTGATCACTGCTGCTGTATGGCACCAGGGATTTCTTCTGTCCTGTGCATGGACAAGGAAGGGGTCATGCTTCACAAGTTCACCCACAGTGAAAAAGAAGCTGGTCGTTTTAGCCAGATGAGTGTTATTTTGTCATCTGCTAACTACCACAGACTCTGATTAAAGACAAGCAGCCATGTATTTGTTCCCCTACTTGATTGAATTTTGACAATTAGCCCTAACATTTGTGCAGGTTGGCAGCAACTTTTCCTGGTTTGGTTTATTCCCTACCACTTCCCTAATCATAATCAGCTCTCCTTTTTAGTGGAAAATTCCCCTTTCATCTCCATTTTCATGCTTGCCTAGAATAACGCACTGTTTTTTAACCAGATGTAATAGGAAAGAGAAATATTCTCCTATTTCTAGTCCCTTCAATTTTCTCACAGTTAAGAAGGTGAAAAAACAGAGATCTACTTAACTTCTGCAGATTTTACTGGTGTTATGTTTAATTAATCCTAGCATTTCAGTCACCCGAGCCTCTAGAAATGTAAAGGGCCTGAGGAAGGAAAGACTTTCATTTAATGTTTGTGTCATTTGTAATTATGCCATTTGATTTCCCTCATGGCCTCACAGTTTTCCTTGACTCTCTCTTCCAGGCTGCTTGTGGAAAGGAGCCCACCAAGAAGGAAACAAAAGAGCAAGAAACAATGGTCACAGAAAACTAAACCCTGAGAAAACAAACTCAGTATTCTTTCTTCAGCGTTACAGCCAGAAAAGCAACAACATTGAATATCTATCTTGCATGCATCAATAGCTGTCAGTTTTCCCTCAGAAAGAGAGGAAAATACTGGGCAGATAACCTAGGAGGTATGACAATTTCAGGTGAGATGTTATTTCTATTAGACTCAGCAGAAATAGTGTTATGTGAGTTATCCTGCAGGAATAAATTGGTGATAATCTAACATCTGAAGAAAAGGAAGTGTTGCACATGAGAATGAAACGGGGAGAGAAGAAAGGCTTCCAAGTATAAACACAATGGAGCATTATTATCACAAAATTGAGCACTGTTACCACAAAATCACAGAAATGGAGCTAAGTGGATTCAGGAGGCTATATTTGCACCTTTGACATGAATGATGTTGGAATAATTTCATACCAGTTGAAGCAGGGACCCAAGATATGACTTAAAACCATTTTGGTCCTGTTGGGGTCTTGGTATTTTGGATATCAACAGTTGTTAGATTAATTCTCAGTACAGTTGAATCTAATTTATATACTCGCTAATGGATACCCAGAAACACAGAGGAAAAACCACAGACCAGAGTGTTTTATTTCAACTTTTGTGCATTTTATTTTACATGCTCCTTCTTCCCTTCAATAAATGCATATTTTCCTCCAGTGTAGGATATTTCTCTCTCTCCCTAGTCCACACACTTGTGCTTGCCAGAGCATGTTGTTAAACTACTTCCATTAGTATTGTTGTAAATCACAAGGACAGCTAAGATTAGTTAGCACTTTTGGAAGAGGGATAGCATCCAGTTGGACATACTTTTATTGCCATTCTCTACAAGTATCATCTGGTAACATCGTACACATTTGGGGATTGTAAATTTAGTAGACATGAATGTTCTATGAGAAGCATCATTCTTTATATTTACATTGAATGGAAAAGTTTTCTTTTCCCTCCAAAACAAGAATATTTTATTTTGAAATAGGGAGTACTAATGCGTTTTCCGAGATAAAAAGTGTCAATAAGGGTCTTATTTCTAAGAAGAAAGCTTTCCAAGAGAATAAAACAACCATCTGCTGGAATAGAAGTTTTTGGAAGTAAAGCTGATTTAGGCACCCCAAGCGAGTTTGTTCCAGGTGTGCGTGCAATAGAGAAATAACATCTTGGAAGATGGAAATGACAAAACTCTGTAGGAGTAGCACAGCAGAATAGCACAGTACCTAACAATTATATTTATAATCTGTGATAAAGTGATAAAATATCTTCTTAAAGGTATTCTACTTTGAGTTATTATTTGTTAAATGACTAAGGTCTGGACTACAGTTTAAATTAACTAGTACTTGGCTAGAAGACCTCTGAGCAGATCCCACTCCTTCAGCTAATATACCTCTCTCTCTCTCTAAACACAATTTGGTGATCATTCTTCACATTACTTAATGCTAACTAATGGTCTATCTATAGTCTTGGCTGTCCTAAAATTGAAGCTGCATAAGGTGTTCCTTTCCTGCCCTGAGCTGCTAGCTCTTTTTGAGTGTGCTTAATGCTGAATGTTACTCCATGTAAACCTAGCAGGTGTTCTCACATGGTGGAATGAGAAAAGGTCTATGCCCTCCTCTAAAAAAGGTCTAAAGATCTGTTAGTGGATAGCTGAATTGCTCCAGATACCTGCAGGTATGAGAGTATATAGGTGAGGGGAATGCTGGGGCTTGAAGTACAGTAGCCTTCCAGGTGTAAGGAACTGTGTTAGACATTGTTTGTCTCAACAGTGCTGCTCCACGACCACCACTTCCTGCCCCCAGCATCCTGTTGTTCTGAAGGAGTACGCTTTGGAGGAGATGCAGAGTCCCAGAGGAAACCACGACATCCACTCAAGGCTAGAACAACAACAGCCTTGGCAGTACCTGCCAAGCTGTACTGCGCGCAAGCTGGGTGCGGGGCGAGGAAGATGTGCAAAGGCTGAAGGCACTGCAGGTCGACCCCCCACCAGCACGACCACCATGAACACCTGGGCATGCGCGCATGGAGGACCACGGGGCGGCACATATTGCAATGAGTTCCGTGGAAATGGGAGGACTCTTCGAAGAAATAGTGGGGACTGGGACAATAAAAGGACTGCGTAGTCCTCTCTTGGAGGCCCCTTCTTCAACACCTGTTACTTGGAGCTGGGACCTCAGCGGAGCTTGAAGCACCATCACTTGCAGTGTGGCTGAGCCTACGGAACATCGCTGGATCCCTGGTGGTGGCGGTAATTAGCTGCATCTCTACCGTTTTCTTGCTTAGGGATTCTGACTTTCTTTTTCTCTCTGTCCTATCGCTGTTATCAGTTGTTATAGAAAATAAAGTTCACAAGGTTGTACGGCATCTGACCTCGTTTGTATCTTAATCTCGCTCTTGGGATCGTTTAAGAACCTGCCCTGATACTGGATCGGGACACCAGGTTTCCCGGTTCCTGCTCCAGGGTGAGACTACCAGGTGTTGACGATAAATTACAGCAGCGTAAGGGCTGCTGTCTGCTGGCTAAAGAAGTACCCTAACACCAGTTTGCACCAGGAGCCACACCAGAGTGCCCTCTGTTTGTATCATATCCTTGTCACCCTCTCTGCCCGGGGTACTCCCTGATCCTAGTGCACAGATACTGGGGGAAATAAATGACCTAGAATTTGCAGCTGGGGGATTTGGGGGATTTTTGTTTTCTTTTTGGTGCCATTTTGTCTCCTTTGTGCTTCAGAATGATGAAAAGAGAATGCATCAAGTGTTGAGAAATTGATGAGGAGTTTGCAACAAAAGACCAGGCAGGGTCTTGTCTTTAAATGTATGAATTCAGTGCTGGAAGAGATCTCCAGAGACCATTGCAGACAACCTCCTAAAATAAAGTAAGATCACGCATAACTTGATGAAGAGTTTTTTTGTTGCTCCTAAAAGCTTCATGTGAAGATGCCTCAATATTTCTAATGGGGCTGTGGATTTGCTTAAAAGCATATCCATCTGTTGAAAACTCAATCAATTTTCTTTAATGAGGTCTCTAATTGTCTCTATGCCAGTTTCCCCATCAACAGAAAGGTATGCTAGAACCAGAATTATTTTTACACTGACTAATCTATCTTCAACATGCTTGAGATTTCATGCTTAAAAAAAATTGTCCATAATCTGTTTAAATATCATATTAGGAGGAATGGCAATAGAAATTGTTCAGTCACTTCCAAGGATTAAATGCTGTAATGTAGCTTCTAGAACTGGATTTAGAGGTATAAAAGGGAAGTCCAAACAGGAGTCCTGCTAAACTTTGAAGCTTGCTATCATATATCTTTGCCAGTTTAATACTGTCTAAGCAGATTCCACTTAGCCTTGTCCAATTCCTGGGCCTCAGGCAGCCTTGCCAGTACTGGCAGACCAAATGATGTGCTACCTGGCTCAGGCACATGGTGTTGACACAGAAATTTTTCAGAGGTCCTGCACCTCTTTCAGTGTTAGGGGTGAAACAGTTCCAGGAGTGAACGTGGGTTAAATAGTGATGGGACCTTGCTGCTCTCACTGAGGAGGTTGGAAGATGTATAATTAATGTGTTATGGGCTAAGAGAAGACAGAGAGCTTGATGCTCACCACAGCTACTGGGTGGCATTAGGCTACCTAATCTCATTTTTCCTCACATGTTCACTAATGTTGCTTTCCAACATTGATTTTTTTTCAAAAGTATTGGTTGATTTCAGGTATAGCTATAAACAATGGCAGTTGCTCTTTAAGTATGTGAAATGTTACACGGTGCTGAAAGCATTCTGAAATATTGTCTCTCAGGTCACACAAATTGGGTATTCAAAACTAGCCACAGATATGAAACCTCTCTGTGAGTAATCTGGAGTTTATTGTCCCGGCTATGGCAGGGCTTAAGTGAAAGGCATATATCTAAATCTAAGGAAGCAATCAGGAAGGCTTGGGACCTGGGGTTTGGGGCATAACATCCCCTGAGTGCTGAAGACAGCCCAATGTGGCTGTCCTGTGGTTTGGAGAATGAGGTAGTGAGCTCTGGTTGGAGAATTGTATCTGTACTGATGACTTTTGCTGAGAAATGTTGGCATGCTAATTGACTGCTTTGAGTGTTTACCCAGAAAGGAGACATAGGTTCTTCATCTTCCTCAGCCTTGGGTGCTCACCTCCTCTCTGGGGACAGCTCCCATTGGCCATGCAGGGAGGCACCCTGCAGCACTCACCCTGAAGCTGGGTAAGTCCAATAAATGATGAAATCCTTCGGATGACCGAAGCAGCACATGCCACTTGATTTTTTCTGCTTGCTCTCACATCTTCTCCTCATGTTGATTTTCACCAGGTATTTTGTTTTTCTCTATCTCCGCCCTTTCTCATTACGTGTTTTGTACTGTTCATCTTGAATCGATGGGGTGGTTTTGAAATGAGTTTGTCAGTCCCTAATTGAGCATGAACTTTCTGCCTGGGGAAGAGTTGTAGGGGAAAATGCTAAAGTTAGGGAGGTCTGGAGCATAACCAAATATCTAGGTCAACGTTTTCAAGACATGGACCACAGTAGACATAGGAACTGTATGGTCACATATTGCTTATGATGTGCTAAAACAGGTCTTAAAAGGCTCGTTTTCCTATTTCTCCATCTGGAGTCTGAACCCTGAGACTGATAAAGGGCAGGTGGTGGTTTTGGGACTGTTAGGACACAATCTGCTGGCTCAGCAAGGAGTTTATAAATGACTCCCCAACAGCAAATTATTTGGTAATGAAAGTGAAGAGGACCAAGCTTCCATTCCTGTGTGCAGGTCATGGCACTGGAGCACTTGTCTGTGTATTATATTTTCCTTCATTATAGCAAGGAGTGATGAGGTCTCTTTGTGTATGCATAATTCAGAGCCCCTCACCAAGGCATACTAAATAAATACAGTAAACTTGTCATAGGGAGCACTTTTGTGGTTTGTGACCCGTTTTTCCTTTAAAGCATATTTTCCAAATGTGAGATGAGTGGTCTGAATGAGTTTAGGGAATAGCCTATACTGTTATGATTCTTGTGAGCACATATTGAATCATTCCATCAGGTTTCCAAGCCAGCAAGATCATCACCTCAAATATGGAAAAGGGAAAAGCAGGGAAAAGCATGAAGTTTCTTCCTCTCCACGGTTGCAGTGTGTTGTGCTAGGAAGAGGCTGCACTAGTGTGACGGTCTTGAAGTCTAACAGATAAAAATAGGAGTGGAAAATAGATGATAAATGGGAAGAAACAGTGAACTTAACTGTTGGATCTTCCTCCCTTTTTAATTAGTTTCTGTATTTCTGCTCTCGGAGAGGAGGCACTCTTCCTTGGCAGAGCTGGACAGAGTAGCTCAGGTGTGGCTGGATTAATATCTCCGTGTTTAGGTTCCCCCAAGGTTTTAGGGTTTATCAGCTGAGTTGTCCTTTTTTTTGCACTGAAGGAAGGGGGAGAAATTTAGACATAAGACCGGAGCTTCCAGAACCAAAGAGCACAGAAGAAGAACTGTGCCTTAAGATTTGTACAGAGATTCTTGCACCATATTCAACACCATGCTACATAGCCTGGATAACAAAGCTTCTATGGCTTACATAAGGCATAATTTGGTGTAGCTACATAGTACCTTGTATCAACCAAATGCAAAGTGTTGTGGTCTGATGGTCATTTTCTCTGTCTTCTGTAAATAAACTGTGACCAGGCACTGCCAAGTCATTTTGAGTTGGTTAACTGGCATTCTGTACATGGAGTTTCAAAAGTAGTTATTTATGAATGGATTTGAAATGAAGAACAGAATGCTGTCTTATAGCCCACTGTTAGCCACTTTAAATGTATAAAGATCTGCACACAAGAGAAGAGAGTTGTTTAGAAGTTTGCTTTCAAACCTGGTGTTACTGCACAAAGTAAGGAGGAAGCGCCTTATCTGTGTCAGTGGGGAAGGAAAGAGTTCAAACAGCTGCAAAAGCAAAGGTGAAAATCTGGGCAGGACGGATATGAAGAAGTTGGTGGTGTGGACAAACCAACAGATCAGGCTATGACCTGAAGCAGCCTGATATAAAAGGATTTGTTTTTCCTTGTGAGAAGAAGAAGAGGAAACAATTTTTATTACTTCCAGTAGTCACTATGAATCCAGGGACAAAAATCTTTTCCATGCCTCTGGTCTCTGAAGGAGGGGGGTATCATCAAACTATTGATTGATGTCAAAACTTTTACCTTGGTAGACTGCAAGGAAGCAATATGGGGAAGAATACACTATCTAGTGCAATGCTCATAAACTCCTCTTGAACGAGGAGCCCAGTTCAAGCCCTCTAGCCTCAGGCACATTTCTAGTGATAATGATAATTTTAAGGGCCATCTTTGGTATCAGGATTTTATGTTAGTAATAAATAACAAAAATTTCAAATGTCAAGGATTGTTTATCATTAGGAAGGGATTTTTTTCTCTCTCCTGAAGTTTTACTAGTCTGTAAGAATCAATCATGAGAATTTGGAGTTAACATTTGTTCCAAAGAGGCTAAGATCAGTGCGCTCCCTTGGCTTCCTTTATTAGCTGGAAAGGGTGGGGGAAGGAAAATAAGCATGTAGCCTAATAGGAAATCAAAACTGTGAATGTGTGTCTGGTCTGACTTATTCATGACTGTGATACACATGTAAAATATGCTGGTGGTGCTACATAGTCAAAAAAGCAGCTTGCCAACACTGTTAAATTACTCTTTATTTCCTTCTAATTCCACTGGGTGTAACATTTATGTCCAAATACATCTATCATTTTGTTGGACTTTTAGTTAGCCCTACTACAGCCCTGAGAGGTTATTTAAGTTTTTGCATGTGGGAATGACCAGCTGTGAAGACTTTAGAATTGAAAAGGGTACTTTTATATTTTGACCTGACTTGACTTTGCTTTAAAACAACAAGTCTTTTGTGTTTTAAAACAAGTCTTTTTTTTTGCAGAATAAATGAAACCATATATAATTTTACCCTTTTAAAACCTTGCCTTCCTTTAGGGGAAAATACAGTATTTTAATCACTGAGTTTGCCAACAGTAAATGCTGTTGTGGTACGAGTGATGTGATAGTCTCCTCTGACTAGTTTATGTATGATGTAAATAGATGATGCAGAGGACGTCAAGGAGCCTGGTGCAGTGTGTTCGGATGATATGTGCTCACATCATATTCAAAAACAGGTCAGTGGCATGCCATAGAGCTTAATTAGGCCTACACAAACTGGTGAATTGGTCTACAGCTGAACCGGTCTACATAAATGTGGGAATTGACTGAAATGACGTCGCCACTGGATATGCTTACGGTTGTGCTGGAGATACAGGCTGACTGCTTCCCACTCACTTAGCTGAGCTGAGGGAAAACCTCTTTTCTCGCGGTACAGCTTCCAAAGAGCCCTTTCAAGTAAAGGAAATGATGTGGTGCGTTGAGACGCTCTCGTAGAAAGTTTTGCATTTGACAGAGGAGCCCATTAAGTAATTATCTCCTCTATTGACATAACAGGAGCTGGCAGGAGTAGTTGTGTCACTGGAAATGTTTATACCCAGATCCTTGAGAAAATACTGGTGTTTCACTCCCACGCCTGCGGGAATTACGTGAGTTAGTAACATATTCCTTTCGGAAGGTCTTTCTGATTTAGATTAACGAAGCGTTTGACAATCTTTCTACTGCTACTGGTTCTTGTGCAGTAGGAAGCAATGGATGAGCTGCAGTGCCAAGGGCTGTTTTATTTCTGAAGTCTCTGAAGCTTGAATGAAGACTCAACCTGACTGATGTTTCATCAGAGGAGTTTGGGCTCCAACTGTCAAGTAGCCAAACAGAAGGGTGCACTGTAAAGTGAGAGATTACTTACTGAGGACTACCCGTGGTCTATTAGCCAATGAACAGGTCATTAAACTTAGGCAAAAGTTGCCTGGAGATACATTATGTCTTGTCAGATATTCATTGACTGAAAAAAATAGATGTGCTTTTGGGCATAGAAACCCTTCATGTTTGAAACAAAGTCAACAAACTGAAAGCTGAGTATAGGTTCCTTCTTTGTGTGACATTTGTCATTTTAGACCTGAAGAAGATCATCCCTGTTGAAAAGCATGTGCTTTTTTCCAACTGTCAGCAGGTCTGGCAGAATGACTGTATTTCCCCATGCATTTTGCCTTGCTTATGACCTCAGGGCACCATGGAAAAAGGTATTATTTATAAAATATAAGAACTGTAGTCAAGCAAACAATTCAGGCCACATGTTCAAAACCTTTTTTTCAATGTGAGATGTATCTTCCATAACCAGTATGCTGATTGCATTGCATTACATGAGCTAAAGGAAAACTACTTTTCTAGCTAGCCAAATGCCATCAAATAACATGTGGAACATATATGGACCTCATAATGTATGTTGAAAGCACTCTTCAGCTGTTCCTGGAATGACTAACAATGTTCAAGCAAAACAAGAGAAAAGGCAGGAAAAGAACAGGCTGGAAAACCATTCTTAACTAGGAATGTTTTGACTAGATAATGTAAAGTCACCACATGAGTATGAGAAGAAGACTTAGATCACACTTTTCCTGGCTTCTGATGTTCTGAATCGCACCTCAATGACTGTGTTCAGTTTTGGGCCCCTCACTACAAAAAGGACATTGAATGACTCGAGTGTGGCCAGAGAAGGGCAACGAAGCTGGTGAAGGGTCTGGAGCACATGTCGTACGAGGAGCGACTGAGGGAACTGGGGGTGTTTAGTCTGGAGAAGAGGAGGCTGAGGGGAGACCTCATTGCCTTCTACAGCTACCTGAAAGGAGGGTGCAGAGAGCTGGGGATGAGCCTCTTTAACCAAGTAATGAGTGATAAGACAAGAGGGAATGGCCTCAAGTTGCGCCAGGGAAGGTTTAGACTGGATATTAGGACGTATTTCTTTCCAGAAGGGGTTGTTAGGTGTTGGAATGGGCTGCCCAGGGAGGTGGTGGAGTCCCCATCCCTGGAGGTGTTTAAGAGCAGGGTTGACATAGAGCTGAGGGATATGATGTAGTTGGAAACTGCCAATGCTAGGTTAATGGTTGGACTAGATGATCTTCAAGGTCCTTTCCAACCTAGACGATTCTGTGATTCTGTGATTCTGTTTTTTACCAAGGTTAGCATTTTAATCTATCAGGAAGATGTTGGTTTTCTTTTCTTTTCTTTTCGTTTTCTCTTCTCCAGAGAGTAGTTATGGCATGAATAGGCGGGGAGGAATCACTAGATCATGGTAAGCCTTTCTAGAATCAGATGGTGGGCCTTCCCACTGATGTCAACTGAATAGAACTGGAGACACTGTGCCTCTGTAATCCTTACTGGTCTACTGGGGAGACTCTGGGAAGGATCAAAAGGGTGGCTTTAACTGCAAGCAGTAATCAGAGATCCAGGCATGTTTTGGGGGGTTCGGCAGTGGGAAAACACCAGTCATAATACGGGAAGTGACAGTAATCCTCTCTGTATTTCTAACTGTCCATTGCCAAAGAGTATGTTTAATGCTGTGCTTTGCTTCTAGGCGCTGTAGAGAATGACTGCAGGTTACTTTATCTGTGAATAATGTGTTGTCTTCACAGGCAGTGTGAATTGCTTCAGCTGGTGAACAAACTGAGAGAATAAAAGTATCAGAGCACTAACAGTAATTATTTCCTCTACCACATTGCAACCTCACCTCTTAGCGACAGCTTATTTCCACTGCTCACTGGCTGCGGTTAACGAGGTAGAAAGGGCATTCATAGAACAATAACATTGTTCCAAGAACATGAAATCTTCGAGTCATCTTGGACTCCACTTTTTCTTTCCTCCTTCCCTCGCTATGTCTGCCCATTTGCTTATCAGTCTCTCCAGAACATCAGACCTTTACGGTGATCCCATCTCTTACTCATGCTTTACTCATTTCCCAACATGGCTAGTACTGCTTTTCAATTTAGTCTTCCTAAAGCCCTGCTTTGAATCTGAGGTCATTTAGAGTGCAGATGTGGATGAAAATTAATATAACATTAATCTAGCAAGTACATGCAAGGATATAAAATATTCTGCGTATTCAAAGAACAACACATCATGTTTCAGGTTTTACTGCATTAGTTTATTATTAGTTGCATTGTTAAGCAGTAAATTTGGGTTTGCATACAGCAAATAGATTGCCACATTTCGTTCCAAGATTGCAAATTTGTGCCATTTTAGCAAATTTTAGCTTGGTATACCTTTAGTGAAGCAATACCAATACAGCTGTGGTAGCACACAGCTCAGTTCAGTCCATGCCTGAGAAGGGAAGGACTTGCAGTTGAACTCCTACCCTTGCTTGTAATTCTGCCAATCCACAAGACAGCTCAAGTACGTCTCTGAGTTGCAATCACAAACATAAAATGCTGCAGAGAGCGCACACGTTGTGCCAAACACAAGATGTAGGGTCCATGCCTGTTCCTTCTGCTCATGCAACTCTTAGGAGGGAGAACACTTGGTATTTTTCAATTTGCATAATCTTGATCCAAGGTACGCTGTTTTATTGGAAAATGTTCTTCTGTAATCCTGCATTCTCCTTGTTTTCATTAGTAAAGAAAAACAGATGGGACCCCACCACTGATCTGCACTTAAAATCACAGCCTACGCCACCCTCACCTTTCATGCAATGTGTGCAACAAGTACGGATGGGGAAGCTTGACAGATGTTAGAGATGTTTAGATAAAATGATGAAGTCCCAACATGGAAGCACTTTTCTGTAGTAGTAGGCACAACTATAGCCTAAGTTGTATTTAATCACTATTGCGCTCACTCCCCATGCACCTTCCGGGACCTCTACATAGGATAAGGTGTAAAGATTTGCTGTAGTCATAAGCTCCTGTGTTTCAGCCAGAAATTCCTGCTGCTGTCTCCTCAGCTACCTGTGATAGCTGTTATCTACTCTGCCAATTTATGTAAAATCCTACAATTGTGTATCTGCCATTTTAGGCTACTTTAGCACCTAAATAATTTGGTAGTAAGCATTTCACTTCTCTACTCAGTCTAGGACTCAGAGCAAAGACTGAGTGCAACAAAAAAATATTTTCCCTGACACCTCTTCTGACAGCTCTATTGGAACTTACTATTGCTCTTTGAAAATGACACAGTTCAGGCTAAGAGTTTAAGAGTGACTTGTGGTAACGCTTTACCAAGTGTGTGTGCCCAAAGTTACACTCCTTCTCACATCATTTATAACTTGGTCAAATGTCAAGGCATTCTTGGTTTCTCATGTCACTTTTGCATGAGAAAAAGAAATCAAAGAAAGAAAAATGGCTTTAAGATTCTAACATGGGAAACCAGTATTTTCTTCCTATCTTAGTAAGAGAGATGAGGTATTAATTTGTTTAAAGCCAAAACTCATCTTGAGGCAAACACCTGCCTAATGCAGTCATTTCAAAACAACAGAATTTTGTTAGTTTTTGATTTCATATTGGTTTTGGCTACTTTTACTAGAGGCAAGTGTTGAGCGGCCCCACCACAGATGACACTTATCTGTGCCTACAATAATTTCTAACACTTGCATACAACCTAATGCTGCTGAACATATATATTGCCAGCAGCTGCTGATAAAGATGTTACTTACTTTGTTGCTAAAGTGACACCGTTGAGCAACCATGCAGCTAGTATACCACCAATATCCTGTAAATGTCATACAAAAAGGAAATAAAAAAGATCCCGAACTAAGAAATATCCGTCAACGACCTGCATTTAGGACAAAATGAAGAACTGATGCATAAGAAATAATTTTAAAGTTTGAACAACAAATGGCAAACACGAAAAGGCCTGTTTGTCTGAACTTCTTCAATGATAAAATGCTGTGAACAGGAAAGGCTTTTTTGCAATACAATGCCTTCATGTGAATAGTTCTCAGATTCTCATAACTAAAAATTTCCTCAGGTTGTTTCACTGGTATTCCTAGTCACAGCTAAACACAAGAGATAATTAAGAATTAATCAGATAACTACAACAGGTTTGGATGAATTAGAAATGTGTGAATATTATACAAACACCATTACTTATAATAAAGTCCTATAAATATTAAAAACTAGTGCATAATTGCTTAATATAAAAAGGTATCAGATGATTCTTCGCATATTTTGAACATGTATACACCCAACAGTCAAAACGCAAGACTCCTTAGGAACTTCCTTCCCCCATCTAGGAATGGCACCTTTGAAATCCAAAAATTAGTTGCTTTGACACTATGTTTGAAGCAGTATCCACATTTAAAATTACAGAAATAGATTTTGCCTCTCCTTGGATTTTCCTGCACATTTTAAGGCTTCTGTGTGTGCACAGTATGGTCATCATCATACTGCTCTGTACTCCTCTGAACCTGCCTGGTTTTACAGCCAAGGGTATTTATTTGGCCTAAATTGGAGAAATGTGTTTTTCCTGGCTCCTGATTAGAAAAGAGTTTTGGACAAGTACTTTTGATGGTGATTTAGATATGCAGGTATATGTGAGAGAATACAAAGGTAGTAAGTAATAATAATTTTCTTTCTAATGCAGGGTAATCTGAATCTATGAAATGAGTTTTTCAAACAAGAATGACAACAGTGACATACCTTTTCAGTGTGTTTTATTGCCAGCTTAGTTCATTCAGATCACACACCTTTTCAGAACAAAAAAATTCTGCTGACAGACGACAACTTTTTTGCCAAGAAAGGTTGGACCAGATGATCCTTGAGGTCCCTTTCAACCTGGTAATCTATGATTAGTGCAGTCAACATAAAGTCATTTAGTTGTGAAAACACACCTGTCAGGTGCTATTGAAGTAAGTTACTAGCTTACTGAAAGTTTGCAAAATTACAGAATAAATGCTAATGGCAAGTATTACTAAAGGCAATTGTGCTGGGTTTGTGTGTGTGGAGGGGTTTTTGGTAGCAGGGGAGGGGGCTACAGCGGTGGCCCCTGTGAGAAGCTTCTCGAAGCTCCCCTGGCTCTGAGTCGGAGCCGCCTCTGGCCAAGGCCAAGCCAATTAGTGATGGTGGCTGCACCTCTGGGGTAATGTATTTAAGAAGAGAAACCTGGGAGGAAGACATCTGTGCGAACACCAAGGTCAGGGGAAGAAAGAAGGAGAAGGGGGGGAGATGCGCTGGAGCAGAGACCCCCCTGTATCCCGTGGTGAGAGGGCTGGACCCCCCTGCCCCCATGGAGGTCACCGGTGGAGCAGATGCCGCCCTGCAGCCCGTGGAGGAGCCCACAGCAGAGCAGGCGGCTGCGCCCGAAGGAGGCCGGGACTGTGAGGGGAGAAGCACCCCCACTGTTGTAGTTCAGCGCTGGGAGAGCTGCAGCGTGTGGGGGTGACCCACGCCAGAGCAGCTCGGGAATGACTCATGTTGGAGAAAATCTGTGGAGGACTCCTGTGGGATGGACCTCATTCTGGAGCAGGGGAAGAGTGTGAGGAGTCCTCCTCTTGAGGAGGAAGGAGCGGTGGGACTGACCACAACCCCCATTCCCTGCCCCCTGCGGCACTGGCGGGGAGGAGGTAGAGAAATCAGGAGCAAAGCTGAGCCCACAAAGAAGGGAGGGGTGGGGGAAGGTGTTTTTAAGATGTGGTAAAGCTTCTCACTGTTAAGTGTTGTTTGCTTGAATTAAACTGATGTTCTTTTTCTTCCCCTAACAAGTCTGTCTTTTGCCCATGATCATAATGGGTGAGCCACCCACACCCTCCCCTCCCTGTCCTTGTCTTGATTCCTGAGCCTTTTGATTTATTTTCTCCTTCCCAATTCTGAGGCAGAAGGGGTGGGTGAGAGGCTGTGTGGTGCTCAGGTGCCCTCTGGGCTCAAACCATGACAGTAATCCAATCTTATATTAATAGTGAGTGTAATCTAATTCAGTTGTTTTCTTCACCTTTAGAACATTGGGACATGCAAGTTCCATATCTGCAGATTACTATGAAGCTAACTGTTCACTTAGATGACTTAGCAACCTTGTATTACACACAACAACAGCAGCAGAGCCTTTCGAATCCTTTTCTCACAATACTTTGGTCACAATCCTGAGGAATGATTTACCTGAGACCTAGATCTCTAAAAATGAACACACATGGTATTTTACAGAGAGCAGTCCAGGTTCTCAAATCCCACATCTGTGCCTTCTCAGCAGCTAGTCAGATATCACAACTACAGTCCCCACCTTTATTCCTACCTTACCTCCACAATAAAAATACTGACAGATTATTTGAGGAATTGGAAGTTTAGAAAATAAAAGCTGAATGTAACTTAGGCCAGGGGTCATATTTTTTGTACGCAAGTATAGCTATCACCAAATGACAGGAATTGTTCAGGCAGTAAGAACTAAAAATACTTTCATAAACGTATCCTAGAGTCACAATGCTCTTTATTCTTTTAAGAGTGGTCTTATTGCTATTCCTAGATTTATCATTTTTAAGTTTTATTAGCGGTCTATCAAATAAAGAATTAAAAGCCTTTTCAACTGCATGGTTTAAGAAAAGCTCCCCTGAAACAGACACCTTTTCAAGAGCTGCATCAGGAGAGTCAGTACTGACTTGACATTAATAAGCACATGTCATCTGGAGTTAGTTACATTATGATCCCTAATACTGTACATGATGGTCTGTTTGCAGGAGCAGGGGGTGCCCACTACAGACAGGCTCTAAAATGTGTGAGAGGAAACTTGATGGCCCCTTCCCATCTCTTCCTGCCAGCAGTTCTTCCACACTCCGCTGTTTGGTAGTAGGGTGTAGGGGACACTCTCCAGTCGCTACTGTACAAACAGAATGGTGAAGGCCATCACAACACAGCACACAGCCACGTAGGGGCTCTTCCGTTCACCTGAGAGGAGGGGAAAAAACCCAAATCAAACAAAAATTCAGGCATGACTAAACAGATCTAGGCTGCTCCTAGCCTAACAAGGTAATTATCCCATTGCACATGCAAATTAATGTTCAACATTTCTAGCTGGAGAAATGCTATTACAACTACAATTGTGTATTGAGGATGAACATGCATGAGACTGGGAAACTAAGATGTAGGATAGGACATATTGCTACATAAAGACAGAATCAGAGCTCTTTGGTTTAAGTACAGGTGAATGCAAGACTTCTGTCTTACAATAAATCATATTTTCTGAGATGCAGTTTCCAGGAAAACATTAAAAAAAAAAAAAATTGCTGCTATCTCTTAGTGACAAAGAGAGGCAGGAGGCAGGCATTGGAACACTGATCAAGACACCAAATCTTTTACTGGCGCTGTTCCCAGTTCTGGCTAAGGGCTATTGCTGCTCAAAAGCTGTTTGGTGTCAGCTGAGAGGAGGTGTACCTCAATGTGTCTGGCCATGACAGCTGCTATATGCAGCATGCATCTTTTATGCATGGTATCATATAGGAGACAGCTAACTGACTGAGGAGCTCACAGCAGCCCAGACATGGCCAGATGCTTGTTTTTTTCTTTGCTAGGGAAACACAGTATTTTTAGCATGTGGAGAGGGTCTGGGTCCACAGATTTTCAGGTTAGTGATAAAAATGATCCACAGATTACAAAAGTTGCACAGACACATCTCCTTCTGACTCTTTCAAATTAGTTTTCCAGGGGAGACCATGGATGAAAGTTAAGCTTACTCTAGTAACACTCATATTTGGTGGTGAAGGCAATTGAGAAAGATCTATTCCCACCCATTTGGTCCAGAACAAAATGTTACAGAGGTCTGTTGTTCACCAAATAAAGGTAGGGAACTGTCACACTATCAGGGGAATATTAGTAATATTAATCAGACGGCTACCTATTTACATGGGCACTTCCTCCATTTAATTAGCCAGCTGTTTTTACTCTTCTACTTAAGCATTACTCTTCACAAATGCACTGACTTCTCTCTGGAGAGCAGAGTCCCCTGGATGGTACATCCAGCCTACAAAACTGTCAGGAAGTGTTAAGAGAGCACTGACTCTTTAAAGGGAGAAGATTCCTGGTTTTACACATTTAGAAACATAAAGTCAGAGCTGGAGCTGTTTACTTTAAATGGAGTTCAATTTCCTTTTCCTGTGCAAGGTCTTCTGTCTTACGACAAACCATCTTTTCTGAGATGCAGTTTTCAGAGACACATTAAAGAAAAAAACCTGCCAAGGCTCCCAAGTCTAGCATTAAGGTGTAACCCTCAGAAAAAAATAGTCTTCTACCAGCAGAACCTTCAAATACAGGAGGAACAAACTTTCCACAGAAAAAGAAAAATAAAATACTTATAGCGACACCTCCCATACGCAGGAGTGCCTGCCACAGTGACATTACTAGATGTTGTCATGATCTGGCATATATTTAATTAAACTTCAAATAAGTGAATGAATTAATGTCTGCAGTTTCACATCTGTTTAAAATAAATTTTTGAGGAAGTCCACCTCCTACAGTTAGAGTATTACAATTTTCATATGGGTTATACTTTCCTGCTCTTAATTTTCTTAAAAGAGAAATAACCATGTGGCAGGCTTAAACATAATTTTGCACAATTTTGTAAATATGTAACCACTTGCTGTTTATTAAAATCTTATGCACATGTGAAAAGGTTGTTTAAACATACCAGGCAAGTTAAATGTAAAGGAAACCAGTATGCATTTTCATTTTTAAAAGCCTGCATTTTCTACATGCCTTTGTGATTAACACAAACAAAATGATCGGAATCATCTTCAAAGCCTATTTCCCATACTGAGGATATGGTACTGTTATGTGAGGAAAAATACAGAAGGAATGCTAAGATGCTACCCTCTCATCTGTCAGTCTAAAGGAAAGTCAAACTGGACCACTACAGATGTAAGTTGAAAAGAAATTAGTGTTTTACATGAAAAAGAGAAAAGGAAATAGTTTAGTATGGGAAACAAGAGTGCATGCATTACCTTGGATGCAGCAAATGCAAACATGTTAATGGCAAAGCAAGACTATATTCCAGATGAACTGCAGTCCTTAACTCTATCAAGTTGACAGGGGCCTCATAAAACCTCTTGTGTACTCCTTTAAATAGTTTTTTAAACTGTTTTCTGTGCATAGCTAATAGAAAAGAATACGTTTGCGTTTATTAACTAAAAAGATGATGTTAACGTAAGGTAGAGTGTTCTCTTCAACCTTCAACAAACCTTAACGCAGCTGAATTTCTACGTCTGTTTTTCCCAGTATAACTCAAAATTAATTTCTGACAGCTGCCGCCTTGACAGTATCCTTCAATTACAATACTAAAATGGGTTCTGCCATGTCTATTATCTAAATAGGACAATATCTGCAATCATTTTAACAACAGGTCTTCACAGAAAACTGGGGTTTGCGACAATGCTTTTTGACAAACTGAAAAACGTATGTCATGTCCCTTTCAAAGCCTCAGAATGCAGAAAAGGGAACCATACATTTTTCCTTTAGGTTCAATGACAAGTAGGAAGATCTAGAATTACAAGTTCAGCGTTTCTACTTTGCATTAACAATGCAGTTTGAAGACGACTGTTTTGATGATGGATTTATAATTTTTTAAAAATCCTGGGTATACCTTAATGCTAAGACTGAACTCCTGTTGCACATTCCCATTTCCTTCTCAAAATAAATTCACAATAAGGATTAAAATAAATATAAATATCAATGTTATGGGAAAATGTCTAAAATCAGATAGAGCTGATCAGCCTGCATATAGATGCCACCTGACATAAACAGCTTTGTGTAATTCAAAACTCCACAGAAGCTAACTAAAGAGAGGACAGCAAAAAGACATTTGTGATTAAACAGAACCTTACTGCGTTAAGGATTCCATTTTTTTATTATTACTATAAGGTAAATATCTGGCTTTTGTCAGTAGTCCATTTGAATTTCAAATAGCAGTTTATAAGGAATCACTGATTTCTTTGTGTGTTATTGAGAAGTATGCCCTTCATTATTTCATGTAGTAAAAAGTGCAAAATATTTTTGCAAATATGACACCACATATATGAATTGACATTAGAAAATCCAGGCTTCCATGATGCTAAGAAAGATAGTCATACCCTGCCCCACCTCCCCTTGTATTTCATGGAGGCAAAACCTGCATTTTTAAAGACCATGTGTGAGTATGGGTTTCATTGCTACATGGAAACACTGTCCTAATAAATAATGCATGCTGTAGAAAAAGCACTGTTCTTAAAAGATTTAAAAGAAAAATATTACCAATCCTGGCACATTTCCAGAATATTCCCAATAGTCTGCAAAGATAAAATAAATTCATTAGATCTTGGTTTAATAAAATAATTTAAGTCAATCAATTTTTTCTTCTATGCTAAAACAATCCAAATTAACAGTAGTTTGTCAACTTAACACTCTTCTTGACATCAGAAAACACCTGGTACCTGCACAGAGGGGTACAGGCTATGAACTAAACAAGTGGCAAAGCTCTTTCCAAGTTTAGCAAGATTTTTTGCATGCAAGACAAGAAAAAAGATGCATTTATTGCCTGTGTTCCAAATCTAAAGATTTCACCAGAATTCTACATTAAAGTACTCCAGAGAGAAAATTCTGTAATGAAAATAACAGAACTAGAAAAATACTGGAGTAAGAAATACCAACAGCTCTCCACGTCATTGTATATGGGAAACCTTTAATGTTAAGATTTTGAAGCAAGTATTCCTACAGGTATGTAGGATAAACCTGAGTACTTTAATGCTTTGTAGTCTCTTTTGTATTTCCCTTAGCAATAGTAGATAAAAATGCCTTTTCCAGAAAAGCATACTCATAGGTGCAATCTGATATAGAATACTTGCACTGAAATAAATAAGAAAACAATTTTTCAGGTTTGCTTTTACTCTTTTACCAAGGTTTACCTTTCTCATGTCTCTCTTAATGCTGCTTGCCCAGGACATTAACTCTCACAAGTGAAATAACAAAGAGGAAAAGCAGGATTCAACTATTCAGAGCACGTTTAAAGGAATATACAAGTATGTATGCCACAAATTTGTAATTTCTCTGTGTAATTAAAATAACCTCACACTGACTGCTCAAGAGGAACAAGAGCAGGGACTGCTTTAGAATCTGAGGAGGAAGATGGGAAGAATACTGAAGCATCCTCAACTAAAAGCCAGTTCAATTTCAGCCTTTCAAATGATGGTCAAAACTGCATTGAAAGCTTGTTTACAAGAAGGTTTTCTTCATAGTATGACTGGTTGCAATGCAGTAAAAACATCTGTATTCAACTATATTGCCTATTTATAGATTTATGGACTAGGAAAAAAACTGATTATTTTTCCTCCTTCTTCTGATATGTTTATCAGCAGTAACGCCAGCCTACATTATTTGTGGGGTTGTACCTGCTGTGATGGCAGTTCTCCAAGTGCTTTCCCACAGTGCTCTGAACCCCCACCCACAATGGTTTGATTATCTGTCTTCCCCCTTTCTTGGGCTCTGATAATTGCCTCATTTTTTCCTGCTTAAATGCAGACAGGTAGTTTTGGGCCACTTGCTCCTGCATACTTCAGCAACCAGCACACCCTGCACTTTAAAAAAAGAATTTCTGCACTACATATTTTATGGCCTCTTTTATGATCTTAGTTTAATTCAGCATCTCTCCCTCCTTCCATTTAGCAGCCTCCCCTTTATTTTTGAAACAAAGGTCTGGTGTTGGGCAGGTGAGAATCAAATGTTCCAAGAGCAGCAAGTGACTGAGGTTTTCAAAGTCAAAGTGAAATGCTTTTTGATCGATGTACCTCTTGCTGACCAATTTATTGTGAACGACATTGCAGCATTTTCATTTTTAGAAAAGTGGCTTTTTTGTCTGTGCTTTAGATAGTTTTACCTCAAGCCAAAAGTATTTCTATATAGTCAAAGCTCATTTCTTTCTGCTTTTATATAGCTCCACAAGCAGAAGTAATAATCCCTGCATGTCGACCACCACATTTTTCCAGGCTACGAGGTCATAAAGTAACCTGAAGACATCTATTTAATTTTTAAAGATGCATGCAGGTAAAGAGGCATTCATGTGTAAATCTTACAGAGCAAAATACACAGCCCCATAGTACTGTGTGAATGGCACTTCAGACTTTCAAAGCTGTTGTTACTCTCCGTAAAATTAAGATTTAAAGATCGCATGCTGCAAAACCAACACAAAAACTTCCACAGCCCAGCATCTCATGTTGCCATCTCTCACAAACCTGCCCAGGAACAAAAAGAAATAAAACATTACTGTCCTTTTCATATGCATATTTGAAGAACCTTACCTGGGAAAAGAATATTAACTCCTTCAGGCAGTCTACAAATCTGTTGAATTTGCCTCACAATCTCAGCAAGGTTATTTCTTTGCCTTCTCAGAGTTTTTTCAACTGCGTGTAACAATGTAAAGTTATAACTGAAGTATTGTACATTGTTCCTAGCCCTAGAAAACCCCCTTTTTGGTGAAAATATGAATTTTCCCTTCTGATGTGGCAGGTACAAAACAGTTACAATATGGATTTCATCAGCTACCCTTACTGCAGGTAACAAATAAAGTCACCACTGACGTGAGGACTGACAAGCCTTCCAACAGATGACAACAGTACCTATTTAAGATGCTTATGCTGTTATTGGAACATACATCTGTTTGTCCACACAGTTTGCTGCTGAGCTAAAGCAAATCGAAATCTGGACCTTCTAAACAGCTGTAATCAGAGCCTCTTGATGAACTGGGGACCTCGCACTGGAAGAAAAGCCTGTGCAGGATGTCTGCTCTCCTGAATTTTTCCATTAGTCTTCACCTCATGTCCACAACATGTACCACTTCAAGTCAAAACCTGTTTGATTATTACAGAAATGATGCTGCCTTGAATGAATCTGCTCCAAAATAATTCCTCCTGAAGCAACTACTGAAAGTAATTGCACTGTTCCTTATTCTTCCCTTCATCTTCATTGTTGTTTTAACGCAGGTGAAACGTGTCAGTCTGGCTTGCATACCTACTGTTTTCTGGCAGCCACAACTCAAATGAGCTGCTACATATTCCTGGCTTTTAGTGTTAATGTTAAAAGCACTGATCATGAAAGTGGTGTTGGTTATCTGGAGAACAAAAAATCCAAAGAAATGAAACTGAGTAAGATGAGAAAGGGTTAGTGGGGCTTTAGACTTTGGCTGCTAGACTGGGAATGCTGCAAGATGCAGCCGCCATGTGTTTACCAGGACAACCCCGCTGCCACTGCAGGAGGGAGTGTGGGAGATAGCCCACTGCAATGGTTATGGCAAGTCAAAGGAAATCTCTGCTGCATATAAGCTAACATATCTTTCTGGTTAGCAGGGAGGAGAGAATTATGTTGTGGTACGCATTCTCCTCTAGTTAGCAGGAAACAGTAAATCTCCACTTGCTTTCCCAACCTTAAACGCTATTGCTCAGGACAAAGCACATGGAAACACTCAAGATGTGTCGGGGAAAATGAAGGTTTAAAATTCTGTTTGGCTTGGTCGGAAAAGACACATTTTGGCAGAAGTCAACAGGATAAAATACAGTGCTATGAGGATGGGTGACATCACTATGCAACACAGTCTCTCAACCAACAGAAACATGTTTCTTTACTTGCTATCAACAGATTTAAATCTTCACTAAAGTTACCACTCAGAAATGTAGTGAATAACTACCAACATTTCTCCTCTCTGTCACTTTAATATTTTATTGCTACTTTTTTATGCTATTAATTTGGAGCAGGAATAATGAGGTAAGATCATCTCTGTGGTAAAATGAAATATCACTAGAATTTATTTTATCCAGTATGTCTAGACATTTCCATTTGAGCATGGAATATGTTAGTGAAGAGGGACAGGGGTTTAACAGCATATGAGCTCCATGTAAACATCTACCATTCAGGAAACAAATTTCATTGCTTCCAGGCCAAGGTTTTATTCTCCAGTACAAAGCAGTCTACATACGCATATATAAAACAAAAATAAAATACTATGTTCAACATCTATATAAATACAAACGTACAGATCAAACACCCAACTCCTCCACTGTGTCAGCACCCTTTGAAAACATTTTATGAAGAGAGTTCTATTGTACTCCAGACAGATTTGCCTCAAGAATAAACAGAGTAGCTCCAGATTAAAGGAAATACTCCTTGCCAAGAACAGCACTAAAATTTTAATCAGTAAAATAAATATTCTTACTTCTTACTGTGTATACCTCATTGACTATTGTGTTATCTTCCACTAGCAGACACTCAAATTCCCCTCGCCAAGTCCTTCATGAAGTCATCCTTTCTTTCCATCTTTCCTTTTATCATAAGAAATCTCTCATGTCAGTGGTAATCTCATGGCCTCATATGAAAGGACACAAGTATTTTCATGTTACAACTCCAAATTAAAAAAAAGCTAGCGTACTCTGGATATCTTACACTCCTAGAAGAAAACTTGTGTGATAAAACAGCAATTCCTGAGGTTAATTACAACACAGGTTTTCAAAAGAGAAACACTCAAGGTTCTCGGTGACAAGAGTCTACAAAACTTGACACTTTTTCTGAAAATTTAATGCAGAAGTGACAGAAGATACTTAGGGAAAAAACATTTTCTTTAACAGCAAATGATCTAATGGAAAAAGTGGACAAGTCAAACACCCAGCGCCCAAAAGCCTGTCTGTTTTTTCCACCTAAAACATTACCAGCTAGAGTTACCTCCTACTTCTATAAATATTATTTCCTTTGTATTAACCTTGGGTGACAGCATTACTGAAATACTATCGACAGCCTCAGTGGTTTCTAGGTCAAAATTGCCCAATTGTTACTTTAAAACCGCAGCATTTAAATCACATTTCTGCATACTGCTGATTGCACCCAATATCCAGTCACACTCTTCGTAGCACAAAGAAAACTGGTAAGCCAAAAGGTGAATGGGTATTAACAGCATGAGGCACAGATTTGGCTCTGTGGCTGTCCCCATTTCCCACCACTCCAAGAATTGTGCTGCTGAGCAGGGTAGAGAAGAACTGTTTTGCAGCCGTATTGGCCCCACCACATTAAGTGCATTCCAGCAGAACAGGGAACACAAAGGAGAAAAACATTGGTCACCCAGGCACATGGTGCTTTAGGAATAAAAGTGAGAGATGAAGTTACAGTGACAAAAGGACAAATAAAATATGTTAGGTTTTGTAGAAGCTTTCAAAAACTCTCCTACAAATTCCTTCACCTTAGAGAATACAAAACAATGACTTAAAAAGACGATACATAAGGATAGTGTTGCTTATTTGAAAAAAAAAAAAATATTTTTAGTTACAGATTATTGCTAAAGCTATGTTTCAAACTTGTACCTCCAAAATGCCTATCCTGAAAATGAACAAAAAGCCAGCTTCTGCTGTTAATGTTTTCTTACCCACCGTAAGAATCAAAATAAATCATTACAGCAACAGCCACATAATAGGTTTTCTTTCTGTCACTCATTTCTGTATCTTTAATAAGCATTTAACAAGAAAGTTGCAATTCTAGAAAATAACTAATAAAGCAGTATTAGCTGGCTTTGTTAGTTAATAAATTCTTACTATAAAATTGCAACTAAGTGTTTGCAAATATCTTATTGCATTCTATTGTAAGATACAAAATGAAGATTTTTAAAGAAGTGAGAAATTTTTCAAAATAGGATTTGTATCATCACACACCATTACAAGATACTAAAATGTTCCAGTTAAAACCAAACAAGCTTGTGTATTTTTAAAGTGATCAGACTACATACCCAGTTTTATTTTTGTCCAGTAAGCTGGGAGCCAAGGATCTGATGTAGGCACAGGTACATATGAGCAACAAGATCACGGTCAGTAGACTCTGAAAGTTGAAGATGGCAGACTACAGAAGAAAATTAGAAAAAAATTACATCTTTGCAGTATAAAACTCCTCTTACTGTATAAGCTGGAGAAAATAGAGGTGATCCCCTAGACAATTCCCATTAAAAACAAAAACGAAACCTACAATGCCAGTGAGCCAGAAATTCTTTTAACAGCTCACTGCACACAATGGTGGAAGAACAGAGTTTTTCCTTCTCAATCCATCCCAAGAAGGGTAAAGAAACAGCAGGCAAAATGGTAACCTTACAGTTTTGCTCCCAGGCACCTGTTCCAAAGCCAGTTTGTGGAAACCCATTAGCAGCAGGTTAAGAGTTACAGAAAACAGATGTTCCCTCTCAGCCAAGACTATGCATAACTGCGGTTTGCATCAATAGAATACGGTGGTGGTGGTGGTGAAGGTGGAGGTGAAGAGTATTTGACAAGTAAACCAGTGGCAGCCAAGACAGAGAATAACAAGAAATATGTAGGAGGATTATTAATATACCGCTTTATGAAGACTATGCCCAAAATTCAACAGATTTGTAGAAATACATACAATTAAGCCCACCTGAACTACAAAAAGATAACGGATTAATTTTATTTTCAAATCACGTTTTTATTTTGAATTTAAAACATCTTTACTGTAAATACCTTTTTAAAAGTGCTAATTACATGGAAAATGCGGGACAAACAGAGGACTTGTCTTAGGATGGAGAAATAAAGTTCCATTGTTTGATACTAATTTGCCTACTAGCAGTACAAAGACACAATTCTTGAGAAACTGCTAAAATATCGGGCTATTTGCTAGTTTAAAATATTAGTAAAATGCAGTAAGTGCATCTCTCAAACATATTTTTTTAACTGCAGTCTGAGCCTTGTGTGGCCAACATGTTCCTTAATCATTAACTTATAAACAACTATCATTGCTTATGTGAAGCAATCTTTTCCAGAAATACAAACGTTAAGGGGGGAGAGAAGGTACTCATGAAGGACTGCTGTAACTTCATAGCCAAGTACCAAATCTGGAAGAAAGATGGCTCATGCTGATTTCCAGCAAGAGCCACATCACCATTCCAATAAATAATGCACTAGCAACATTTTTTTTTTTCCCCCCAATAGGTTCACTGGAATTTTTTGTAGAAATATTTGCCTATCAGTCTTTGTGATTCGTAGCTTCTAATAATTAGCCCCAAATCTGAGACTCAGATTCTTCTTACAGTGTGAAAATAATCCAGCTACATGAAGCTGCAGTTTTACTGTTTACTTCAAATAGCCTTATTTTCTCTTTGCTCACCTACCCTAATTTGAAAATCCTATTTCATCTGAACTCCAAAAAAAATGGAAGAGCAAATACAATAAATTCACTTTTCATTCTGGAGTTCTGACAAATTTGTGTCTAAGTATCTCAAATTTTTTTCCAGAAGGCTGAGTAGTAGTCTTTAATTAAGTGTAAACATTTATCACTTATGAAGAGATATTACATTGTAGTTTCCTTCTTCAAGCAGAACCTGGTGGGATTTAAGAGAACATCAGAGCTCCATTTCTACAGCCTGAGACACATTTCTTTTGATCTAAGTGCACTTCCTTCCTATGTCACAAAATTCTAATGTTTTGAAGCTCTGATAATCAAATTTCTCTAAATGGTTAAGGAGAATTATAAAAGAGAATCACCATATTTCAGTTCAGTATTGCAGTATAGCAAATTAAGAGAGAAAAAAGAGAAGCTCTCTTGAAGGCAAAGCCATTAGAACATCTGTGATCCTTTTGACACTGGGATCTAAAACATTGTAACAAAAAGAAAAAATACAATCTTATGTAGAAGTCTTAATGAATCACATGAAGCAATACTGGAACATACATACAACTGCCAGCCTGAATACATGCATTAGACAGGACTAGATACACAAACTAATTTAAATGGCTAAATTAACGGGGTCCAACAGGCCATGCATGGGTGGGGAGCTACTCGTTAAGAAAGAACAGCGTAGCGGCTCAAGGGGCAAATGAACAATTCTGCCTCTGTGACCTGTATGAGATATTTCAGCATCCTTGCCCTCAAAGGCAGCATTAGCTGTTGGAGTGGGTGTGTCACTCTCCCCTTCTGCTCCAAGCAGGAGCCCTCTTGCATGAGCCATCCTTCTGCAGGAGCAAAATTCCTAAGCCAGTCCCCTCATTCCTCACGCATTTTCTATGACACCCTCCTGAGAGACAACAAAGGGGCAGGGTGAAAATGTGATTATTAGGATTCAGAGAGAAGGCAGGCAGTGGAGAAAAGTAACAGAGTGAATGGCAACTATATACAGCAGCTGACACGCAGAAACGTCTCTGTGATGACAGAGAACATGGAGAGGGGACATTACATGAGTGGAGCAGTGATCCAATACCCAAAGCCAGCCCTCAAGGTCCTCCAGGTGAGGCTACCTGCTCTTCTCCTGAGCCACAGCATTTGCTAAATCATGTTTAGTTTAGTATTTTAGCTCAGCTAGCCGAGTCACCATTTCTCTTCTACCATGTCATAAATAATGGACAGATTATTCACAAAGGACAAAACACTGCCCATCATTATAAGTAGACTCTTGCCTTTGTACTAGGCACAAGCTTTTGCCAACTTCAGACCACAAGGAAATTCTCAATTCCCCCTCAGAGGCAACTTTTAGGACCTAGCGAGGCAGCATCTCTTGGCTCCTGTGGGTCTAGGAACATGACAGGGCCGGATCCAGGAATGGCTGCCTCTCAGCAAAGCCAGATACTCCCTATCAACTGATTAATTTGATCAGTCCTCTGGGAGAGACAGCTGCTCTCCACATCTCACAGTGCAGTGCCTGCCAGAGCTCGGTTCCCATGAATTCCTGCAAGCTTTCTCCTGCAGCTGCTTCCCAAGAAGGCTGGCGGTATCGGGTACCTCAACATACAAAAATGGCAGAAGGGCACACTTGCTTCCTCTTAAGCACAGATTGTAAATGTATACTCATGAAATGTGTTATTAGTCAATCAATAGGGGCAGTATATAATTGTTCTTTGTTGGGCTCCTCATGTGTTTCTCCAGATATGCAGCGTAGGGCACCACTGTAATTACAGATGCCACCCCACTGAAATGTGCTCTGAATTGCACATTTATCTACACAGTCACTTTAAAAGGACAGACATGCATATTTTAAAATTTGTTTACAATTTTAAACTGGAAATAAAAATTTATTTCTGAAGTAGATGGCTTCACATTTCAAATCTGAAGTAATTCTTATAGCCCAGCTGAATTTACAAAGGGTGTTTTACACCCAGCTGCCTGTACTGATGTAATTAAAAGCTACTGTAAGAGTCATCCATTACTCGGAATCTTTTTAAAAAATACTGCATTCACATACCAAGCTATTTGGAAAATGTTGTAATGTAGGTGGGTTGCAGTTCATTTAGTTAAACTGTGTTCCTCTGATCCAGAAGTAATTAATTGGAATTTTTCAAACGTGCCGACTGGCTTAATGTAGACCCTGTGAACCTCATTCCCATTATAAAGAAATTTCAACACATGGAGAAATAGATGCTATCTTTTAGACTGTGTCCACATGCTGGTGAAAACACAACTAACTTCCCAAGACTCAGATTGCAAATGCAGAAAAAAATGAGCAGAAAATAATTAGCCAGTGCAAGCTACAGCTTTAATTATATACATTGAAATTTTTTACATATGCATTTGGCACATTTCTGTTATGGTGGAAACACCTTAGTAGTTACATTCTGTGTTACTTAAGTAATTACACTTTTTCACCCCCTCCCTCTCCACTGGGCTGTCTCCAGGTAGCTGTGGAACACTATCACATCACCTGCAGCACTAATGAGGCATTGTATTCAGCAGAACTTGCAAGAGCAAGTTTTTTCATTAGTCTTTAGAAATTTAAGACCATGGATTTTAGCTTTGAGAGCTACATGCCCAAAGGCTCTTTTAAATCCTTACCAAAATTAGACTTTAAAAAAATGCCTCAATATTATTTCCCTGATCATATTGTATCTTTGTAAGAGTAATTCCAGATAATACACCATAGAAATAAATAATGAATACTCTAAAAGTTCTTGTGTTCAGATTGGCAGTGGTGGCATGTATTAGAAATACTCATGCGAATATATGGTAGTTAGAAGACAAACATTACAGCTAGACACATTTGAATGTGTTCCCATCCAGGTCCACATCTGAACAGCATAGCTGTTGGCACAGAGGATACTGGGGCAAAACAGGGAGTTATAAGGAAAGAAATGGTCTCCAGTTGCCTCTGGAAGACCCCAGCAGTGAGTCTGGTACAACACAGCGTTGGAAGATGGTGCGACAGCTCCTTTTTCTGGGGTGAGGAAAGAGGGAAGGAGGAGCTTGTGGATGGAGTAAAAAGAAATCTGTGGAACAGTATGTGGTAATAAAACTTTAATATACTAAGCTACAAACTAAAGTTTACTATACTTTAGAAAGTGTTGATTTAGAGTGAAAAATTTCATATGTGGCTGAGAAAGGGAGTCCTGATGGGCCACAACATTTGCACAGCCCCTGTCAACCTTATAGACAATGTTGTCACTCCTGCAATTTAGTCAGCATTAAATTCACTACACTTGGGGAGAAGGAGAAAAAAAAAAAAAAGAAAAAAAGAAAAAAAGAGGCAGCTCAGAGTTCTGGTTATCAACAACTTTTGCACTTTATAAAAGTATTCAATTCAATGTGCTGAAAGGAAGGGCACACTCAGATGACTGCCTGAAGTTTTAGTGATCACTGGTAAATGTGTATTCAGCATCAGCACAGCCATAACAGATGCACTGATCCTAAACTTTATTCTACGCAGAAAGTAACTGCCATAGACCATAATATATCTACCTCTATATTCTTTATTTGCTTCATCACTGCTACATTCTCAGATACTGTTCTGTTCCATGTCTTTGCAAACAGCACCACAGAATTATGAACCACTTAATGACAGAACCCTTGGGTAGCACTATACTAAATTACATTGTAAGTTTTGATGCAACTATATGTGTCGTGGAAGGACTCACTGAATCTCCCCTTGCCTCATATACTTTAAAATGAAATAAACCACCCAATATGACTGTTCTAAGGGAAAAAAAATCATGAAGGAGGAGAACATAAACCCCACACCAAGTCCCCTTGGGTTGGTAGAAAGCCTCAAATAAACGCATTCCCTGTTTATCTCAACAGACTTACCACTGAAACCAAATCTTAATCTTCCCTAGACTTTCAGTATTTACAAAATGATTACTCTATCTCTGACTGCAGCGTGACCATAGTTTTCATCTGTGCACGCTATAAGAGAGGCCATAATAGTGCCAGCAAGTTGTTAAACTGTGCCCCATGGATACTATTATAATAATCAATTTATTGTGGGCAAACACAGATAAATTATTTGAATATTCTAAAGAAATTATACCCATGCTTGTGTAATATGCTCCAGAATATACAATCTTTCTAGAACAGTTTTCTTTTTTCCTCTTCAACATTATAAAACTGATAGATGATTATGCTCTCTGGAACCAAAGAAATGAATGCTGATATCCAATCACTTTGCTGTCTTTCTTGTATGAAAATACAAGCAAGAGCTCATGCTGTAGTAAAACTGTGGTTAAGCAAGAGCGGATAACAATGTAAAAAAGCCTGCACTAAAGTAGTAATGTAGGCTTCAAATCAAAGTGAAATCAATCTATGAAATGTTAATGAAGAGATCCTTAAAAAGCTGAAAAAGAAAATGCTTATTATCTAAGGTTTCCATTAGGTACTGCAATACTTATTTCCCTGGCCTCAATCTAATTTTTAGGAGTATAATATTGAAAAAAATAATAGGAAATGAAACATGTAGGATTACTCCCAACCTGAAGGCCAAAGCCATTGCTAAAAATTAATTAAAGCATGCATATAATTATATTATATTCCAATTTATTCAGGAACAATTTGTTTTCCCACTGCTGCCAAATATAATCTGATAAAAATGAATAGAAAATAAGCATTTGTAAAAGAGGCATGCTAATTAGAACTATAAGAAAAATACAAAACTTGCAAATCAGTTAAATTTGAAGTGATTATTAGAAAAACTACACTGTTTTAAGCAAGAGGTGTTTAGACAAAACTAGTTTGTGCTTACTAAGTATCCAAATACCATCCAGTTAGCAGTTATTGGTTGCTCCAACATGAATAGGGTTTTTACTGTAAGTTCACTGCACGTTCACCCCAGTATTCAGTTTCCAAGTAATTTAAGTACAATATTTAATGCTCATTCACATTTCTGTCTAAAATATTCAAAGTTCTGTGTAAAATATATGTGGTTTTGCAGTCATAAAATTTAGGCTAAGGCTTGATTAGAGTAATAAGGAATCTTTCCCCTAGACATTTCTGTACAATGTTGTCCAATTTAAATGGCAAGTACAGTACATAGTAACTAACAAGTACTCTTCAGTTGACTGAGAAGCATAATACATCTGTTTAAAACATAACCAATCTCTTTAAACAATTAGACAATGAATTAACAGATGGGAACAGTTGTCCTCTCCTGCAAAAGCTCTCTTGACTTTAACACATTTAGTTTTTTTACTGAAACTCAAATCCACAGAACAACACTGAAATGACACCTCAAGGTGTCGATGTTGAAATTCTATGATCACTTGAATTCCTTCTTCTTTGCCCCAATACCTAGACTGCAGTACCAAAACTGAACTTTTGGTGTGAGCAGCTAGCAGTTGCAGCATTTCACCAAAAATCTTACAATAAAAAACAAAGTGAAAAAGTGAAAGCTTTTTTATCAGGGTTACTGTAACACACAGGTGTATATGTCCATATATTTACTCAACAAACACAGACTTGTGTTAGATGCGGCAGTAAAAGCTTAAGATATCTCTTCCTCCATGTCATCTTTGCAGATTATATAGTTTTCAATTTTACAGAGACTTTTTCTCTACTCACTTCCACCATTAGATAATAGGAATAATTTTCATAATCCTCATTTTAGAATGCTGAAGTTAAGTATATTGTCCAGAGTAACAAGGAACGTAATGGAACTATGAATGGAGTAGGTGATATTCAGCCATTGACACAGAGCTCTTATAAAAGGACATAAATCTTGGTTTGCAGCTCTCTCGCTTCTGCCCTAAAAACCTGTGCATTAGAGATTTCTGGAGTGTAGTCAAACAGAAGGAGAAAAATTACCCATGTAAAGAAAAAGACATCATCTCCCATAATGATTAAGTTCTGGCTTCTCTTGCTGTTCACTGAAGTATGCCTAATCATAAACTTGTATCAGTCTTGTGCTTTTGATAACCAAGCACCATAGTTTCTGTCAAACTAGCTAACTCTCCCTTCTGAAGTTGCAGACCACACTGCTTAGTTTGTTTACCTTAAATTTACTAGAGAATCTTAAGAAACAGTAAAAACTGTGTGTGTGAATGGAAGAGGTAAAAGTCATTCTAACATGCCAGCACATTTTGAATCAGATGACATCCTTACTCTAATAAAAGCAGTGTGCAAAAAGCATGAGTTTGTAACAGATGGTGCTACAGGAATTTGAACATGGACATGGAAGAAAGTCAAAGTTCTCAAAAAGGAAGATGCTGAAATATTTTTGCTTTGTTGTATTGAATACTTCGACATTTGTGATACAGCTAACATTCTATCTGCCAGCGTTTGATAATTTTAAGAAAAATAATGTCATGCTTGTGAGTTTGGTATGGTTACCAAACTCAGAAGCAAGAATCAAAAACTAGAGATTGGGTCCATAGCATAACAGGAAAAAACCACATGCCTTCTATTTCTCTGAATGTCTCTTATCCTCACAGAAAGCTTGTACAATTCAAAGCTGAACTGCATTCCTCAACATCCTTACAAAAAGCCTAAGAAGTTGCTGCATGCAGTAAAGGTATAATATGTTCTTTCTGCTCTAAAGGCTGCACAAAAAGCTTATCTTTCAATTTACCTAAGAATTCAAAAAAGTTAATAACATTTTATGTATACTATCTATATACTTTTTTTGTTGTTAGTAGTAGAACCATCTCTTTAAAACATGAAAAACAAATACTTCTCTATCAGGAAAAAACATAGTCAAGAAATAATGAAAAGTTCTGCTAAGTCTCTCTGTCCCATGGCTCTGGGCATGGTCTCTTATTTGGCAGAGCTCAGGTACGTGGTTTGAATTCTTAGCATCTGTAAGGCAGGTAACATTTTTAACAACATGCCAGCTGTTTTCACCTTTCTTCCCTGGTCACAATGTTGAAAATGAAAACTTAGGTGAGTTGAACACCAAGCCCTGTGGATCAGCAGAAAAATGTATTCAACACTGTAGCTATCACAGTGGATGTGCATGGTGTCAAATGGTGCAGCCAATCAAAAAAACTAAATTGTGACATTGACTGTTTTATGATAACTTCCTTTTTTGTTCAACTTAGAGTTTGGATCATGAGTGGAAAATCTACAATGTATTATCAGCCCATTAATTTCGACTGACTGTGGAAAAATGCGATCCCCGCTTCTCATGCTACTACTGAATAAAATGAATATGTTTGATAGTGGACAGAATGCCAAAGATGTTTAGTAAGAACTGTTTGGCACTCAGCAGACAAATGGTTTCTCACAACTGCTGGCATTCTGGACTATTTAGGTATGTGGTAAAATTTGTAAAAGTAGACTCACTGCACCCAGATCAAATCAAGAGATTAATCTTGCAATGTCAAAAGAAACAGTTTTCTCTGTTCTATAATCACAGAAGCAAAATACTGAGGCCATATTTTCATATCATCTTGTAAACTGACACAGAAGTCTCTATACTGAACACTTCAAGTAGTAACTCACAACATGCCTACTCCACAACAGCATTACTATTTACAAGTGCATTTATAGATGTCATGAGATTTACTAAGCATCAATACCAGTGTAGAAACCATACTTCACTGTCCCTACCTAGCCATACTGTATCTCCTAGTTCTCCTTCCTCTCTCCTTTTCAATTCTCTGACAGGAGGAAAGGCACCCAGAGAGCAAATCCTTCTTGCCTTGTTCTCAATTAACAATGTTTGCTCCTACTGCTAGGGTCGTGGCAGAGCTGCCACAGGGGTCTGCTAGTGTCAGGTACAGGGACACAAGTTGCATGTTGCATGACTGGTGGAAAAGCATCTTCTTGCCTTACAGTTTTGGCGTAAAATCCTCAGATCCCCAGCAAAATCAGATTAGCTGGGTAGCAAAGCCTTTATCACATGAAAAAATTGTTACTGCAGCTGTAACTCCCTGAAACTCTAATTGCTTCTTATCCAAAAAATTCAATGCCTGATGGCATTATAATACTGAGAGGCAAAAAGCTGTCCATCATTCCAAGATAAATTCACAATACAAAGACACCTTAAGACTGTAAGATAACCTAGGAGATGTTTTTAATCCTATCTACCTTCAGGCCATGATAAAAACAAAGCTATTGGCAAATTTGAATCAGGATTGATTCCTCCTTGTAACTTTTAATAAGCCAAACACAAAACTTTGTACTTGAAGACTCCTCAAAGCTCTTTTGCTGAACATCATCTCCAATTCTGATATGTTTATATCTGAGAGCTTGGTTTGGATCAGTATTTACTAATAAATGTTTTTACAATGGGTTATATGAGCAATTCCCCTTCCTTCTATAAACACCATTCTAAGACAGGAACAAAGATTGTGACAGAAACGTTTGTCCTCATGGAAGGTTCCCAAATCATTTTTTCTGCAGTAATACAAGGCTCAAGGTCACTCCTAACCAGAGGGTGAAGGGAAAGAAGCCATCTTTGTGAAGTTTTCTGCAATTCTTTGTTTTATTCATCACCGAATTGCAATCACAGACACAAAACATGTCTACTAAGATTTTTTTTTTAATGTGTACTCATGTTTTGCTGCAATTGCTCATTTTTGCTACAAAGTGCAGACCACCCTTCAGCAGGTGAGAGGCTCATCGTTCATTTTAATGTTACTTGAGGTTTCTTCCCTCTTCCTGCTCACTGCACCACATGTGTGTGGCAATTTTTCAACCCCACTAGGAAGTTTTGTTGAGCTTTCAGATATAAAATTTCAACAGTTGACAGGATACACTGACAATGATTTGTGAAAGTCAGTAAACTACATATTCTGCTTCTAAATAAATTAAGCAGCTCTGTCATTAGAGTGTTATCCTTTCTGTTTCCAGTAACTTTTTAATCCACTGAGCAGCTTGTACCTGCTTTCAAAGATGGCTGAAGTTAAAATAGATTTTTTTTTCTTCTACCCACTGGCAGTGAACAGGAAAAAAATAAACACAAGTTGTGCTTTCACATAAAAGAAGACAGAAAGAAGCCAGCTTATATATATTCTGTTTGGCAGCAGCTGGTTGTTCACCCAGCAAAAGTTTTGACTTGCTTAGTAAGGATGTGGTAAGGAAGCCTGGGAGACAATGGGATGGAAATTTCCAAGGGATAATGTCCTTTGGAAATTATGCTTCAAAAATTATGCTATTCACAAAGCTACTGGCTTGCCACAGTTGCAGCTCATTTTCTTTGGAGAAAGAAAACTAATTGGAGGTGTAACTCTACTCTCCTCCATTTGATGATACACAGACAGCAGCTGTTTCCTATCTCAAGAGTCAAGTGTGAACTCAAAAGAAAGTGTCAGTAACTGCAGATCATGACTGTTAATCCCACAAGACAACAATGTTCTTATTGAGGAGCCATGACACCATCATGGAGAATCCAAACTCCTGGATATGACACGAGGGTCACTGTTTTTCTTGAGGAAATTCAAACACCCCAAGACTGAGGAATCTTATTTTCAACTCCTTTGACATAGAATCACAAGAAAAATGTCACTGAAAGATTCTGTCTGTCTTCAGATTTCTGGAAGCACACAGAATAACCTCTAACAAGCAACATGGACAAGCAGAGAAAAAAATATTCTCGCAAGATCTCATACACTTGCCATAATCTTTTTGCTAGATATAAACATTAGTGTTGTATTTAAGTGCTAAACTCACCACTGTAAATGTCTCACTGATCATCACGGTTCTCTTGCCTTTCTCCTAGTCTCAAATCCTTTTAAGTACTATGAAAAACAGCAAGGTGATGTTGTACTTCTATAGTATCTACATTTCCAAGGTACTGATTAGAGGTGAGGTATTCACTTCTCTTTTGTCTCTTGTTTTCTGTATGTGTGTTTTAGATCTTCTGAGATAGTTTATGTCTCTTATCATGGAAACCCTTTGTTCACTGCTTGAAGCCACAGATTAGAACAGGTTCACCTAAAAGATCTGCCAAAAAATACTCAGGTGAGCAACTTCCAGTAATTTCCTGCTGGTGACAAGATCTGGAGCCTAGGAACTTTTTTTTGAACTGAACCATAAGACAGTTCAAGAGATATTAATCTTTTAATAAATATGTGGGAAGTACAAAACGATTCAGTGAAGTTGTACTGCATACATCACTGGTAATGGATAACCTGTCAAGGTCAGGTTGGATGGGGCTTTGAGGAATCTGATCTAGTGGAAGATGTCCCTGGCAGAGGAGGGACTAGGTGATCTCTAAAGGTCCCTTCCAACCCAAACCATTCTAAGAAAGATTTTGAAAATGCTCATCTTAAAATAATTCTGTGTGAAGTAAATGTTACATACAAACCATTATTTGTACAGGGAAACCACTTCTACTTGTTGCTATTTCTTTGTTTTTCCTTTTAATTTTAAAATCATGTATCTACGCTGCTCATATAAAGCCTTAGCTGACAAAATTATTTCATGGCACAGCTTTTACCCAAATTCAAATCTTCCATTTATATTCTCTGTATGGAGAATGAAAAAAAGGCAGGAACCACAGAAAACATAAGTGGCAATAATAATAAGCCCCTAGGTCAAATTTATATCCACCATTCATACTTTTCATTAGCAAACGGACCCAGGCCTCTGATGCTACTCCCGAAAAATGAGAATGGCAGTCAGGATTCAGCTTACTGCTCAAGAAGCAAGACGTCAATCACCATACCCATTAAATCAGGCGGTCAGAAGAGACAGAAACACTATCCTGACAGACAATGCACCGAGGCCAGAGGAAGGACGCTGCCCTGCAGAAAACCCGGGCTAGGCCGTACAGATGGAAGAGGTGTCAGGCTGGGGGGCGGGAAAGGGACCATGGGGGCGCAGACACGCCCGGTTTGCGTTCCTGCTGGGCCGACTGCTAAGCAAGGCTTCACGCTAGAACTAGGCCGGGCCCGTTCCCCCGCGGCGGGGTGGGGGTCTCAGCCTCTGAGGAGGTTCAAAGGCCCGGGTGGGATGTGAGAGGCCCCGGGGGGGTCCCTGGGCCCGGGAAGCGTCTCTCGACAGAGACGCGGCTGGCCAGGAGGCGCAGAAACCGGCAGCACCGGCGGGAGGGGAGCGGGGCCGGTCCCACGGCGACCCCGGAGCGGAGCAGGCGCCCCCCGCCCGCCCGCCGCCCCACGCTTACCATGGCGACACGCTCGCGGCCACATCACACTTCCGGCGGGCGGCGGCGGGGCGGAAGAGCGCCCGGGGCCACGCCCCCTCCGGGGCATGGGCGGGGCCACGGACGGGATTGGCAGCCGGCGATAGGAGGGGTCGCGATTGGCGGGAGCGGCCGGGGGGAGGCGGGTCGGAAGGGCGAGCGCGGCTCTCATTGGCTGCCGCGCGGCCGCCGGGAGCGCGGCCTTTTCGCGCAGGCGGAAGCGGCGGGTGGCGGCGCGGAGGCGGAGGTAGGTCGGTCGCGGTGCCCCGCCCCCTTCGCCGTGAGGGGGGCGGCTGCCGGTGGGGCAGGGGCCGGCGAGACCGTCAGCTACTACCGGGCGAGCGGGCCCGTCCCCGTCCTCTTAGCTGACCCTGCGTCAGCCGCAGGCCCCTCGGAGCGGGCAGCGGGGCCCGGCCCGGTTAGGGTTAGGCGCTAGGCCCAGGGCAGCTCGGCCTTTCGGTCCTCGCCTGTTCGCCAAAAGTGGGGTGTTTTGGGTTTTCTTTTCGCTTGACTGGTGTGATTTTTTAATTCGGGCTGTCGGTTTTCATCGGGTGACGCCCGGGCCCCTGTGTCCCGCGGTTTCCCGCAGGGCAGGAGCGGGCCGGTTGTCGGAGAGAGGGGGCCCCTGGGCACGGCGTGGGGGGTGGCGGCCCCGTCCCCGGGGGGTGCTCTGCCCTCCGGACCCCGCGGGCGGAGACGCGGGTGCGAGCCGCTTGCTAGTGAAACGTAGAGAACTTAAAGAACGCCTTAACGAAGCTATCTTTTAATAAGTTGCTTTTTTTTGTAAAGTCAAGGTCCTGTTCTTCCTTAGGGAAAATCCCGACTGGCTTCCCTTCCGGAGGTCGTTGAAGAGAGCGAGTGGGGCGAGCAGAGCCTGGTCTTTCTGCTCCGGTCTGGTCTATATTTTTGCTCTTGTCCTGTATTCTCTCCATGTAGAGGTTTTCATCTTTCCTTTTCTGTACTTGCACTTATCAAGTCAAGTTGAAAATGCTTGAGTAAAGGTACTATACTTCCTGTTTGTGACTGCAGTATATTTTACTGTAACTAAAGGCACAAAATTATTAAAAGAGCTAAATGTTCTGCGTGGCTGGCCTCTTACACTTGCATATAAGAAAAACCTGTACAACTAATATCTGCAGTGACTCTTGCGTTTAGCGGGTGGTTTTCACAGTGCCTGCTCTACCATCAAGCCCTACAAAAAGGATAGGACTTCCATTTTGGCTTAGCCATGAAAAGAATGTGGCACTTGTTTTTTAAACCAGGAGATTATTATTTTTTTAAGGAAATACCTTTGATCCTGTGAGGGACATCAGTAACGTGAAGGCTACATGCATTTTGACCAGTTCTGTGGAAGAACTTAATCGTCATTATTTAGCATTTAGAGTGAGGTACCTAGGTATTGCTGTCACGACAAACTTCTGTTTTGAAGTTCTATGAACAATCTGTTCCTCCTTCTATAAGTACACTTTATCTTACAGAACTTGGAAAGCATTAACCCTTTCAAAGATGATGGCTTTGTTTTGAGGTCTCCATCATTCTGTATCTTTCAGCACTAGGGCCAAATTGTTTTTGCTTGTCGGTTGAGTGCGAAACAGGTTTTGCTTTTTCACTTGGTGAGGGGAAATGAATTTTTCATCCTACCAGAAGAAGTTGGGGTAACATTTGACATGATTCCAGAAGTTGCTGTAGGAGGCTGCAGGGTAATGACAGTATGTGTATAAAACATGTTTGTATAGTGGAATCAAGGCAATATTCTACTACAGGAAAGTACTCTAAAGCATCTGAAACAAACATACACAATCCACTCATAATGCTGTTAGTATTTTCTAAAGACTAACTTCATTTGCAGTAGTGAATTTGGTAACTACAATTTTGAATTGTCTGTAAAACTGTAGTTTCAGATTCATAATCACCAAATTGACTTCAAAGTTTTTCAACATAAGCAGATGTAGAATTTAAGTTGGGTTTTCCTGTATACCTAGTTTTTCTGTCCTGTGGATTTCAGACATTATATTGATTTTAGATTTGTTCTTATTTTTCTTGAGATTGTGTAAGTAGTAATTATGAAGGTTCATTAATTTGCAGATTTATCCATTGATTTAATAGGTATTCAGCAAGATGCGTGGTCATTTTTCATAATGTGTTCATACTTCTTATTCCTCTTTTGTTAGTGAATTACATTCAGTGGATCAATTTCTTTTATTCACATGCTGAAGTTTTGGATGAAGATTGGAATTCAATTAAAATGCAGAAAGACAGTTCTAAAAACAGCCTTATAATCTAGTATAACCTGATGTTAAAAGTGTTTGATTGATGTCACATTAAGGTAGATTTCTAAAGTGAAAGAAGCTATGATTATAACTGATGAACAGTTCAAACTCTCATGGTTACCATGACCCTAGATTTTAGAGGCAGTAATACTTTTGAACCTATTTATGTGTGTCTCAGATGGAAAAAGAAAGATGATATGGCTTTCCTTTTTGGTTTCACTTTTAGTTTCTCAATGTGGATTACTTATGAAATTGAAAAATTATTTCTGTAACTGCAGAGGAGACTGCAGCTGTCAGTTCTTGGTCGCACTGTAGTCAAGCCTGCTTCCAGGTGGTCGGCTAGCTTTCTCTAGGTCAGAAGTCTTGTTTGCAAACATGTCCTATAAAATAATTTTTATATACTGCTATCTACTTTGATAGATAAGCTCACGTATAAAATCCATCGCAGATTTTTGCAAAAATGCTTTTTGTTTACCCTAGCAATTTAATTTTCAAGTGAAGTTTCCAACAGTCTCAACTATTTGAAGAAAAATTTTCACTGATAACATGCTGTATGAAAATGCTTTCAGCTGCATGTTTTGCTCTTGTAGGGAAAAATGCCATTTGATCATTCATGATCTTGTGAGAGCCTTAGTGGCATCATTTAAAAGACAGCGTACCTAGCACGACAATGTCTTTTGGGTTGCATCTGTAATACACATAGGCTGTTGATTGAAACACAAGATTTCAGATGGTGGTACTCCAGTTTCCCTTATATTTTTTTCTCCTGATTAATGTATTGTCATGGAAATTGACAAGTGGCTGAGATAGCTGGGTTGGTGGTGTCTAGAGGAATTGACTGAATATGCACTCTGGTATGTTGAAATCTCAAATCAGAAGTTTAAAAAATTATACTGATCCTTGTAGCAATATTCAAATAGGTAAATAAAACCATATGACGAATACTGGTGTTCTGTGTTGCTGTTTTGTTTGGTTTTTTTTTTTAAAGGAGGCTTAATGGTATTGGCTGTGCTTCATAGTACATATGTATTAAGAAATGTTTTAGCAATGTGATTTGCCAGTGAAGAGATTGCATACTGTTGACTGTTCAAGCAGTAGAGCATACCAAGGAATGTGTGTATAATGAAAGGTAAAAAAGGTGGCTTCAGAGATAAAATTCTGGGTTGATTTCAAATGCAGGAGGAATTATAACAAAACAATGTCCATTGCACGTGGGAGGCTAATTATTTAGCTTTGCCTGTGTCTCTTAGCTTTTGTATGTAGTAGAAGGATTGGAGGAGATAGTTTAAAAATATCGCAGGTGGGTGACTGACATGACAGGTACATCTGTATAAAAATGTTTTTGTGCATAAGAAATGTGCATGTGTATATCTGAGGTAAAAAAAAATTGCAAATAAGATATAAATGCAGTTGGTTTTTTTGAGATATGCTAGTTTGAATGATTGGCAAAAGCTAATAATGCTCTTCTTTGGCTTTAACGTCATATCCACTTCTGTTGTTCCTAGTATCTTCCACTGGAAGCATGAATGCATAAAAACTTATTTGCATAGTTGCTACAGCTACAAATTCATTTAGCTCTCCCACTGGAATAAGGAGGCGGCGGAACATGAGGGATATGCATTATTCAGGCAAACGTAGTGAGTAGGTAGCATTCTGTATGCTGGCAGTGGTATTAGAACATGGCATTTTGTTTGCTAATACCGTTCTGCAAGAAAGCTATCTACATTTAGGTATGGCTCCTCTTTCTTCCTGTTTCCTGCCTCCCTCGGTTACCTGGCAAAAGTGCACACTGTATTCACTGTAGTAGGATAAACCACAATAGCTGTAAAACACTTGGAGGTTGCAGCTATTCCAAGCAAGAATTAATACTCGGTCCTCACATCAGAGGTGTTTGGGAGGAGGGCTTTAACCTAGTATTGTACCCATACATTTTATACAAAATTACTGTGTCAGGTGACATACAATCATGTTCATATAATGATGGGAATTCCTATACCTTAAAATTTCTGCTTTCCATGGCAGGTTTCATGTGAATTGCAGTCCTCTATCAGAATGATAAAACTCTGTGAATTGTGTAGGCTGTTTTATAGAGTTGATTAGAGTCTTGAAGGAGTGAATATGCCAGCTATTATGCTACACTTGATGTGAGACACACAGATACTGAGTTTATACTCTGGGGTGCCTTTGTTGGATCACATGATGGAGGCTACATTGTCCAGACTGCAGAGAGAAATCACTTGCCTATTACTTTAACAGTCAAAAATGTTGAGCATATATATGGAATGTTTAGAATGATTTGCTACATGAAGCTGTGGCATTACAGGGCACTTCAGGGTTATTTTGATTGATAGTGAAATGAGCAGAATAGCAGCATATTGGCTCTACAAGATGGTTCTAATGTATCGGTTGGTGAAATACATAAAACTAAACCAGGCGAGTTAGATTTTAAACACAAACACAAATTTTAAACACAAAGGTGTATAAAGGATTTTCAAAATTGCCTCAGCATTTGAATTCCATTGATTTCAAGCATTTATCTGGACTAAAACCAGTACATCTAACGTATTACTTATAACTTGCAAAACAAAGCTTTTCCATTAAGTATTATTTAAAAAGAAAAAAAAGAATCGCTGAAGTCATATACAACTGATGGGCTGATGCCAGGGTTACTGCACAACTTAGCAAGGCACTGCAGCTTGGTGTAAAAAAAGAAAAAATGGTGTCATGGCCTTGCTGTAGAAATAGTTACGCTGTACGTAACACTGGTGACCTTAGCCCTCTTCTGACATACACAATCCCAGTGCTGCTGCTCATGTCTTGGCTTGCCAGCAGGTTTGCAGTAATGCTGGATAGCTTACAGTGGTCTGTTTTGCCCAATAAACTTCCATTTCAGTATGGATGAGATAATTCAGATCGTTTATTATGCTGCATGTTGGCTTCACTATATGACATGTATACATGATTAAGAATGTGCGGAGCCTTACAGGGTCACTTGCTGTTTTGTCTCAATGCCTATTTCTGATGTCCTTGTTATCTTTCAGTGCCACTTGAAGATGAGAAATTTTAATCCTTACCTCTTGTCGCCTGGGGCTTAGCAGTAGGTGTAGAATGTTTTTAAGGGGCCATGTTAGAGCTCAGGAGCCCCAACTGAAAAAGCACTACACATCCTTGAAGAGTAGGTGGAATCGCCAGGAGTTTAGGGTGAGATTTTCAAGGTTTCAAACCGTTATTTATGTCTTCAAGGTTAATAGGATGCAGCTGTGATTTCTTCACTGTTATATTTGGCAAAAAGTGTGTAGTGCTTGCTGTTATTGTGGGGAACGTGTGAAATAATGTGCATACAGATTTAAGTTATTTTGTGAAGTTAATCCAGATCATAACAAATAATCAAAATTTAGAAAGCTATTGTAAAATACCAATGGTTCATGAAATGAAAATTTTTGCACCAAAAGAAGAGTTTGCTCTAGTTCCATCCCTGGTCCCTCTTCTGACTTGAGCTGTGTCTCTTTCCTGGGTTAAGAAACAGTGGCCTTCACCACCTACTGATTGTAATCAGGATGTCTTTGTGGATTTTAGTATTCTCCACCTCCTTTGTCTCTATACATGCGATGAAAAAAAGAAAGGGTGGCAAAAGGCTCCTGTGAATTTTAAGATTATTAGTGGAATTTAGTATCAGATAATGTAATAATAAGGACTGCTGTCCAAGATATGTGAAGATATAAAAGATTTACTGGATTATGTATGGTACCATGTTGTCACAAGCTAAAGCTAAGGAGAAATTTAGAAGAGAATTGCTAAACAAATTACTGTTTGCTAATCAGTCACAGTCAAATCTGATCAACATAAAGAATGTATCTTAAAGGAGAAGTTCCAGGCTGAAAAAATTTTCACTATGTGTGTGCCTAAGCAAGGGCCTCTGGCGTTACTGTCTTCTGAGGCATACTAGTGATTTCACAAATGAATTACTTGATTAAATAGTCCAAATTTCCAAAGTTTGGAAAACCGTTGAAATAGTTCTGCGTCTTGCTTTTCAAGCTTCTAAGTGAGTTTTGTGGAAAGGGGTGTCCTCCAACAGAGCAGATAGAGCAGAGATTGTAAAATAAATAGTAAAAAAGGGAGATTGATCTTATGTGATTTTAAGAGTGCAGAGACTGAGAACTTTTGTGTTCTTGACCTAGACATCAGCCAAATTTCTTGCTATCTTGGGATGGAAAAATTAATGCAATTAGAGGAAGACTGAGGCTATATATCCTATCACAGGCTGCATTTGTTTTTTAAAAAAATGATTCAGATGATTATGAAAGGGATTGTTTGTTTACAGGTCTACAAAAGGATCTTAGAGGCCACCCTTTTCAGCACAGTAGCTGGACAGGAAAGAGGGAGCATGGGGCTTTCCAAATGCTGTCAGCTGTGTCAAGCTTATGGTGAAAACTTCACAAAAACCTGAGGAGACATTTGTGTTGACTGAGCCAATGAGGGAAGCTTAGACGGTAGTTGGAGGCAGCAAACTGTATTGTGTGGGCTTATATTAAATTTCTCCAGCTGTGAAACTTAACATTAATTTACAGAGTACAGCACACAGTGGCCATGGGCATAACGGAGATTGGGCAGAAATGTTAATTTAAGTGAAAGCCAGGCATTGCTGTCGTAGAGGATAATTATTTTTGGAGATAAGAGACAAAGAACTAGCTGAAGCATTCTTGTGTGTGTCTTGGTAATAGACCTACTTGACTTACATTTCATAATCTCCTGAAGGCAATGTTAGAGAGAAGGTGGTTGGTTTTTTTTTCCCCCTCTGCCTTGGTCAGGAAAGTGTATAGATGAAAACTGTGTGTTTTATTTTATAATCTTTCCTTAACCTTGTCGGTTCCAGGGATTTGTTCTATTAACCTTAACCGTCCTAGAACTAGATGTTCTTTTTTTTTTTTTTTTTTCCCTCTTCTTTAAATAATGAGGTAGAGGAGGAATATTTTAGTATATACTGTTCATGTGAGGTTTGTGTTGTAATTTTGGTCCTTGATGATGCAAAAAAGTAAGCGTACTTGTAACACTGAAGAGGAGGAAGATACTGTATCTAAAATTCTACTGAAACTTTGTTGGAGCTGTGGGGAATTGACTTGTCTGCACAAAGGCCTGCGTTTTTTTTTTTTTTCTTGTGCTCATGTACCTGTGTTGTTTCAGAGTCGTTGTATTTGTTTGCTGTTTTATTTCAGATAGTGGTGTGCAACAGTGGTTGGTTTGGCTTCTGCAGTTGGGAACCAGAAAGCCCAGCAACATGAAGGTGAAGCATGACCCAACATGCAGTGAAGCCTAAGCTTAACTGAGAATTACTTTAAAAATATTTTTCCCTTTTTATTTTGTTTTGATTTCTGCTTCCACCACCACCCCCCCCCCCCCCCCCCCCCATTTTTTTTAATGTCATAAGGACTCATTTAACTTATCTGGGAAAGCAGGTACTTACAATCTTAACACTTTTGAGACCTCCACACTGATGCTCCACATATTTGCCTTGTACTGATTTACACTTTAAGATCTCAAAACTGTGTCGAACTGGTGCACTATCAAAGCACTTTTGTGCTGTATTTTCCAAATGAGTACCTAATTACCCTCTCAGTTCAAGTCCCGGTGGCGTTTTTCCACTAGTATGCCCCTGCTGTGTCCTCATATTAGTCTGCAAATTTCTTTTCACAGTGCAAGTTAACATTCTTTAGCAGTTGTGAGGGAAAACTAATATTGAAAAGTTGGCTTCCTTAAGTAGACCCCCTGCTTGGCATCAAGTATCTTGGGTAACGGTTTAATTTTTGAGAGTAGGTTTTGTGGTTTTTTTGGGGTTTTTTTTTGCCTAGCTGATAGTAAGAAAAAAAAAAATTACCACGTGAGAGCCAGGAAAACTACTTAGAAAAGCAGTGAGCTGATATGTCTTGAAAAACTTTGTATTTTTATGCATAGAATTTAAGATGTAAAAACTACAAGTGACTCTTGCAAAGCTCTTTATGTCATCTTTCCTTTATAAATGTGGTTTGTAGATGTAGTGCTGATTGAGCACAAGCTAATAGATATGTGATTGCCTAGGTTGTAGAGTCAGGGTAGGGTCTGTGGCTTAGAGGGTAGATTCAGTTGCTATCTGTTTAGTAGAACTGTGTCCTTATTTATTTTAACTGTTTTTTTTAAACTAAAGCTGCTTGCTTGTTTGGAACTTGGTGAGGCTGTGGGATTTGTGCACTGGGCCCTCTCCTTGCTAAAATACTGGCATGTCAGTTGTTCTTGGATATGGGCTGGTGCTTCTCCTGTTTTGGTTTGTCCAATGTGCATTATCACAAAGTCTAAGCTGAACTGGTGCCTCGCTTTTCTGTGAGTTTCTTGCCTCTTTTGTAGGTGCTATACCATGGGGCGCAGGCATCATATAATCCTATGTGTGTGTACCTGTCGTGTCACCGGGTATGTTGACTCTCATGGCTTGGCATTCAAGGCAGATTAAAGAACCAAAACTGAACTTGTGCCCACCTGTGGAAACAGCTGAAATCAATGTTCAGCATGGATGGATATGGATGGATGTCTCTTTGCCTTATCTTCAAATTCTGATTGCTCAGCCTAATCCATCAAAAAAGTAATTAATTTTCAATGCAAAGTGGTAAACATGCCTGAATAAAGAACTGCAAAATTGAAATTTAAGTGCATTGAAAGTGAATATCCCAGTTCACTGAAAATGTCTTGTGAATTATTCTTCTGTGGGGGCCAGATGAAACAAAATTAATTACAATGTTTAAATTAATAAAGTAGTGTAAGCTCTTTGTTTTCTGGGAGATCAGTGTTGCCTTTTCCAGCAGATAAATAGCAAATAGAAAGAAAAACATAATGAAACTTTTGTTAAGTGAAGACGGGGTAATGCAGGAATTTTCTTCAAAGAAAATGCCTTAGGAAACTGTTTAGCAAGATAAAGCGGTTTGGCGTCTAGGCCTATTTTTTATTATTAATTTGACAGGGACGTGAAATTAAAATAATCCATCTCTTTGAAAAGTCTTGGGTGTAGAGGTGGGAGGAGAGGAAGATATGTAAGCCTTCATATTTATACCTGCTCTTGTCCCACTGAGGCAGCTACATTTGGTGAAACTTGTTTTTCCAGGTTACTGAGCTCAATTTTTCAAAGCTCTTCATAAATCTTACATATAGGATTACATCCATCCATATCTAGCTGACACTGATTTCTTTGTTTCATTTATCCTTGTTTCAGATTTCTTACTCTTGCCTGTGGAGCTATTATGGATTCAATAGTACTGAATTTATTTGACTTCAAATTTAAAATAAAAGGCAGACTGTTTAGTGGAATCCATTGCTCAATGATGATAAGTCAAACATTTAGAGAAACGTGTCAAACTGAGTGGGATAGCAATAGGTCTATATGGGGACTAAAAAATAGAAAATAAAGGAAATCTGTAGGACACATTTGTTTTGTGTTGAATATCCTGATAATCCTAAAGAAGGCAGTGTTTTGGAAAACAGATGATACCTCAACCAGACTACTATGTTATCCAAATATACATCAAAAAGACATATGTATCAGTGTAGTTTTGGATGGGTGAAGGGTGGTTAAAACATGCTGCTTTTTTTTTTTTTTAATTCCTCAACTTTCCCATACTAAGTTACTGTAAACTGAAGATTAAGTTATTGAAAACTGGAGATACTAGGAATTCCTGAAGCTTGGTTCTTACTGATTGTATATGGCAGGCTCAAAAGTTGCCTCTGGCAGAATTGTACAGATTTGTTTCCTTTTTCTGTTTTTTATCTGCAAAACATATAACTATTCTAGTGCTGTCTTTTCAGAGAGATTATGGGGAAATCGATATATATTTAGACAGTTTTTTTGTTTGTGGCTTTTTTTTTTTTTTTTTTGAGAAAGTGAATTATCTTTCCAAATAAATAGTCTAAGGTTGCAGTTTTCAAGGGAAGGCAAAACAGGTGTGGCTCCGTGCCACCATTGGCTTTGGTGGGGCCTTGGAAAGCCAGGCTGACCTACTGCCAAAGTAGAGTTATAAAATATTTGTTGGGGCTTGCATCTCCCAGAGGCAACAAAGGTAGTGAGTCTGGGTCTCTAATGCTCGCCTGCTGATTTTGCATCCCAGATCTGCCCACTTGAAGCAGGTTTGGTGGTCATCTTTGATCCTTGCTCAGTTCTAGACACAGTTTTAGTAACATCAGTACTAAACCTAACTTTTTAATCAGGAAACGTTTTAGTTGTATGACTTAATTTTATGTTTTACAGGTTTATAACATTCAGTTAGTGTATCCTGATTTATCCAGGGAAACCTTAGGATTTTTCTGATACAGATTTTGGAAAGTAAGGATTTGACAGCGTGTGCACACTAAACTATAAGTGTTGGGAAGAATTCGTAGAAAAAAGGTGAAAAAGAAAGGTTTGTCCCTTTTGGAAATCTATCCAGATACTCCCTTACTTGCTAGTATATACTAGTATAATTGCCCCCTTGAGTGTTTGTTTTAATATATGAAGGCCTTTTTTTTTTTTTTTTTTTAACATTGTTACAGCTTAAACTGTCTCTTAATATAGATGCTTATAAGTAAGCTTGGCAAGCCTGGGTGCCTGGAGTTGGTAGTGGGTTAGGTCTGAGACTTCAAGAGGATGAAAGACACCAGGGTGGGCTTTGCCTCCAGGCTACAATTAAGATCAAAGCTTGTTAGTAAGATTCCTACTATAAAGGTTGTTGACTGTCTGCTTCCTTCTGTTTCTCCTCATTTTTCAGCTGGTGACTGTAGTAAATAAGTCTGACAAGGGTTGTTTCTTATCGTTGATTCCAGATCTTTTGTGGCAAGTCTTGCATATCCTATTGGCCCATGGAGTCTGACAAGCTCAAGACTGCTGTTTTTTGGACAATTGCACAAAAAGTATGTGCGTGTTTCCAATCCTTTTGTGGCTGCTACGAAACAGTGGGAAGCAAAGCAGTGTGAATGTGAGCCATGTGAGCCTTGCTTCTGCAGTTTGGTCCACAAGGACCAAATACTGATTGCAGCTGTCTTGAAGTCAGTCTCGTGATCGAATGTTGTGATGCAGGACTGAATTTTTAAAATGGGCCATTCACCCGTCTGCACAAAGTTATAGAGTCATTCAGTCATTTCTTCATATCCAGTGCCAATTTTTTATTCATTTCCATTATCTGCATCACAAAGTTGCATTGTTGACAAAATTGTGATCCTTCTTTTAACATAGAACGAAGTTAAATGAACAACTAGATACAATTTAGGTTGCATGTAATATAAAAATGTTTTAGCCCCCTAAGTTTTATTAGGAAACAAAGCTCTTTCAAAATTTTTGTCTTCTTTGGTCTTCAGATGTATCTTTAAGTTAACAGCTGAAGGTTATTACTGAACATTTCTTCAGTGTCAAACAAATATTGTAGCCAAGGGAATGGGTGGCTTATTGTGAGATGCGACAGGAAGGATGCTGCATTGTTTTCTTCATGTTTGTTGCCCCAGTCATGTTCATGCAAAAGGAAAAGAAAAAAGAGGAAGTCCTTATTAGGTCAGTAGTAGTTCTTAGATTAACAGAGTCGTAGTTGAAGTTTTTGTCAGATATTTTAACGCTCTTCCTCTTGAAGTATTGGAGTTAATGGAATTTTAAATTAACATGAGAGAATATCAATTTGTATGAAATCTATCTCTAGAAATGTTCATAAATATAGACATTATCTTATTTCCTTGTGTTAGAAAATGTGGTAATAGCTAGTTTTAATCTAAAAGCAATATGTGGGGTTTTTGACTGGTTTAAATCTCCGATAATCCACTTATACATATATATATAGCATGTCCTGAATCATACCTGTTCTCTGATTATATGTTAACGATTCACTTTCTTCTGATTATTACATTCTGATTTTTAGTGTATGCTGTGGTCAAGCCAATGAGAGAAGGGATCAAATTATAGACTTTTAATAGCAGTGTGCTGTATGTCCTGGTCTTCTCTTCTGAACTCGCTGTAGATAGCTCCCTATTTTTCTCAGCAAGAAAGCACTTAACTTAATTGCTCAATTGGAAAGACATAGTAGCTCTTTCTGATCTGTAAGTAGCCTTCCATGTATAGCTGCTGAAGTTTGGAACACCTGCAGCTGAAGCCATTTGAAAAAAAGCCATTAGTCTGCATGGAATAAAATAAAGTGCTGAAGTTCAAAATATTATCAATGATGCTGTGTTGGAGCAGCCTAAAAGATTTGGCTTTTGGTCTATGCCTAGTGCTATCCAAAACAACATATAAAATTCTTTGTAAACCAATTTTAAAAGTGTCTTGTTTATTCAGAAGCAACTGTGTACGCTGTTTGTTCAGAGAGTAGACTCCAGTCAATTGCACACCAGCCAACAGCTGATTTCTCCTTAGAAAGAAACATTGCCTAATAAAGATCATGGAAGCCAAAGACCAAAGGGACAAAGTGCTAAAGATAAACAGCTCAATCCTCAACTGTTCGAAGGCCTCAATAAAGCCTCTGATTCACAAATTTGGGGTGGGACTCAACTGTTCCCACCTGCAAGCTTGTCTCATATCCTTGGCTCTAACGCGGTGAGGTGCTGGTATGTGGTGTGACCTCCTGTGCCCATAGAGAGAAAAACACTGTCTTTCTTATGGCCCTAATCAATCAGTTTCTCTGCAGCTTTTCTTTATCATAATTAAAGGAGGAAGAAAGTACTGATTGCTCTCATTATATTGAGACAGTGAATGGGAGGAGCATGCAGAGACAATGTTGCTGAAGATTGAACTGCACTCCAAGGTACTCCTCTGGTCTAATAGACTCGGAGGTGGTTTTTAGACTGCAGTAGTGAGGGTCTGATATCAGTAATTTAGTTTGTTGGATAGTTATAAAATACTCTGGGTTTATGCAGTGATTATTTTTTTTTTTTAATAAGCTTCAGCAGCGGCTGGACTGTTAAATAAAGAGAGTGCCAAAATTCAGGTGGCTGTTTTAACCATTTTGAGCGTTAATACAGTTTTTACCAGTGTCCCTACCTTTCCACCCAAAGATGTGAAAGTGAAACTAACTCGTTAAAGTTTTAAGTCTCCCTCATCCTTTGAATTTTTGGTGGCCTTTCATAAGGAAATTATGATTTGGGGATGGGGATGTTAGTAAAATCTTAAAAAGCAGTACCAGCTTCTACAAGCTTGTGTGACCAGTTCTGTGGAAGTTCAGGTCTCAAGTTGGCATGTATTTTTCAGACCCCTTTGTCGGTACATCTGCAGTTATTATGTTCTGGCTGAGTGTCTGGCCTGGAGTACTTAAAATAGCTGTAACTGTTTATGCTTTAGTTGTAGGCGTAGTGTTAATGGATTATTTGAGACAATAGCCACAACAGAGAAATGGTTTGGCATTCGTTTAAAAATTTACTAATAATATTTCTAGTGGGACTACTTTTTGAATGTATAAAGGTAGCTTCTTAGACAAGCACATGCAGGACTGTTGGCTGGAATTTTGCTTTGTGTGGTGGTTATGACAAGGAATTATCCTGTTGAATAATTGGCCTTTTAAAGCATTATTTAAATATTAGGTTGAAACGTACATAATTTTTTTCTCTTTTAGAATCCACATTTAGTGTTTGGGAGATAATGATGTCAGCAGAGGCAATGGGGAGCCTAACTTGTTGCCCCCTTGATGCTACAGAAAGTCTGCAATTTGTGTGTATCTTCTCCTGTGGAAATGACTAAAGTGTAGATTCAATCAAATTTCTTGGAGGTGTGTTGTTGGTCTTCTGCCTTCCTGGAGAGAACATGCATTGGTAGCTGAATTGAAATATTTATAAGGGGTGTGTGTGTGTTTAAGTGTGAATTTGGGGAAGGCGAGCTGGAGAATATACTTTGGCAAATCTGCTCTTTGTGTGCCCCTCAGACTTTGGCAGTGCACAGCATTTTCCCCACAAACAAAAGCCCAGGGGCAGAAAGTCTGGTAGGAACACGATCACCTTTTACACACCAGTACTTGCTCTGTGAAGAGTGATGTACGCTTGGCATGTTGAAAGCTGACTGGGTGATGACGGAATATAGTAAGCAGGCAGGTGAATTGAGATAGGTTAGTAATAAAGAGGGTGTTTTAGTTTACTTCAGTTCTTGAAGGAGAGGGTGATATATCTTTTAAAGATGTTGAACAAAGTTACTTGTGAATCCTGTGAACATACAGCTAATTTCAGGTGTTCAAGCTGGATGTCCAACTTCCTCCCACTGAAATTCTTATTTTGGAACTATATTGGTATACATAGGTTATAAGTTTTGCCTTTAGACTGGATGAGATGCATGCACTCACCTTATAGTAAATTAATAAGGAATATGCTCTGCTTTAGTTTCTGTATTTTTTTCTTTCATTAGTAGTTGCTAGTTGCTGAATAGTTATTTTTTGCTGTACTCATGCTGTAGCTGTGTGTGGTTTATCTGTTTACTCAATACTACACTGAACTCTGTGGAAGGCTTGTGTTGTTGGGAGATGTGTGGAAGAGAGGTTTGGTGTGGGGTTTTTTTGTTTGGTTTTTTTTTTTTTTTTTCTCTTTACAAACAGGTTTTAAGAAAGCAGTAAGGTACAGTATTTTTGTTTGCAGTGATGTTTGTATATGCTGTGTAGGTCAGACTAATTTTCGTGAAGAAGGTTTGTTCCTCTTGAAGCCATTATGTACAGTCAAGAATCCTCAAGCTTTTGCTGATGGATTGGAACAGTTGAGTGCTTGGAGATCTCAAGCAAGGCTGAGCTCTGCTTTGTGAGGCAATTTCTAAACATCTATTATAGCTAATACTCCTCTCAAAAGGTCACTGAGCACAATGGAGGAAGTAAAAGCTGGGAGAAAAGGTGTTTTCATTTTTTGCTCTCTTGTAAAATTCTTTGTTTAAAGATGCACTATAAAATGTGGTAAAGCTTGACAACTGTATTTTGCATTTTATTATGAAATACAGAACATTCTTCTGTGTTGTATTTTGTTTATATCTGTTTGTTTTTATTGATGTCATGTTTTACCACAGGTGTACAAATGGTATGGAAGTTTTATTGGTTCTGCTAACAGACCCATCCCTTACACTAGCAACAGAACTTTTAAGAATGATGTCTAAACAGAATCTTCATTTTTTGCTGTTCCACATCACGTGAGTGAAATACTAATGTGTGAAGATAGATGCGTGGGAAGCCCAGTATTAAGATATCAGATGAATTTCATCTCAGGCCTTAGAGACCTTGTTAGTGTACCTTTAAATAAATAATTTCCTTTCCTGTGTGACTCTTGGCATCGCTTTTTCTGACTGGGGATGGACACTTCATTCTCTGTATTGCAATATAAATAGAAAATTCAACTCTCTTGCTTTGATTTTTGTTATAAACAGTCTACATTAAAAAGAAAGCCTCTGGTGCAGGTGGTTTTCACTGAATGCTGCTCTGCTTTGTGATAAGAATCAAATGCAACAAGCAAAAACTCCTTATTGATATATATATATATGCATCACTACCTTGTATGCTGTCTTCCTGGGTTGCATGCAACTGTTTTGCAATCTTTAAGTAAAAGAGAATAATTAAAGTATTTTTAAAAACATTGTCTTTTAAAGAGGGACTTTTATGAAAATATTTCATAACAGACTGTATTTTTCCAGAACAAGCAAAAAAGCAAAAGGGAACGTCTCAGACAAAGGAGAATACATGCCTGTGTGCTTAAACATGCTACACATGTCACTTGTGCTTCCTGTTCTGTGCTCTTTATTGACCCATGTCCAGGCAGCTAGCACACTACAAATCTTTAAAATGGCTTTAGTTCTATAATCACTACTTGCAAAAGTCTTGTTCCAGGCCTCTAGGCCCCAAATATTTCATTTTCTGCTCTTGATTACAGGTGTATAGACATACTGTAGATTTTCAGAAATGGCCAGTTGCTTGGTGATCGAAATAGAAGACCTTTTTTTTGACTCAAACTAATTTTTCAGTATTGCTTTTTACTAACTTTTTAGTTACTGGCACATTTTCTGTATGACACCTGTAATAGTATAAACAGTGGTGCTTTATGGATGTAAATAGTAAAGACATCTCTCTTGATGTTGTTGGTGAGAATTTATGATGCTCAGGTACATGTACATGATTTATCTCTCTCTATTCCTACCATAGCTTTTGAATCCTAAACTATTCGGAAAAATTTTCTAAACAGGGAAACATTATGGTGCTCATGTGTGCTTAAGCTTTAAGATGGAAAAATAAAGTTAGCACTTTGAGTATTTGATGATGAAAATGTAATAGGTAGTCAGAAATACTGGAAGTGCCTAGGGACATGTTTTAGCCAAAGTTCAGCCCAGAATTTGTAGCAGACACTTTATGTGGTGTTCCTTTTATTGTTTAGAAATGCTATTTGTTAGTACAAGGTGATCTGTATTGTGGTTTTATTTGCCATCAGAAGTACTTAATGTGTTCGTTTCATTAAGCTTATTGATATCTATAATAAATGTTAGTATTGACAATGCTGCTGTTGTCTAGCAGCTTTATTCTTGAAAAATAAGTCTTATAATCGTATATTTTGCTGCTTTTGAATGCTGTGCACTTGCTTGGACAAGGGAAAGGCATTTTTCAGATGTTGTTGGGTGCAGAGTTGAGCAAAGGTCAGACAAAATGCAGTCAACTGCAGTTAAAAATGTTCCTCCTAACCTGAAAATGCCAACCTTTTGGGAGGCCAATGGTAGTTAACTCTGTATCTATATTTGACTCTCAATTTCCCCGAGTGAAGAATGAGCTTCCCTCTACTACCTCTTGAAGAACAGAGTCCCCCCAGGGCCTGAACTGAGCATGATCATGAGTACTTATTGCTACACTTTCCGTGGAAAACTTGACAGAGCTTTCAACACCTAACCAGTCCAAGGATCCTTGTACTTAGTGCATGTAGTTTAAATGCCTCAGTTGTATTTTTCCTGCTTTTATCAACACATTATTTTTAGTGTGAATGAACATGTAGCCCTTTTTCATTCACTTCTAAAAAAGAAAATTTAAAAGCCCAAACCATCTGAACACCCCAAAACAAACTCTTCAGGCACTGGACAACATGAAGCATTCTTAGTGAAAATACTGTATGTCAATGTTGACTTCAGAATTGGCTGTTTCTTCATTATTCTGTGGAGGAAATTACTAAATGCAATTTTTCAAGTTCATGAGTACCATGAGGATTCATTGTTGTCAGATTAGACTATGTATAAATACATGGGATTCTTTAGAAGGATTTATGTCAAGTACATATTGCCAAATTGCTTTGATATTGAGCAAAAAACTCACTGTATGATCATAAATTTTGTTCTCCACAGCATCCAGTTTTTTAAATAATTTCTTTGGTTGTTGGCATCCACTGCAACCTCTGCTTTGCAGTGAACCTTATTAGCCTGCTTTCACATAATGGTCTTCCAGATGAATATTGATTGTTTTGAATTACATTCCATGTGCTGTGTGTTGGGTGATAGTAGACAGTAAATTAGCCAGGAGAAAGTGCTTGTGTATTGTAATTTTCTGTTCCCCAGCTTTCTGCCCTCAATTTCTTAATTTGGAACTATTCAAATACATTTGATTGTTGGCACTGTTCTTTTAAACCCTACTTATTGTAACCCAGGTTTCTGTTTGGAAATCTCATTGGTTCTTTGAAAAACTGAATTGCGGAGGAATGTAAAATGAAAGTTTAAGTATGCTTAAGTATCACTTGTTTTTGATTTGAAGTTAGTTATGTAAAACTGCTAAGCACCTCTGGAAAATAAGCCATTGGTTATAACAAGATTATCTTACTTCCTTAACAGGTGTCTGGAAAATGGAGAAGACTTTGAACAGAATTCATCCAGTTTCTGATCCAGAAGCAACGTACTTTCTACAAATATCATGGGAAAAAGATTTAGGCACTGGCTTTGGTTTAATACTTAGTGATGGTCAATGTGCATGGACTGGGACAGGTAATAATGCAAAGGGAAAAGAAAATGTTTTCAGTTATTACTCTTATTTATTATTGTCTTTAAATACTTTCTGAACTGTGACCTGCTACTTGCATCAAAAGCTTTTTATGAGCGTTACCCCTCCCCAGTGATGGAGGAGGTGGGGTTTATGATTCTGGGACATTGTCAGAGATCTTTCAAATCTGGAAAGATTGCGTGTCAAACCTAATACTAATTTATTTAGCATATGGATATGCAATGTTTTGGTTTTTCTTTAGCGTAACACTTACGTGTCTTCTCCAGATCCTCAAACAAATGTGTTCTGCAAGTTCCATTTAATTGAAGATGTTTTTTAAATGGTGTCATAAAATCTTAATCATTAAAGGTAGCTGTATTTGGTACTCAGGTGAATTTCTGGAAAGGAGAAGGGACAAGAAAATATTTTTTTCTTGGGCAGAAGTTATCAGAAGGAAAAAAATAGCTTGTGGGCTCAGTAACCTGAATAAGAGGATGGGTCTCTTAAGTGTGCATGCTTTTCTCATTCACACCTACTGCAAGAAGAAAGATTTGTGTGTTCCTTTAGAAATGTGTCACATACTTCATCAAAAGCCTTTCTCTGTGGCAAAAATATTTCTAAGGAAGAAAATGATATATTTTACAGCATATTGTAGGCAAAAACATGTACTATATGCGTGTGTGTGTATATAGTTTCTGTGTATAAAAAGAAGCTTAATCTTTCATCAACATTTTGAATACAATTTTTAGCTTTTTTTCTTTCAGACCTAGGAAATAAGACCAATTTAAAATACTTCTAGATATGTATGACATCTGTTTTTCCGTATTCCTTTTAACATTTCAAACACACTATTGATTAGGAGTTCCTGCACAAGACAAATACACATGTTCCAATGCTGGTTCCCTGTAGTCTAGTATGAAAGTTTTCTGTCTTGATCTGACAATAGGATAGTCAAACTATATATTTTGTGATAGGATGAGGGGTAACAGTTTTAAAGTGACAGAGAGTAGATTTAGATTAGATATAAGGAAGAAAATCTTTCCTGTGAGGGTGGTGAGGCCCTGGCACAGGTTGCCCAGAGAAGCTGTGGCTGCCCCCTCCCTGGAAGGGTTCAAGGCCAGGTTGGATGGGGCTTTGGGCAACCTGGGCTAGTGGAAGGTGTCCCTGCCTGTGGTGTTTAAGGTCCCTTCCAATCCAAACTGTTATATGATTTTCAAAATAGCAAGAAGGATGTTAACATTGATAAATACTTAACTAATTGAGCATGCTAATTTTTCTGTTTAAAAGCTTTTCTTGTTGTTCTTATGTAACTTTAAAATCCCTCATTTAAAATTCACAAAAAGCTTATTCTTTAAGTCTGTTATTTTTCTAAGTAAAGCTATGTTACTATAATTGGAAGAATATAGAAAAAGTACATAAACACAGTTCTCATTTTGTTAACTTCCTGCATCTGGCAGAATGGCTGGATGATCATTTCCCAAGACAGAGGACCAGTGAAAGCAAAATGACCTCACTCTATTAAAAGGAAGGAAAGAAACCCACAACAGTTTAGCATGAGCACTGGGTACTCATCCAAAGGAGAGTGCTTCTATTTCTTCTGCAAGAATCTGAGCCATTTCTAAGAAATTCCTAATGAGTTTGTATAGTCTGTTGAATAATTTCATTAGGAGTTGAAGCTCTCATGCATGAGAGTTTCTTATGGCATAGATCTGAGTTTTCATATACTCAGTGTTTGTTTTAATCACTTTTTCTAAGTTACTACATCACAGTTGAGAGTGCTTAGATTCAAAACCTGGGAGAAGGGAAAGCAGTGGTCAGAAAATTCTTACTATGGGAAATCCCTTTTGGGTTTCTCATGCTGTGGATTATTTTGCTTGGCAAGACCTACCAGGAAGTGAATGAGAGTTGCTGATGGAGTTGTCTTTTATGGTTTTTGTATATTTAATGTGATGATGAAAAGTGTTAGCAGTCCTATTTAGGGGGGGGGGGGGGGGGGGGAAGTAAATTTCAGGGGGTGGGGGTGTTGAAACACACAAATATGCAATATGATCTAATATATTTACTTGGTATTGGGTAAAAGAACTACAGTTATATGGATTTATACATTTTGTGTTTCTCTAACAATTGATCAGTTCTGCCAGTTTTATAAGATAGAGGAACATGCAGAACATACAGGCACCACAGGAGGAAAAACCTAGTGCTGTATTGCAGTATATTAGTATCTTTGGGGTTTTTTAGTTTTCTTATTTTCATTAAAAGTTTAATTTTTCTCAGTGTTGAAATCATTGTTCTAGACAAACACTTATTTTTACAAGTATTTCCGACTTACTTTTTTCTACCCCTCTTTGTCTCATACTGCAGGCGATTTCACTTTTCCGTCTGTACTGTTTTAGGGGACTTACGGGGATTGCTGGCATACTAGTGGCCTTTTCTCTCTCAACTCTGTCAGTGTCCTGAATAAGAAATAAGCTAGCTAATGAGGAAATGATTGGTGGCAGTAGCTTGTAATAAAATAGAAATGTTTTGATGGTAAATTTCTTGCCTTTCTTTCCCACTCAATTCTTGCTATTTGTAGTGGATTGTTAGCTCTGCAAGATGAGTGTTGACTAGCACTGTAGCTCCAATTGTTCACAGACTTGTAGGCTGAGCTTTTTTCCTGACAGTAGTTCCACTGTATCATTCTTTATATGAAAATTAAAAATGCTGCTTTCAGTTTTAAAAAAACAAGATGCAGCTGGCAATTGTTAAAGTCTTAAGCCTTTCTGATTAACATCCATTTCATGCTTAAAATAATTTTTAAAAATCTTGGAAAATACTTTTACTAGCTCATCTAAGATAATTCGATGTGTTCAGTTATGTTGGTGCTGAGGGTTGAACAGTTGGCTTACAATGAGGTAGGGAAGAACTGATTGCACGTGCAACGGCTGTTTTAAGTTTACATCCTTCAGCTTCGCAGCACTGTCTGTAACAGTACAAAGTCCTGTTCTGAAATTCATACCTGTCAGTTAATGCAGGAGGATTAATGCACAACTGACTTTAACTTAGCAGTTGCTTGCTTCTAGGTCTTTCTTTTCATGTTTGCAGTGCTGCATGCTGGCTTTGCTCTTGTTTGTATCCCTGTGTGACAGCTGCAGATGTGTCTGGTTTATAGGGGAGGATGCAGTGATGCAGCGTTGCAGCTAAATAGTGTGGATTTGCACTCAAAAATCCTGTTTGTAGGCCAAGTACTAGGTGGCTTTATATGCAGCCCTCTGTCTTAGCCTCTCTCTTCATGTATTAGGAAAGGGTTTTATGTATTACAAAAAAGATGGTTGTGATGTCCATGCAGTGAAAAAAAGAATCTGTTACACCTTTATCCATTTCTCTCTGTGCCCTGTGTTTCCTTCCATCAAGATTTTTTAACCCCAGTTTAGTGAAAAGGGCTGCTGCTTACTTTTGCTTTGTTTTAAATTTGTCTTGTTGGGCTGTAGGAATAAATTTGACAAGTGTAACATGTTCTTTAAATGATGATACTAGAATATAAATGTTTTGAATCTTTAGTTTATTAGGTGTCTCAGAGTATTTCAGTGCCCTAAAGCTCATCAGTATAAAAAACATTCATGTACTATTGTCTATTACATCTGTTAGAGAGCAGAGTACAGTTTCCATTTTGGGAGATGTGCTTTTACAAAGAGCACACATCTTGAGTTTACAGATCTGTAGGGACATACAGTTACAATATGCCATACCTCTCCCTGGCCTCTTTTTACTAAGTCCCTCCATTATTTTTTTTTTTTTTCCCTTCTCTGCAGTATAGATAATGCAACTTAAAATGTAAGGATAGAAGCATCTTCTCCAATCTAGGAATACTGATTATTAAGTTATTTTATTCCTGGTTTATTCTAATGCATGCTCCACAGCACTCCTATATTTTTGTTAAGGTATAATGACATTTTTGCAATTTATGACATCTGCTGAATGTTGTGTTGTTGCACATCTGATAAAATGCTATGTGTTGTGCCTTGTCCATTTACTTTATGTTAGGCTAGTGTGAGTGTGACAGGTTTCATCTTGTATCTTCAAAAGAACAGGGGTGCAGAGAATACTCATTTTTAAATGTTGTCTCTTAAGGAGAATATGGAGATCTTTGTGACAGACTTCAGACTGGCATTTCACATCTTAGTGTGACAAAGACTGACTTGCTCATATTTATTGACCCTAATTCCATTATTTTTTTTTTCTTTTTTTTTCTTTTATCATAACTCCAAAGCAATTCAGTTCCCTTACATCCCTTTGCTTTCTAGCTTTTGAATCTGCCTAGGAAAAAAATGCCTGGTGCTAGGGGATAACTAATGTGATTCTGACCTATTTCTGGTCCTTTTAACTGAATATATCTGCAGGCTGAAATTTTCCACAAAACGGGGTAGTTTCTCCTTGGTTCAACTGTTTGCTTCCTTGCAGTGGTGACAGTAGCATGCTCCTTTTTTGCCACCTGTGTCTCCTTTTTCACCTATCTGTTCACCTGTTTCTTATAAACAGAGTAATATAGTGGGGTGTTAGTGACTGACCTGCCTCACCAGGTTTTTGTAGACATATGGTAATTACCTAAGGTGATTAGCAAGGTAGTATTTCCTTTTTTGTGTGCACAAATAGTTGATTTATTTGTGAATAGATGACCTAACTGATTATTGTGACCTGTTATTAAAAAAGAAAAAAAGCACAAAAACCCCAGCAAACAACCCCCAACAAAACCCCTCTCGGTTAAGTCTATGATCAGTAAAATCTGCATGTTTTCCACATTGTGAGACATGTAGAGAGTAGGACTACTAAAGCTAATACTTGTGAAGAAGGAAGAGCTGGTTGGGTAAGTTAAAACTGGGGGCAGCCTTTGGTTGCAGTGACTATTGAGTGGTGGACTCCAGGTTTGTGTGAGGAGGGAACAGGGTAGAAAGCAGGATAATAACCCTAGATTTCAAGAGAGCAGACATCGACTTCTTCAGGATCTCTTTAAAAGAATCCTATAGGATACAGCTCTGAAGAGAAGAGAGGTCCAGGAGAGGTGGTTGATTTTTCAGGTATGACCTTCTCCAAGCTCAAAAATAGTTCATCTCACTGGAACAGGAAATCAAGCAAAGGTGGCAGGAGGCCTGCATGGATGAACAAGGAGCTCCTGGTTAAACTCATATGTAAAAAGGAAGTGTGCAAGAGGTGGAAGCCAGGGGAAGGTATCCAGAGAGGAGCATAGAGACAGTGACCAAACATGCTGGGATGGGGTTAGGAAAGCTAGAGCCCACCTGGGATAGCATCTGGCAAGGGATATGAAGGGCAACTAGGATGTCTGCAGGCTAATCGGCACCAGAAGGAAGATGAGGGAGAATGTGGGCCTGCTGCAGATTGGGGCAGGGGGACTGGTGACAAAGGACATGGAAAAAGCTGAGGTACTACTCAGTGCCTTCTTTGCTTTGGTCTTTGTTGGTTAAGATTTGCCTTTAGAAATCCCAAGCCCTCAGATCAGTGGGAAATTCAGGAGATTCAAGAGTGAGTCTCTCAAAGGAGACTTACTCTTGGAGGGGGATGAGGTCAGAGAATATCTTGATAAACTGGATGTACACAACTCCATGGGACCTGATTGGATGAGACTGAGTACTGAGGGATCTGGCCCATGTCATTGTGAGGCCATTCTTGGTTATTTTTGCAAGGTAATAGCAATCAGGGGATGGTTTTAAGGACTGGAAGAAATGTCTTTCCTATCTTTGGGATGAGTAAGGGGATGGATCTGGGTAACTGGCCATCCAGAGGCTGTTGGAGGAATAATCATGGAAACCATTTCAAAAATTACTAAGGACAAGATGGTGAGTAGTCAGGATGGATTTACAAAGGGGAAATCATGCCTGACCCACCCAATAACCTCAGAAATTACTAGCTTGTTGAATAGGGGAAGGGCAGTGGATGTTGTTTATTTTGGCTTTAGCTAACAAGGGTTTCAATGCTGTGTCCTCTAACATCCTCACAGACAAACTGGTGAAGTATGGACTAGATAAATGAACAGTGAAATGGATTGATCTTAGCCAGTTCAACCAGATTTCAAAAGGTTGTGATCAGTAGCATGAAGTTACGCCGGAGGCCAGTTACTAGTGGCCCTGTACAACAGGGGTCAGTAATGGGTCCAGTACTGTTAACATCTTCATTAATCACTTGCATGATGACACAGTGCATCCTCAGCAAGTTTATGGGTGATGCAAAACTGGGGGAAGGATTGATAAAAGGATTGGGTTGCCATTCGGAGGGACCTGGACAGGCTGGAGAAATGGGCTGAGAGGAATCTCATGAAATTCACAAAGGGAAAAGCAAAACTATATAACTGGGGAGGAAGAAGGCCCCAGACTGTATGGTGCCTTGGGTGACTGGCTGGAAGCAGGTGCCTTGTTGAAAAGGACCTGGGAGTCCTTGTGGACAAGAAGTTGAACATGGGCCAGCAATGTGGCCTTGTGGCAAAGACGGCCAACAGCCTCCTGGGCTAAACTAGGAAGAGTGTTGCCAGCATGTCAAGGGAGGTGATCCTTCCCCTCTGCTCAGCCCTGGTGAGACCCATGATGCAGTGTCCAGTTCTGGGCTCTGCAGTATGAGAAAGACATGAACATACAGGTTTGAGTCCATGAAGACAACTGAAGGACTTGAGCATCTGTCATGCAAGGAGAAGTTGAGAGAGCTGGGACTGTGCAGCCTGGAGGAGAGAAAGCTCAGGGAGTTTTTCTCAATGTGTGTTTATTAATACCTGATGAGAGGGAGTAAAGAAGATGTAGCAGGCTCTTCTCAGTGATGTCAGTGAAAGGACAAGAGGCAATGGACACAAACTGAAATACAAGGAATTCCATTTAAACAGAGGAAGAAACTTTTTTTACCATAGGGGTGACCAGAACAGATTGCCTGGAGTGGATGTGGAGCCTCGGTCCTTTGAGATATTCAAACCCCATTCAAAACATAGTCCTGAGCAACCTTTGTGGTTGACCCTTTTTTGATCTAGTTGGACTAGACAATCTCTAGAGGTCTCTTCCAAACTCAACCACACTGAGTCTGAAAATAAGCTAAAATTACCAAACGTGCAGAATTAATCCAGAAATCCTGAGGTGTGTGAGGATATAACTGTTCTTAGCAAATAATTATACATTTACCTCTTTGCTTTATTTTTATATGATGGATTGATTTGATATGCACTGCCTCCTTTGCAATACGAGGTTAGCTAGGGTGTCAAGAAGATTGGAGAAAAATGAGGCAATTTGAACAGACTCATGTTTGATTGAAATGCTGTTCTATTTCGGTATGATTGCAGTACATGTGCAGGCTTATGTCTCAATATGAAACTATCTTCAAAGGTATTCATATAGAGAAAAAATACAGTTATTAATAGGGGTCTTAAGTGGCATACTTTTTAAAGTCACTTTCAGTTCTGTGAAAGATGTGTTTTGGGGTTGGTGGGTTTTGGTTGGGTTTTTGGGGGTTTGCCATGTATGTTTTTGTTTGCTTTTTTGTTCACTGTTTTTTTTTTCAGGCTGTCACAAACTAATGTCCTTTTGCATATCTTGCTTTCTCAAATGCTGAGCAAATGCTAGGAAGATCTAAGAGCAAGCAGGGGTAAATGACAATCTAGAGCAGTCTTCCTCAGAAGGTTGTGCAGAAGAAGAGGAAGCACTTCTGTTAATCAAGTAAACCATCTAAAATACTGTATTGGTAGGCTAGACATTAAAGCCTACATTACATTATATACATCCTCTCTTTAATTTAGAGCCTGTGAAAGAAGCTCTGCACCCCTCATTGACGTCATTGTTCTGATTAATATTTGATCTCTAAAAATACTGAAGAAACAGTATGTAGAATAAAATAAAAAGAACGGAAAATAACCAGGGGCCCAGGTGGTAAAATCAAGAACTCCTCCTTGCTACTCCTAGTGAAAGATGATGAGTCTTGGTAACTTGCCATTTCAGTTTGAAGGTTAACCAAAAGAAGATTTAGGAAGAAATAAATGATCAGAAGCAGACAGGGAAGGCTATAATGATTCTTAATAACATTACACTTTTATTGACCTGTTCTGTACCTCAGTCAACCATTCTTTGTTTTCAAAGGAATGGAATAAAATTTTCTTCATGGACCTGATGCAAACTGGAGACGCATCCCCCATTTAGTGGTCCTTGAATGTAAACAGTAAAACATGGATTCTCAAGTTGCTAGGTGTAGCTTCATTTGTAAATTGACAGTGTATTTTGTTTTAAGGTTGTAAATTACAAACTTGGAAAACTGGATCAAGAATGTGTGAGGAGACAGTTGCATCTGTTGTCTTACAGGGTTTAGATAACACACTTTCAAAGAGAACTGAGAGGGTACGATAAATCATAGTTAAAGCATTCTACTCTGTAAGGTTAGTGTTATTCTGAATTACTTTAGGCAAGTAGAATTGTGGACTAGTAGCAATAAATCATTTTCAGACAGAAAGAGAAGGGACAGAACTTAATTCTTAGGAAAAACACAGTATCTCTGCTACATTTCCATTAGTGTCTGGCCCACTGATATATGTCCAGGAAAGAATAGTCTCCTAATATTTGCCTGTCCCTTAAGGGGTGTGTGTGTCTATATGTACATATAAATACATACACATGTTCACATACATATGAGTATTTATTTCTCACATGTTTCTTTCTGATAGTTTCTGAAGCTGAAATTTCTAGGGAGGCTGCTGACATGGAAATGAATAGAGAAAAGTATGTCGAAGAACTGAAGAAGGCACTGATAGCTGGAGAAGAATCAGCTGGCAAATATAACTTTGCTATTTCAAGAGATGAAGAAAATATGGAGTGTCATTTCTCCTATGAAAGAAATCTGAAAGATGGCTCTGTAAGTATAGTTATATGTTTGAATTTGTTAAACTACGAGAAGGACCTTGGTACATTTCTGTATCTTATTAGGTTCTTCAAAAGCAAATAGATCTGTGATATGTGTTTCAGGTTGAATGAATATTGTGAACTCTGCCACGGGCCAAACTAGAAACAAGTTTGTGGTTTCCTATCAAAACCTGGTATCAATAGAACTATTTCTGTGTTACTTTCTTAAATGCTACTGAATAAGAGTATTACTTCTCTATTTAAGTTTTGGATTAGTGTAGTGATAGCATGAGGGGTAACAGTTTTAAACTGAAGGAGTGCAGATTTGGATTAGATATAAGGAAGAAATTCTTCCCTGTGAGGGTGGTGAGGCCCTGGCACAGGTTGCCCAGAGCTGTGGTTGCCCCTTCCCTGGAAGGGTTCAAGGCCAGGTTGGACAGAGCTTTGGGCAACCTGGGCTAGTGGAAGGTGTCCCTGCCCATGGCAGGGAGGTTGGGACTAGATGATCTTTAAGGTCCCTTCCAACCCAAACCATTCTGTGATATATGTTTTGTTTTTTTTAAGCATGGTATGCCTACATGTTGGAGCTGCAGTTTAGAATTAAGCTGATAGGTTCCATAAGTTGTAACTTTGTTTTTAATTCCTAACTTGGGAAATATGCTTCCCCTTTGAAATTCCAGCCCCCTGTGCATTTCTGCTTTGCTCATTTCTTCTTTCTTCTCTATACTCACCTAAATAAAGAAAAATATTAAAATTTAAGCAAGATTTTTTCAAATGCTAAAACATACTTTTTAAATGAGCCCTTCTATTACTTAAAATATGTTGGAAGCTAACACTAAAGTTGTTTCCTCCTTGAAAGTGCATTAAATTACAACTGGTAATGTGGTTCCATGTTGGTTTCTTGGCTGCAAGGGAAAGGACCTTCTTAAAGCAAGAAAGAAACCAGTATAATCTGTATCTGTAGGTACTTTTGCTTATTTCAGGTTGTGACTTGGTGTTAAAGCTTTCCTGGGTAAGAAGCTAATTTAAGGTAATCCTTCTTGCTTGTACTCTTTTCTTTTTTTTTATTTTTTAATTTTTTCTCCTCCAGAAATTAATGCTTTGCCTTTCCCAAGGTTTGTCACATCTTCAGTTGTGCTAGGATAGCAGTTGGGCTGACTGATCACTGAGCTACATTAGTGAAATCATTTGGGTTTAACAAGCACTGATTTAAAATTGCACTCATCCAGTTCAGGGCACAGTTCTGCAATCAGTTCCACTGACATTATTGAGGGGAAGAAAATTGCAGGGTGAAATGGGAGATGAGATTGCAGATAGAGAAAAGTAGGAATGTCTTTGACCAGATCTCTTTTTTTCTTGTGGAAAAAATCTGGCATGGAGTCTGGGAGCAAAGTGTCTAGGGATTGTCATATCTGCTTTGTTTTGAAAGACTTCTTCAGACCATTGGGACATACTTTGCTTCTCATTTGGTTAATTTTGGCAGGTATCACCTTTTAAGAAACTAACAGAAGTGTCTGACTTGAAACAAAAAAATCAAACCAAAACAAAGAAACTACCTTCTCTGGGATATGTCTGTTGGAAGTGGAAGGCAGAAATTCTTTTTTCCTCTAAACTGGAAGTAGGCAATGACTAGGTATTAGTCACAAACCTGAAATGGGAGTATGGGCATATTTCATGTATGTGTATCTCTTAGATGAGATGAGGAAAAACATTTTAAAGAGGGGGCGCATTCAGATTATCTAACCAGTAGCAGCTCACATTGTCAGAATTTACTGTCAGAGTCTTGGCTTCATTTTAGTAAGCAGAGAAAGAGAGATTCAGTAGAATGAAGTTTGGCATCTTAAGAGTGCTTCATTATAGGCCTTTTTCTTGTGCAATATAGGAAATTTCAGCATAATTTGGTTCTTGACTGAGGTGATGAAAGTTAGGTGATGTAAATATTCTCATCTGCATTATCAATATTTCTGTGGATTCACCCAAGGCCTTATGGGCTCTATACCCCCTTCTTGACACTTGTGAGCACAAAGGGCTGAGTGCTGTTCACAAAGGGTCTAGGTCAAAAGTACTACATTACAGCAGGGTTACAAGGTTAGGACCAAATTGTACTTAGAAAATAAGAGCAGTAATTTTAAGAATCCTGTTTTTCTTGTCTGTGTCACACATAATATATTCTAAATACCAGACAGATGAAATACATACTATATTTTTATTAAGGAAAAATATCTTCATATATGTGGGCCTACCTAATATGTTTCCATCAATTAAGGCTTACGAGAAATTTAATTCATATGAAAACATCTTTATGTCAATTAGGGAAAATAATAATCTGGCCAAAGAAACTGAAAATTCAAAGTGTCCTGATTGCTATACATGCTTTTAGCTTTGGTGTCAAAAGAGTGGTTTTAGAAAAGATGTCATTTCTTGGGTGAAAATACACCTTTTTCCTCCCGTCCTAAACTAATCCCTACAAATAATATTGCCAAAGCCTTTGTCAGAATTACAAATAGTTTTCAGGTGTATAATAGAATATGTTTCAAACATTTTGCAAATTCTATGTGAAAGTATTCATGATGTATGTCTTTTAGCATCAGATTAGGAAATTATCTTCCAGGCTCTCTACGTCCAGAGGACTGATTCCGCTAAATGTACCTCCTCCGCGGAGGAAGCCTAGAGAAATTAGCAACTTAAACATGACTTAAATTCAGTGTTTATCTCTTATCAGTACTTATTTTTCTTACTGGGTGTTTGTCCTTGTCTTTTGTTTAGTTGTTATGAATATTTTCTCTTTTCATATTTCAGCAACTGTGTATGTACACAAATTACAGCCTTCCCCATCTTGGGAAGAGCATTGCAGGGCGACGGCGTGGTGGGGGGGACAGCGAGACAATGGTCACATGTGTGTAGAGAGAGGGCAGCTTTCGGTTAAACTGTACTGCGTTTCTTTCGTTAGATGTGCTACCTGCAGTCAAATTGAGAGATGTAGTTAGTTTTCATGTTTTTGTTTAAAAATGTGCGCATAAAGGAAAAGAAATAATCATTTCCAATTTTGACAGTAGTGCACATAATACTACTTTCAAGTTCCCTACTTCTCCTCTCCTACCCCATTATATTATAAATCACCATTGTGAGAAAAGTCCATTAAATTATCAGGAATAATTAGAAGATTACTATTCTTAAACCAGTGTTTTTCTCATTTGATATATAACAAAAGGAAAGATTACAGAAAAGTGTGCATGAAAATGAGGTTGGTTGTGTTTTGAATACTTAATGTTCTGCTTAGTCTTAAATAATACGGTTAACATTTTTTAGTTAAAAAAACCCCCAAACTTCTGAAATGCATTGCTATACTTTGTGAGCTATAAAATGCTTATCAATTCATGCAGCTATCTATCATTGCAGATTTTTTCGTCCAATGAATACACAGATGCCTAAGAATAAATGTTTGACTCTTGGAAAATCAGTATGCCTTTTGTTAGAGGTATATGCATGCTTGTATACACAAAATTGATTATTTAAATTTTAATGAAATCTACATACAACACGATGTTGATCACCAACAGTTACCTATGCCCATCACAGCCAGTAACTTCCAGTGCAATGCTCTGCCATAGTTCTCCATCAGCCTGGATAATCCACTAATTCCTATCAAAAATTAAGAGTAGAATTTCTACAAAATAATGTGCCCTTTTTCTTATGAATACATCATAGATTCAGTTGAGTTATGTCCTGGGCCCTTATTTACAAGTAGTATCTATACAGTCTATAAATAACTGCTGGCTGAAAAGTCTGTGAGGTTTAGGTATGTGATGGGTATACCCCAGCTGGAATGAGCATGTTAAAAGCTTCTTAGAGAATTCACAGTGATAAGTTTTTGCAGTTTGTAAGACAAGCTGCTTCTTATTCTGTCTCCTTGTTAAAAAAATCCATATTTATTTGTAGTTACCATAGCTTAAATGAATCATTTCAAGTAACAGTCTTGATGCATTTATAATTCACACTAGTTAATAATAGTATGGTGTTTACTAATTTTTGTTACATTAATTCACAAAAGGAGTGTGTCTGAGAAAGCAGAAAAAGCTATAAACTACAACTCATTGTTTTGTATGTCGCATCCATGTGGAAGAAGTATACTGCTACATCTGTGTGCACCATCTTGGTGTATCTGTTGATCCCTTTTTCTTGCAAATATCTGCAAATGTGAAACACACTGCACGTGATTAGCATGCTTTGTATATAGACTAGTGACTTACTAAACAGATCTAATTTGTCATAACAGAAGCTTTCATATGGTAGTGCATCACAAGTTAGTCTTTAAAATTTTAAGCCTTAAAAAGCAGTGTTTACAGTGTTACAGATCAGTAATTTAATCATTGTTGACTGATGTGAAGTAAAGTTAGCTATGTCACCAGTGTCATGATTTTTCTCTTGATGAGTATAATTTTCAAGTTTGTAATTACCAATGTTGAAATATACTATATATATAATATAATTTATAGATGCATATGCAATTTTCAGGGGCTTAGTGAATGTATAAATCTGAAATATTCTGTTTTCAGTAGTCTATTTTTCAGAGATTTTTCTTTTTCAGTCTTGCTCTTGCATATTTGTTTTCTAGTCTTCTGGTAGAGGAGTATCTGTAGCTGATTTTGGACTAGTGACTGGTAATAGTCACTTGATGATGATAAAATGTGTTAGATACTGAATTTTTGTTTCCATAACTGTCCTAAACTGTGGTATTTGAAATAATTTTTGCCTTCTTTGGAGCAGCCTGCTAAAGATCTGCTTCCCTAAAATATAATTATGTGCCAAAACTGTATTGGGTGGTCTATAGAGGAGTGCAAATAAAAATAACAGAGTGATGTTAAGCAAAGGAAAATGTAGGCATATTATTGGGAAATATTTTCTGACCTTGAAATTTGTTTTACTGCTGAAGTGTTTGCCAGAAGAAGTGGTAGCAGCCCCATTGCGTTAGTCAGTTAAAAATGGACTGGACAAAGGAATGGAAAATGCACTGTAAGTAACTATTCTGCATTGGCAGTATAGTACATTAGATGACTTAATAGGTGTTCTGTATCCCAAAAACCTGTGATTCTCTGCTTGCCTGTCCAGACTACTGTATATGTGAGCTCCACTGGTCCATGGTGCAATGAATGTCTTCACTAAGGAACTTGTGATTACAGATAGGCACACACACACAAGTTGAAGAGTGGTAGGGTGGAGGATGTAGTTTTTGCAAGTTACCTCATGAAATCAAGTTTAGCATTCTTCATTAGGTGCCACGGGTTGGTTGTTCAAAGTTTGTTGTGTCTTTTGAGTCTAGAGTGGCAAGTCTGACAGACGATTCTCCACTATAGCAATAAAAGTTGGCATTGTAAACATCTCCTCATTGAGGGAAGCTTACAAACAAGTCCGCAGTGGTCAGTTTGGTTTTCGTTTCCTAGCTGATAGGGAAGAATAATTATTCCTTATTTGCTCATGGAAGTAAATAAGTTTAGGGATTAAAAACTTGTCTGTGGTGCCTCATGATTACTTCCCCCTCTTTTGTACTAGGTCATTAAGGATGGAATTACAATTGTTAGCCAGAGTCCTGTTTTGAGGGCCAAGGAGACAATTTAGAGGGGTGTAAGAAGGCAAGCTGCATCCAGATGTGAAATGGCTTTGACAATTTATTGTACAGCTTTTAGCATCAGCATAAGTAAAGATCAGGGGAGTCATTTACAGCATCTGTGTAACAGTCATTCAAAAGACTACAATTTACAATCCAATTCACCTGTTGTTTAGCTGATGAACAGGTGATTCCACGAAATGATGTCTACCACCTAAGCTAGGTGCTTAAAAGTAAATTCTTGCTACTACTCCAGCACTATGCTGGTAGGATGAAACCAAATCTATATCTCCAAATCCTTTTAAAAGGGTTTGTAATGATTAATGTAGAATAATGATGTATATGTAAGATTTATGTAATGAATGAGTCTGTTTAGGTGCTGATGGTTTTTTTTTTGAATGGATGCAAAACTTCTACAAGTCAGAGATAATTCATATTTGATGTAGAGGAGATATCTATGTAACATGTTAATTTTGCAGCGTCATAATTGCATGTAATTTTAAAAGAATCAGAATAAAATAGTAATCTAATGTAAGGGAACTCTGTAAGGATTTTAGTACTTTCACAGAATCACAGAATTGTCTAGGTTGGAAAAGACCTTGAAGATCATCCAGTCCAACCTTATCTTTCTGAAACGGTGATCAAAAAAGGATAAAATGCTGTCTTGAGTTTTATATATACTTGTTCTAGCTGTATCTCAGCCTGATGTAGCTAAGCCTAAAAAATCATGCCTTTAGAAATTTTGATGTGTTTTGTGATTTATCTTCCTTATGACAGGTGGCTTTGCCGTAGGGTGTTCAGCACTCTGCCCTTAGGAACTGTTTTTAGGGTGGTGAGGGCAAAGTAGACTGTTAAGAGTCACATTAAAATAACAATGGGTTTGGTATACAGTGAGACTTGTGTGTCAAGCCAGCTGCAGCGCAAAATGGGCCACACACACAGAGATCTCAGTAAGGGGCCATTGAGGCTGGGCCAGCTAAACTGCTGCCACCTAAACAAACACCATCACAGAGTCAGTGATTTAGCGCTTGATCTAAGTAGGTGACCACTTGGAAGTAAATCTTTCCAAGTACTTTAGCGAGTCACTCCACATATAATAAATAATGGAAATCCGGCAAGATTTTTTTTTTGTACTGGCAATTAAATTGATTAAATAGCCTTTGATAAACAATTATTTGAGTGCTAGCAGTCTTCTTTTTTTATGGTAATGTGACAGGCTCTGTTTTTTCTTGCCCTTTGCATAAATTTGTAAACGGGGAGGATATGATCTTAAGAAATTCCACCTTAGATACAGTAGTGTTGTTAATTAGACTGATGGAAGAGATGCTGTTGTCTCTTTCATTTCCTAAGGCTGCTTTTCTGTATTCAGTTGTGAGTTCATTATGAATTTACTCCAAGTTAAAAATAGTTGGAGAAATCTTGCTAACCAAAGCTTTTCCCAGCATACTGAATGAGTGAAGCAGAACTAGTAGAGTTCTCTGTGCTGTCCAAGCTGTCTTGCTTCAAGGTTTGCATAGTTACTTTACTCCAGACCACTGAGGATATGTTGTTTGGATAACAAAGGTCACTGAGAGTTCAGATTGTTTCCCAGGCAGTTCGACTAACTGCTCAGCTGAAAAGGCAGAAAGATGAAATGATTAATTTTTAGGTCACTGTAAAAGCAATGACTCTTCTGTATCATTAATATCTATGTACTCCAGGATTTAAGAGCGTACACTTGAATGAGTTTCTCTGAAGTCCGGTTTAGAAATAGCTTACTAATGTGCCTTATGTAATAAAAACATTGTGTTATCTTTTGCATAGTCTCAAACTTGTAAGTGCTGCACGATTTTCCCCATCTCACCTCATGTACCTTTATGAACTCTTCAGATCTTGTAGGTACACTTTAAATGCAGCAGATCACTTCTGTAGCCTTGAGGTAAGAAAAGCTTTCTGTAAAAAAAAAAAAAAAAAAAAAAAATCTTTTTCCCCCCCAAATATTAATATGTTACAATATTTGACAAAAATCCTGGGGAATTAAGCTATGCTGTTTTCCTTGTTTAGCTATTTGATTGCTGCTTCCAGTGAGCATTGGTTTGGAGAACTGTTGCGGGGGAAGTACATTTAAAATGCCAGTAGTATGTATGTATGTTTAAAAATGAGGGATTGTTGAAAAAGGAAGAATCAAACACTGCAATGAATAAATACTCCTGCAGTATCTCTCTACCTGTTAGGATTTGTGGATTTCACTGGAACTATCCAGTTGAACAAAAATAGTGGTTTAACTGTTTTAAAGCCTATTTTAAATGAAATAAAGGGCATTTTCTTATTTTATGAGTGCAATGACGGCCTGAATATATTAAAAATAGCTGTAAAATGTTCTCAAAATAATGAAATAACAGATATTGATTTGATTTATACAAGAAAAATTGTCAGTTGTCCTTTCTTCCTCTTGATGTTATTATATTGTCTCCCCTCCCTTCCTCTCAATTCCTTCAGATTTTCCCTTTTTGGCATACCTGCTGTGCATTTCAAATCTCTGTGTAGACATCAAGGCTTACTTTTACTTGTACAGCTGAGTACAAATGCTTTCATTTTAGGAGGAAAATCTTTAAATCATGGCATATTGACAAGTCTTAGTTTCCCAAGAAAAATATAGAGGACAGTAGATGCTCTGGAAAAGAGATTAATGTGTGGGTTTTAAAACTTCACTGCAAGACTGTAGTCCCATATTCTCGGTAAGGCTGAACAGTCAGAGACTGAAGGAACAGCAAGAATCTCACCTGTGTTTCTCTTCAGAAACGCATTTACAGCTCCAGAGGAAGTCGTCTTCTTTCTACCTGCAGTAGCACAGGGAAACCCTCAAGCTCAGGATAATAATGTTTTGTTAAGTTTTGTGTTCACTAAAATAGAACTTTTACCAGTATAAAATATTGAATGGGTATGTTTTAACTCTCAAAGCTTTGAGTAAATGTTTCCAGTTAATTTCAGCAGATATACTAGTTCTGCTACAGTTACAATTCTCTTGAAATGTAAGAAAAGAGCAAATTTGAGATGTCCAGTATTTTTTTAAAAAACTGACAAATACAGAAATGCCTTTGTATAATGTGATGCAGAAATAAGGTATCTGTAGTACTTAAGATGAGGAAGGTGTTACACTTCCTGTTGTTTTCTTCCCTTAAGTTGCAGTGACTTGAAATACATACATCTTTGCTTGTTCACTTATTTTATGAAGTCACTGTGTATTAGTAATTCTGACATAAAAATAAAGTTTGCTCTGAACACTTAAAACAAGTCCAATAAGCTGAGCAAGGACAGCTGTTTTCTGGTGGGTCAGGACTTCTAATTTTGCTACCTCACTACAAACACTGTAAACTGTTGTGTCTGATTTTAGGATTTTACAGAATGCTAATTACTGCCTGTTAGATGTCAAACAGCACGTGGAGTTAGTTTGTTTCCTGTCACAAAGGACAAAGCTGAAGGCTCTTTGGTTTGAATTTTAAAATTTGAGGCCAAATTACACATAGATATTTGAAACTTTTGGTGAGTCAAATACTCATTTAGAATGGTTCTAAAAGATATTAGTATCACTGGAAAATCCTTTGGGAAGTTAGATTCTTTGTTTTTTTCAAATCTTTAACGTGGTTGTCTTACAGAAATATGTTTCACAGAGAGGTAAATACAGTTTACAATTTCAGGAGTAAGTTTTTCAATTGTATCATTCCAGGAAAAGCTCTTCCATAGAGGATGATTTATCTTGTTATTTTTATTCTTTTTTTATTCCTCTGAGATGCTCCTGCAAATAGTGTCTGGCATTTCATTTAAAATTTAGTTTTAATTTCTTTGTTGGATATAAAATGTAACTGGTACCAGTTTGGGGTTTTTTGGGTTTTCAGAACACAAATCCTTGTCTTTTTGCATGTGTTCATCTCTGGCAAATCTAAGTTTTGTTTTTTTATATGACTTTGAGGTACAGATTTTTGTTCTGTCCCTAGAAGCAGATTGTCTTCTCAGTGCACATTCTCTTCATGTTGTCTTCTCAGTGCATGATTAATACCTGTAGGTTATTAGTATAACACAAATACGTAAGCATATGCTAATTTGTGGTAACAGAACCTTGCCAGTGCTCTTAGGAGCTGCAGAGGTACCAAGAAGTGGAATTTGGAAACAGATTTTTTTTTTTTTTTCCTTTTTTACTGCTCATTCAATCCAGATTATTGCAATATTGCATTACTCTGAATCTTTTAACCTGATTTAAATGGGGGGAGGGAGGGGATAGGGAGTGGACGAAACCCTTCAACACTGAGATATCAGTAGGAAAAGAGAAATTATGCATGTTTGTCCTCATCCTCTTCGTTAATAAACTGCATTCTTCAATCCAGGAATTGCTGTTGTGGCCTATTAGCAAATAGCATCCATCACATTGAAATCAGATGTGTACATCTCATCAGATTTAGTCTCCTACATACTATGTGACATTTAAAAGGGAACCTCTTAGGTGAGAGAAGGTCCTCTGGTTTGCAGAGTGATGCTTTTTGTAGTAGTTTCTGTGAATAAACAGAAATACTTCATTTTAGTTTTGTCTTGCATCTCTACATTCCTATATTTTCTTAATAGAAGCTGTTTATCAATTTTTTGCGTAATCAGGTGCAAGATTTATTATAGTTTGTGTGTGTATATATATAAACTGGTAAGTGTGTGTTATTGTGCCCTTAGTCTCAACCTATTTTAAATTGTTTTTTTTTTTTTTCTTACTAGAAAATAGTGCATGAATCATACTCTTCATTATTGGATGATGCTTAATATATTTGCAGTTTAGAATGGGATAAAATTCTAACTTACCTAAAATGACTTAATGCAGAACTCGCATTACGATCCTCAAATTTTCAGCTGCTTGTTACATTTTTACTAGTTCTCTGTGCACTTAGTTGATTGCTGTACAACTCACAAAACAATAGGAGGTAGATATTCGTGACTTCACACTGAACTCTTTACCTTGCAGTTGTGTTTTGTGGCTGTTCAGTTTTAACTAGAATGAGAATTTGTTACTCTATGTATAGTTAGTCCATCTCAGAAACATTATATGGATGGATTTTTCTATTTATTTGTAATAAACCTGACCATATTCTTTTACTGTGGCCTGAATCTATACTCTTCTCCTCTGAACTGAATCAGGCAAAAAAAACCCCCAATGTTTAGGCACTATCCAATGTAGCTTTATTTTTTTACGGCTTTTTTTGGCTAACAATTGAAAATAGAAGAATTTGCTATCATCTTTTACTTCTCTGGGCTCACAAAGGAATTAAAACAGTGTAGTCTTGCTACCTGCTTTGAGAAACGGATTTTCTAAAGCAGTCATTCACCACTTCAGTTTTTTGGTTTTGTCAGTGTAACTGAGATTGCATACGGAAATACATTAAGCAATGTAGTATTAATCTCATTAATAGATAATGAGATGTTGTCTAGGACATAGGTTGAAACTGAGAATGTTAAACCAGAATGCAAATACTAGTGAATAGCAAACAGAAGGATGTTTAAAGGGATATTTCAAGTATACACACATGTAATTATAATCAGAAATGAAAATTTTGCACGATGTCAATGGAAATTATTGAACACACTGAAATGGTAGCTTTCTTCATGTTGCCTGTTAAACAGTGAAGATTTCTGTAAGGTCAGTCATCTTGGTTATCCGTTACTCTCCAAACATCCCCCTCCCCCCAAACTGTAGGGGGTCTAAGGTAGTAATATTGTGTATTAATAGTGACAGTTGTCTACAATCTGACAACAGTTTACTAGAAAGCAGTCCTGAAGTTTGGTCTGTCTATGGATCTTGTCTTAATCTTACGGGTCTTGCTCTCAACAAGATAACATGACTACCTCCTGTGAGGTTCCCTTCCACTGAGAACTTACCTGTGCTGTTACAGTGAGCGTGCTGGAGTGAAATCGATGCCTGAAGGTAGAGAAGTAAGAACCATGACTCTCCGGTCACTCCCATTCCTACTTCTCCTAGTGTGGAGATGTCCAGAAAACAACTGTTGTATTTCCAAAAGTGGTTCTCGTGGCATGTCAGCAACAAAAAAAATTAAGTATTGAACACATTTATGGATTTTTCAGGATTACTATGAAGAAAATTTATATACTTGCTGAGATCTGTTTGTGTTTGATCTGTCAGTATTTTTTATTTTTAAAGAACTGCATTACAATGTTCAATATTTATTTTATTTTTATATGCACTAATTGGTTCACAACAAACCAGTTATATTTCTGAGACACCCAGGTGAAAGTTTGTTAGCTGTGATGGGGACAAAAACATGTCTTCATTGTCTGTAAATAACTAAATGTGAATTCTCTCTTGTTCAAGAGATCAGAGGAATAATCAGCCTGCTCGTACCTTGTGTGTTAGCTTGAAAAATCTGCAAACTACATAACTAAGATGTTCTGCTTTCAAGAGTCATTGCAGGCTCTGAGTGAATCATTCAAGGTATTTGGGAAAAGGATATTTTAATAAAGCTGTTATTTGGACATGTGGTAACAGAAGTATTGTGCTAACCAGTGTAAAGGAATATGTTGTGCAGAAATTGTTATGAAGAAATTACTAGAAATTAACTCACACTAAGCATCGTAAATGTAAAAGATAAACTTGAGTAATTATGTGATTCAGCAAACATTAGATCAGTTTTACATGTGTGACTGACATAGTTACAGTTTAGAAATCTTTATTTCAGTGATATAATCTGGGGATAAAACCAGCATGATTGCAAAAAGAACATCTTTTCTCTGGAAAAGAAAGTTCATGTAGCAGTCCTGTATTTCAGAGAGAATGAGTAAAAGAAGCTAACCAACCAAAGCTGTTCCACTGTTGCCTACAAAATTGATTGATTAGTAATGCAAGGTTTGTTTCTCTGCTCTTTCTCTGCAAGCATTCAATCTATCCTGTAATAGCTTTAGTAATATTCATTGATTTTTAACAGTTTATCCTAAGCTCTATCGCTTTATATTTTGTTGTTAAAAAAATCAATGTTCATGTCCACCTTTAATATCATCTAGTAATACAAAAACTTACCAATAACCAGTCGGTGCTCTAACAGTTTAATGATTGAGGGCACCACAGAGTGCAAATTATTCCAGATAAACGCATTCTTAATTTATGGTAAAAATAATTCAGCCAGATTGTGTGTGGGAGGGGTGCATGGACGAGACTTGTCTGTTAACTCTTAGACAGGCTACACCTTGATTTTTGAATGTCAAAACAGATTTAAGGGGCATTGGAAATGGATGAGTACACTGTTTTTGAGTGTGACAACAGTGAGGTGAACACTTGGGCTCAGCAGCTTTCACAGGACCCTCACACATGTCACTACTGAAATCCTGATGAAGGCCTGACTGTATATATGGCAAACGTGTTTGATTTACATGCTAATTTAGTTTTCCTTTTTGTCTGTGGTCCTTGAGAATTTTTTGATCCATTTTTCTAAAGCATCTATTTTCTTTGTAGCTAGAATGACAGGAAGATGTTAAGTTACACAGTATTTACCACAGAGGAAGACTGAGACCATTCATTGTGACTAAGTATCTTGATTTGTGGAAAGTAATTGGGGCAGGTGCTACTCTTATTTTCCCACCATTATGTTCTTTGGTCAGGGTGGTGGATCTCTGTAGGTTCTATGGCATAAACAGAAAAAGTGAGTACTACACCACCCGACAACGCAAACACAAGAGGAAAGATGACAGATACACATCCTTGATGTCTGAATTTCTCATAGGGAAAATAAACCTGCTTCTCTTGTGGAGTAAAGAAATTGCAAAATGTGGCTGCCTTTAATAGCAAAACTAGACTGAGAAGATCCAGGGAGAGACTTGAGCTGAATGTGTTGCCTGGTTCACAGACTGTAATAGCAGACATGATGCTGATGCCTGTATTAGCGTAGAGAATAAATGGCAGCATCTGAAGGAGGCAGCATCTCTGTTCTTCAGTCATGCTGAGCTTGAGCAGGCAATAAGGTATTCCGGAGATGGATGGAGGGAGGTATGAGGTCTTGGAATAGAAATGAGACTGAGAGTCATCAACTTAGAGAGGAGAGGTGAATTTGAGTGTGAATAACAACATCAAGATTTAACGTACAGGAAAAAAGAGACCTGGTTAAACAAGAAGCACGTATTTTAAAGCTGGCCTTGTGAGCTAGCAGTTTCAAATAAATGCTTGATCAGAAACAGGAAAAAGAAAAGTATTAACTTATTTTGGTTTTAACTTCGGTTGGACAAGCTGATATCTAGAATTGATGCTATAACAATTTTTTTTAAACCTTTATTACTAACCATTTTTAGGCCTTGGAGTTGGGAGGTAGTGTATTTCCAGGTTTTACCCATCCTAATCTAGCTGTGTGGTTCATCTCACATTTGTCAGACAGTACTTGTATAACATGAATGCAGCGGTTTCTTTCCGGTGTGCTGCCAGAGCTGCATATGTTCATCAAATGTTGTTTAGTCATTGCAGCATATTTATGCCATCTGGAAATGCATGTGCTTCCCTTCCTGAACAATGGTCTTTAATCAAGACCACTATTATGAAAAGGATAGAAAGAGTAGTATACATAATCAGTAAGATGCCAAAATTAGAATTACACATACATTTTTCCTAACCCTATCGTGTTGCACTGAGGATAACAAGCTTCCAGAGTGTACCACATCTCTGGAACTAGTACCTTTATACATGATCTCTTACTTCTGTGTATATTATTCAGACTCTAAATCATTTAAAGAGTTTCAGGGTAATAATAACAAATCAGGAGTCATCATGGAGAATTATAAGGAATTGCCTGCTATCTTTTTATTTGTTAGAAAACTCCATTTTTCCAGGTCTGTCTAAACAGAAACATCCCCAAAATGGTTTCACATCTGTTGTACTCCTTTCTTCATACTACAAAAGCATGAGCTTTTTGTTCCACACATTTTTGGAACAATTTCTTGATTGTGATAAAGCTCCACTAGCTTTTTGCAGTTGGTACTGAAAGAACATGTAGAGAATGCAAATACATTTGAAATGGTGTTAGTTCACTTGGTAAGAGCCAGGAACTGAAGTGTGCCTGGTAGCATTCTGAAAACGTGTGCATTCACAGATGATATTCAAGAAGCAGGAATATATGTTCAGTCACACATGTAAATTGATCTGATGTTTGTTGAATGACAGTTACTCAAGTTTATCTTTTACATTTATGATGCTTAGCGTGTTTGTTATTTTTCTAGTAATTTCTTATGCCAAACAAAGATGTTTTGTTTTAACAATACCTCTTATATTCTCAAGTTGGTCTTCTGTTGTGGGTTTGTTTGTGCTTTGTTTTTTTTCCCATGAAAGTCAGTAGCAAGGGCTGGGAGAAATACCTCTTTACAGGTTTTCTGGTAGTGCTGTAGTGCTTGATAAAGCTGTACTAGTTAATCCCAGTATTTCTAGAGCTGGTTGAGAGAACTGCTGTGGATCTTTCTCCCTTCTTAAAACCATTTTTTTTAGGAAGCTGATTTTTAAATTCTTAAATTTTTGGTTTTTTCCCTGACTGCAATTTTAAGGCTTTAGACTGGTCAAAATCTAGCTGTCTAATCATGGATCAATCCAGACATGTATTTGGCATTTATCGTACTGCTCTTACAGGAGTCTTAGAGTTTCCTTGTTGAAAGAGAAAAAGAGAAGCTTGAAACTGACTCTGTGACAGGTTTGTCTGCCTGTCAGGGAGCTTCTGGACCTTCATAGATAGGCTTATGATTTCATGATACCACCATGTCTAAGTGAGTGGAAGTTCTCTGTGTGATTGCACAGCTAATTCAGACGTTGATAGAAGATACCTGTCTTACATGTTTCCTGTTAATTTTACCGCAGTTGACATACTCATTTTTGATTGATCTCAGAACATTATGAAGATGTGGATGCAATCAAATGTTTATCAGTTATCTGTCAGTCTAGGATTATAGTTAATTAGTTTTTAGTTCTCTGTTACTTTTACATAACGAAACACTTGTATTTCATGGCGTGTGAGTGACTTAACTTGGTAGCTTGCACATGTGAGGATCAGTGATATAGCCAGTTTTGATCCTGGCCTCTGTGCTGTCTTTTTTAAAAGAAGTGAACTTCCCCTTCTTCCAGTGCAGTACCCTCTGCAGGGAGGAAGGAGCAATTTTCATCATCTGGCAGTTTTTCTGATACTGGATATGTCAGTTCCTGGAACACATGCTTCAAATTTGATAGCACTTCTTCAGCATAAGCTGATGCTTGAATCCATGATTTCATCCTTGATATTTTTCTGGATACATTAAGACCCTTCTGGGCGATGGCTTTTTTTTTTCCTCTGGAGTAGTTTCTGAACTATGACAAGGAGCTTACCTCACAAGTTCAAGTGTGGCACTTGAAGCGTAACTGCTATAGACCATTCAATTGGAGTAGTACTACCTAAAATGTAACTCTCTAACCAAACAACAAAGAGTACGAAAGAAATTGTAACAAATTGCAAAATGAGTAGCTTGTGTACTTGAGCATGGAAAATGATGTATTTCAACAAATGGCAGCTGCTTTAATTAAGAATAAAAAATAGAAAAGGCCCTAGATGTCAGGTCACATGCCTTAGGAAAATAACACATAGCTTCCACAACATATGAGCATTTTCCTTTCAGCTACAACTTCAAACTTCATCTGGACCATGACATTGGAAAGAAATATATATGGTTAAGAATTTATTAATATTTGTTAAAAAATTCATGTGGGTTTCTCTATAAGGCATAAAACTGTTAACATTTCAGTAGTCTGGGGGGGTGACATACAACCTCTGTGCCTTACTGTTTTCAGTACCTTTGAAGGGCAAATGGTTAGTAAGAGAAAGTTGTATGCTCTCTTTCTTTTTGAGAGCTAGAATGATATGACTTACTAGTATATGATGGAAAGCCCAAATATACCAGACTGTATTGAGTTCTTGACTTAATTCAGGATGGCAGCAAGATGCAATGGTTCTGAGAAGGAAATACATATTTTGCTCGCAGGTTAAGGTAACAGCTGAGGAAAAAATATATAAGATTCTGAAATTATTTAAGTGTTGAGATACGTTGTGGGAAATAGTTTTACTGAATGGACAGGTAGTACTGATGCAACAAAGGCTCTGAATGTAAGTTTTTCTTTGATATACATGAATCCTTATCATTTATTGCTGCTGTAAATTATAAAATTTCAATAATAGCACTGAAATTCCATTCTGAGATGGAATAAAATTTCTTCCTTCTTATTTTAAAAGAAGCAATTTATGATTCATTGGAGTAATTTTGGCTTAGTGGCAGGTTAGTAGTCTCTTGAATTTAGTAGAATCCTTGCATAAATGTTTAAGTTTCAACAAATTGTGGGAATAAGATAAAGATATGGAAGTGTTTTTTTCTGTTTCTTAGAAATAAAAATTTATAGTGGAAAGCTAACATTTATATGGTGAGACTCTCTGATGAATGCTTGAATCCTTAATAGATGTTGTGTAATTATTGTTTACAAACTACTGTGCAACACAAGATGGAGACCCATGTTCTTCTTGTATTTATTATTAAAGCTTTTGGCTAGTGCTCAAAAACAGCTTATAGCTGACAAGTAACATAAATTGGCTGTTGTTAACGCCCAAGCTTTAGACATTTGCTACTTTAGAAACTAATCCTGTCTCTTACATTAACACAGCTTGGATTATGCAATGGTCGTCTAAGCTGAAATGGTATGTTGTTTCTACAGAAGCACCAGTGGAAGCTTGCACAAGTTGTAATTAGTTTTGAAAAGCTATATTTAACTGCTTAAGCAACTTATGTGGCCTTTTTTGAAGGAGAATACCTTTTATGAAGTGAATGTATATTTTTACTTTATAAAACAAGACAGCGGGAGGTGTTACTTTGGTAAAGCCCCAGTAAGTGTGGTTTGATAGAGATATTCATAAAATAAGCGTTGAAAAACAATACTGATAAGATTTCTTAGTTTGAAGTATTGCAAGCTCTTAATATATCAAGAATTTTTATAAACATTTGTTTTAAGAGATTGTCTTTTAAATTTATAGCCACCCAGTTGTTTCTCTCTTATTCATCAGACTAAAGGTAGGGGGAATCGTGAGACCCAGGAAAATAGCACAGCTCTTCCTTGTAAATGAGGATATAATGTTTTGGGCAATGCACTGAATACAGCTTTGTGATTGCTCATTGGTCAGACTGAAGATGCTTGAGGCTCAAGAAGACTTGAGGCACTTGTCTCTATATGAAAATCACAGGTTTATGATGACTTTTTAGAGAAGTTTATGAGAGGCATTGCTTAAGTCTATTGCTTTGCAGGAGGAAGGGGATAGATTTAAAACAAAAAAGATAGAGGTTGGTTTGTTGGGGATTTTATCTATGTCTTGAGTGATGGGTGTCTTTAATGAGCACTGTTTTAACCTTCTTGCTTTGGTTAGATTTCTGAATCAAAAACTTCATGATAATATCACAATGCACACATTCTATTCTAAGTTTGCCTCTTTCTTTTCCTTCAAGAAAGCCTGCCTCCTGCCTCAGTGGTATACTGTAGTATCTCTATATGTTAAAATTTCAGTATGCACTTTGTGTAGCAGACTAAAACAGAGTCCAGGCAAAGGGATCTCTTCAGCAGATACACCAGGCAAGTTCTTTGTTGATCAAATCAGGACCCTCTAGTAGGGACCAGGTGTAGGGTGAGAGAAATTCGCCACATGATCTTACCTTCAGCACAGTCCTTAAAGTAAGGAGAGGAGAAGAGAAGATTGTCATCCAACTAGTCCTCTCCATTTCACTACAATGTTTTTTGTGTGTGGTGGTCTTTCTTCTCTCTCCCCCCTTCCTTATAAACCTTTTTTTAAAATACAGATAATAAAGGTGCCAGTAAAACCTGAAGTTGTAACTAAGACACGGTCAAGCCCATACCATTTTTTTGTGACAATTAAGAATTTCACAAATGCTGTCTGTAATGAATGAACTCTTGGTTTCCCCTGAAGTTGGGCATTTAAGTTGGGAGATCATTCTGTTACAGTTCCCAGCTGCTCTCTTTAGTGAAGAAAAGTAAGTATTCATAGCCATAGCCTAAGGAGAGCTGTTTAAGAGATAGGATCTGGTTTCCTTCAGTGTTTGTTTTCAAGGATTATCTTTTGGTTAGAGTAGATGCGCAGCTGTTTCACAGGTCCTAAATTTTCCATTCATTATCAACTTGACACCTATGGAAGATAGGCGAGATCTTGAGTTTCCATCAGTTCTTTCCCATGGGCATGGAAACTAATTTTAGAACCCTTGGTAGATAAACAGTTGAACTGATTAATTCAGAGCATTTTAGGTCACATGCCAGTATTCTCTTTAGTTCATGCAATATTGTAATTAATAGAGATTGCAACAATTGCAGACAATGGCATAAAACAGTAGATATTTTTACAGTAGTGCTATTACTTGTAGGCACTTCAGTTTGGACACTTTCGTCTATGAATAAAATATCTTTTTGCTGAAAGTTACACTAGGAATAACACTGATTTTGCTGAAAGTTAAACTAGGAATAATGCTGATTTTTTGCTGAAATCAGTTTTTCTTAGTCCCCTACATGGTGACTTTTAAACTGATCTAGCTGCTTGTTGTCCTTCTTACCTTCAGGGAGACTTTGTGAACATATTCTCTCTGAAAAATCTTAGTCTGTATTTTTTGTTAATTGTTTGCTTATTCCAAACTTTACATGAGAAAGTTCACCTAAGTGAGAGTGATGTGCAGTAGTTAAGTTAGCAGTAGAACAGATAACCAAGAAAAAGAACCTGCAACTTTTAACTTATTTGTCAAACACAATTACATCTGAGTGTGAGTTTTAGAAACATGATTGTTCAGTCCATTAGTTGGATCCTGTTGAAACAGACAGAGTCAGCTGAAGTAGCAGCTTTTCAGTTGAAGCCTCTGAATTTTTATTCAGCTATGTTGCGTCCTCATCAGTTGAAAATTACGTCTTGGTTCAAAACTAATGTTACTCAAAAGTTTCATTTGCTGAAAGGGGAAGTGCAGGATATCAAGGGAGGGCTCGGTTCTCATATTTGTGCTGAGCCTTAAAAAACTGGCCACTAGGTCAGCCGATTTATGTCTCAATAGCTTTGGACTTACACAGCAATCATTCTTCGCTATGTCTTCACAGTGACTCAGCCCAGGCAGATTTCCATCCCCTTTTCCACTCCACTCCCCTGGATTAGTCATATGCAATTTCGCAGTATCAGAGAAGCTGTTTCTTGGCTCTATCTGCAGATAGTTTCTATTATCAAAAGACAAAAGGACTTCAGTCACGTATAGCTTGCAACTTGGGGACTTAATTCTGAACAGAATACAAAACCAGTCTATTTCCTTCCTTTTAAAAAAGTCACTGTGATAAAACTAGTGTCTGGATTTACTAAAGAAAAACGTAGTTACATTTTTGCACTAACTTCTGTCAGCACAGAATTCAGCTCAAAAAAAAAAAATCAGCTCAACTGATTCTATTTCTCATGGTCCACTTATAGTGTTCATCTCTTCTGCATTGTTTACACTTTCTAGTTTTCTGTTAGCTTGCTTTTTGAGTTCCTTTCGTGAAGTTTATTTCTTAGTATAGCTATAAAATTATCAAACTGAAAAGCAAAACAACTAAAATACAGAGTTAATGCATGTTACACCTTAGAATTACATGAGTACATTATAAACAAAGAATTTCCATGGCTTCCCTTCAGTGTCACAGTTTAAGCAGCTCATATGGTATACATCTGTGGTCTTTTGGCAGCGTGCTTGGCTGCTGCATGGGAGTTTTTTGAGTTTGGAGCTAACCTCATATCTGTCTTCCCATCACTCTAGAAGTTATGAAACTCTTGTGCTTCTTTACATGGCTGCCATGAAATGAGCTATTAAATGTTACAGAAGCAAGGAGATTGAATTAATAGTGCTGCATGATGGGAATGAATGTGTTTTTGTATAACAAAACAAATACCTTTGTGTTCTGTTCTTTTGTTGTGTGTTTTGTGTGTATAGATTGTGGTGGTTTTCCTATACACAGATATAAAGAATGATTGATCCTTGATTGGATCATTTGATTCATGCATTGCTTTCAGAAAAGGTAGTAATGACCATACAGATGGTTGAATCGAGTGCATAGATCTGTATCAGCAAATTTTAGAACATTTAGATGGTCAAAAGTCTCATTGCTTCTAATTTAAGAAAGCACATTTAAATGAGGCTTTTCCTGCTCAAGAGGGATTTTAAAAAGATGAAAGAATAGATGAGAAAAAAAACAAATTTACAAAAAGCCATCAGGATAAGAGTAATATAAGGGAAAGATCTGAAACTGATAGAATTATGGGCAGGAATGCTTTTTGAAATTTTCTATGAATCGTACTGGGTTTATATTCTTGTTAGGCTTATTGTATTTCTGTTACTGAATAATGATGAAAAAAATGTTACCATCACTTCAGAACAGGCCAAGATGTTCCATTAGTATTTCTCTTCTGAATCTGAAAAGCAAAAATATTTGTGTGTCACAAAGACAATCTATTAGTTACTAAGGAAGATATTACGTAGATGAGCACATTTAAATTATTATCCTCCTCAAATTATTTGTGTCCAAGAGAGCAAAAAGAATTGGCTGAACTGATTTCTGGCTTGCTCAAGTCAAGTTTTAATGTTGAATCCTTGGGAAGTTATGGAAGACTTGAAAATGTGCTACTGTTCTGTCAGCATACAGTGGGTATCCTATCCCACTTGTCCGTGTTGAAATCTGAAGCTGCCTATGCTGTAGTCAGTCTGGAATTAAAGTAATAGACAAGTCTGCTCAAAATACTACGGGATTACAGAATGAAAATGTGATTGTTGCTGGTAAATTTCATTTGTAAAAAACCCCCTGCATCTCAATGTCTTAGGAGAGGATCAGGTTTTACATTCCTATAGTTAGTCATTTACAAATAAAAGAAAGTTAAGATCACTTAGACTGACCTAATAATGGAGAAAGGATTGTTAAGGAAATCTATGGGTGAGCAAGGTTGCAGTAGACTTTTTTGAGGTAATATATCAGTGTTCTCTGTATTTTACATAAAAGCTGATTTTAATTATTTCCCACAAAATATCTGAGGATTTAAGACTCTGTGAAATAATAGCTACGGTTCTTACATTTGTACCATTCATCAAGTATAAAATAAGTGTTGTATGTACTTCATTTCTGAAGACACAACCATAGATAGGAAGTCTCCAGGTATGACCATTGTAAAAGCATTTGTAAAACAAAGGATGTGGCAAAGAGGAATGGAAGACTATACTAGAAGTAACAGCTCTGAAAAATATGTTGGGATCTCAGGGGGTGAACGGCTTAGAAAGACCTCCCAGTCTGATCCTGTGGTAAAAAGATTCATCTTTTTGATAGTTGTTTAAGTAAGAGTAGGGAGTTGTACATTTTATTATATAGATCACTTAAGACTTATGCTAGCATATTGTGTTCTGTTTTGTTGCCTCAGTATTTTTCAGCAGAATTCTAAAAATGTATGTATGGCAAAAGGCCACAATGGCTTTCTCTATCGAGTGTGGTAAGTCACAGGAAAGAACTATGGCTGGAAGCTGAATCTACGTAAGCTGACCTACAGCAAGTAATAGGGAAACAAGTCGTTTATCCCCTGTTAAGACTTCCCATAGCCCCTTCTTGAAGACACACTTCCAAAAAATACTTTCACTCAAAATGAATTTCTAGACTGGGTAATACTTTCTTGGCCTGTCAGCTGCAGGGTCATTTGTGGATCCCTTGAAATTTTGTTTTCCCTTGAAATCTGAAGACATACCAACAGGTTGTATTCATGGTGTATCACTGCTGTGTTTTAATGTGTTCAGAGAATAAAATGTCAGTGAATTCCCATGATCTTTTTTCAGATCTTATATTGTTCTTTGTCTTTATCCTACCTTGCTTGGAAACTTAGGAGGGTCTAACTGACATGCAAGTTCTGAATTTCAGTCACCCTTTTTGTTGTCTCTTTCTTTTCAGCTTAAACCATTTACAGTAGCTTAGGCTGCAGATCTTTGGAACAGGGTTCCTTCTGCCCCCCATTCTTTAAAAGTCATAGCCTCATGGATTGTTTGTTCTTTTTTTTTTTTTTTTTAAACCACGTAAAATTTCAGCCTTTTGGTGGATAAGGCAGAATAAAATCAAGAAATGAAAATTGTGCCAGAAACCAAACATGTTAAAATGTGCTGGGTAGTGATATGGCTCTTCATTCATATATCTGTTTTAAGGCTTATCGTCTGCATAGTGAAGAAATGTGGTATCACTTAAACTGACATGGAGAACAAATAGGAGTGTGTAAGTACATTCCGCAAATGGTGGAAATGGCAGTAGGTTATCATGAGGAAACTAGTCAGGTTCTTGATGTCATAATGAAAGCAAGTTGCATGATGTGATCTCTTTAAGAAATCTAAAGCACCTGAGCAACTTTAGAATTCAGGAGAAAAAGATGCTCAAAATAGGAGAAATGTTTTAAAGTTTCTTTAGAGGAGCGCTGTCGAAAGAGGTTGGGGGGAGTTTGGGCTTGTACTTTTTGCCAAGCAATTTTCCTGTGTTTGAGAACATCTTGGAGTGATTTGAGTGAAGGACAAAACTTAGAAATTGGAAGTGTAATTGATGTATTCTGTCTTGGTACATGTATTTTGTGGATGCTTTTTGACACTTGGAAAAGAAAATTATTGTTTTCTCTCAATAAACTTTTGGTCATGGCATTAATATTAATGAATACATGCATTTAAAGTAGTTGTGTGATTGTAGCTGTGATGGTTTAGAATATAGATGATTTAAAGTTTAGGAAAAAATAATCTTTTGATAGGTAAGTTTTGTGTAGTTGGGAACCCTGCAGCATAGCATTTCAGGTACACAGTTCTTTATCACTGAAGATTATTTGTGTATTTTTTCTTAAATGCATTGGTTCAAACAATAAACTAGTATTTCTCTGTCTATACTTTCAGCTTTTACAGTCACCTTTTAAAAAAAATAAGAAAATGGCTGTGTTTTTATCATGAAATTTAATTGCGTAGAGAACTGCACTGTCAAAATTTTGTGTATTGTTTTAATTGTTTCAATTCCAGACAATCAGCAGGAATTGCTGAATAAAACTTGTGCATCATTATTATTTCCATCTGTAAATTACAGTCCGTAACACAGATCAGGCTATTCATTGCTTTGCTAGAATGGTAATGGATTTCATGCCATTGATGAGATGATTTTTTTAAGTGAATGTGTGCAAGTACATTCTCCTGTGTACTAGAGGAAGAAAAAATGCATTTAAAAATGTATTTAAAATTTAATCTTCTAAAGAACTTAAAAGAGGATATTTCAGTTTATTTTTTCATTAAAATTCTGAGACTAAAATGGTATATTTTATTGAGAAAAATTCAATCAGTTATGTATTCTGGGCAATCCCATGATGAAATGGGATTGCAGTGGGAATGCAGTTGTGAAACAGTTGAATTGGATTGAGTATGGTGAGCAGAGACTGCCAGGCTTCAGAAATTGGATGGGAACATAGTGATGTACTGACATTAAATATGGGAAGGCAAGTATTAAATAACATTGACATCAGTATAAGTTGTATAGGACAAAAATTTCAAAAGTCCAACAGTGGTGGTCTGTAGTGCACAGGTAGCTCCACTGGAATGAATCTAAGATTTCTGGAAAACTACAATAGCTTATGTCACTTGCAGTTTGCTTGGCCTTAAAGTATTTTGCATAGGAAATTTTATGCTGCATTTATTTCATAAGCAGAACAAGAATGGGTGATGATCAATTTCAATTCATACTTATCTTTGTAATTTATGGATTATTTTTATTGCTCAGTAAGAGTTGTGAAAAAAGCCACTTAGATTATACTATATCCATGCAAGAAATTATATTTTACTTCATATAGTGTGTATTTTTGTGAAAAACGACTTTTCTAGGCTATCTGATTTACTTACTGAAATAGTAAATATTTTTTCAAAGTCTGTAAAAATTGTATAAAACACTCTTTCTGAAGTGGATTGTATTTGTGTGCAAGTCAGAGATGCAAGTGAGAAAAGGAGGACATAAAACAGGATACTTCTTGTTGAGATACCTACATTATAGATAAACTGACATTAGGTCATCAGCTTCCCCCTGGGGAGAACAGAGAGGGTGACTGGATTAAGCTGGGCATTACATCTCTTCATTAAGGCAGAACAGCTGTAGTTTGACATTTTGGTGTTCTAAAACTGGGATTGGCTAAAGTTCATTTTGGATTCTTTCAGGTTTTGTGCATTCAGAGTCCTGTGTCCTCTTTGGCCTCAAATCATGAGTGCATGTACAGTATAAAGCTGAGAAAAAAGTGTCTTTAGCAAATGCACTCTCCATGTAATGTTTAAAACAAACAGGCAGTGTATTGCTGTGGCAACCAGACAATAAACAAGTGAAAAAAATACAATCTCTCTTAAATTCACAATATGTGAGTAGTTAGTTCATTTAACAAGATTATCTCTGCAGAGAATGATCACTGTTTTGCAGCGGCACTAAATATTTGTAGATGTCTGATATTTCTGAATCAGTCTTTTATTCATATACGTTTAGATTTCAATAAATGTAAGAAAGATTGTGTGAAGATTTAAGATGATTGCATAATTAAAGAAAAAAAGAGCAGGAGGATAACTGATGATCTTAGAAACCTAACAGAACATGTTGTCTTGTTTCATTTTGTTTCTTCTCCTTCCAGACTTCAAGTTCATAGACAAATAAACAAACAAAGTTAAGCTAGGCCCTTAGTCTATACATATGTACCTTAAAAATGCTTGTTGCAGCTGATGTGAAGCCTGAGCTGGCAGGCGGGGAGGCGAGCGCCTGCTCCAAGACAGGGTGGTTCCTGTTGGTTACTCACCCACTGGACAATAGCAGTGGAAAAGCTTGCAGCACTGTTCTCTTCACCAAGTTCCTGAGTTATGAAGGACTTCTGTTTAGTTCTGGTTACAGGCCGTCACATATTGAGTGGCTGCTCTTTCCATGCTTTTATTGTATATCATTTAAATTGGGTTTTGAAATGCCTTTTAAAATTTGCATTGGTAGGTTGAAGTAATTGCAATGTTCTAATGTGGTTTACTTTGGAAATACTCTATGCTAATCTTTAAAAAAGATTTCTTCAATATTTGTAACTTTCCTAGCAAATCTTTACACAGTCCAGATGCTGCATTCATCCATCTTATGACAGCTATATTCAGGCTATATCCATTAACCTGAATGGATCTAGTTCTTGCTGATCTGGGTCATGAAGAGGAAAACCTTGTATTCTCCTTGAGCCATATCTATAGCAGCTCCATTATTTATAAAGACAAACACAGCAACGCCTCTGACAGTCATATACTGTAGATGATCAGATGCTGGTGTTTCTCTGGCTCCATATCTAGTGGTAGCCAGATATGGAGTGTGCCTTGTTGCCTCGAGCCCTTCACTGTGAGCATGCAGTTAATTTAGAAGTATCTGGACACTGAATAATTATCAAGTAATCTTGACTCCCATACCTAGGCTGTTTTCTGCCTCCTGACCTGTGTGGCAGAATAAGGTGTGCAATCTTCTGATCTGCAGAAAAGCAGCTGTTTTAAATTTTAATGATAGCTAGGGATTTGTATTCTTAACATAGTTTTTATATGTTGATCCAGATTTGAATTGTTTTAAGGCCTTTTCCTCTATCTCTGTTGCAGGCTAGCAGTCTTATTGAATGAAAGTTTCAGTCTGTCTTTGAAAAAAGTTTCTTTCAACTTTGTTACTAAGACTCATATAAACTTACATTTTATTTCTCTCTTGGCTTGACCGAAGAACCACAGAGAGACTACTGTGCTCTGAGCCTCAGTGGGGCTGAAATGTAGTGTAACTCCTTCTCAAATCTGACTGCTGTAAATAGAAGATCCAGTATAAACCAATTGCTAGTTCTGAATGAATAATGGAAATACCAGGTATTTACATCAATTTAGAAACAAAACACCATATTAAGGGCATGTTTTTTCTAAGGAGAAATGTGAAAGTGATGGTTTTGTATAGCTTGAGATGAGAAATACACATCGTCTGAGCTTGCTTTAGTTATGCAGGTTAAGATTGTGTCTTTCATTTGGAGCAGTTTCAGAGTAATGTTTATGAAGATTTGTCTACGCTTGAACTACTCCAATGATAACTTAGCTCACTGAAGGTGACTGGGGTGTGCAGAGCACTTTGGCTGCATTCCTGATTGTTTCTGTGAAGCACTGTACCGTTGAGGGGCAAACTCATTCTTTGTGCTTCGTCAGCTGCAATACTGGAAACAATATGAATTACCTTTCAGTGCATCTTGGAGAAATCTCCTGTCTCCTTCAGGCGTGTGATGGGATAGAAAGAAAGCTTTGATGGATTAGAGGCCCTTGAGTGGGGTGATCTGATAATGTCTTTGTGGAAAATGGTCTTACTAGCATATGAGCCATTCTCATTCTTCTTTTGACAGGAGGGAGAACCCAACTCGAAAGGCAAGTCTGATAAATTTGAGGATTTTCTTACATGTACCTAGAACTTTAGGTCAGAAATTGTTTATAACTCAGCCTTGCAGGGAGAACAATTAGCAAATGGGAAGATGGGCATTGCAGAATAAAATGACAGATGCCTGCTGATTAATTAAGAGTCTGGGTTTAAATAGTCCAAGACTTCTGCCACAATCTTACTGGCAGAAGATAATTTCTGAGAAGAGTGTTTCTTCCTTGTCAGGGAGGAGTGACCTACTGGGAGTGGCAGAAAAACCTGAGGGAAAAAGTCTCAGCTGCATCATAAAAGTTCCACTAAAAATACAGTGATTTGGTGCTGCCTGATGGCCTGAGTCACCACACTGGGCGGCGTAGCATGCGGTGGTATGAGCCAGCTCCATAAAAGGGCATAAAATAGTTAATGGCTACTGAAGAGAAAGCCATTAATAACTCTTACTTTTCATTCAGGCCTACTAAATGCAAATAATAATGCAAGCTGAGCAGTAATGTTAAACAAAAAGTAATCTTAACTTTTTTTACTGATGTTATTTACAAATTGGATTAAAGCTGCTGCTGTTTGCTACCTTTTTGTGATGCTTCCCGGGAAACTGAAGTGCAAAGTCAATTAATAGATTTAGGACTAGCTTTCTGATGTTGATAACTGGATTATACATGAAAAATAGATTCAAAATATTTTGAGGACTATAGGGATTGTATTATCTTCATTGGGTTTGCATAGTGGTGTGAAAAATTGAAGTAAATTCTACAAAGAAGAAGGTAATGTGTAAATAATAATAATCAAAGTGCTTAGCTTCCTTGACATTATAGTCTGCTTCCTGTATCTATTGATAAAAGTACAATTTTTAATTGTGCTTCAAGTTTTTTCTGTGGAGTTTGTATGTATTACTGTGGCATCTAGACCCCTTTTTTTAGGTCATGTCTTAAAGAAAAAGAATTATTGGTATGAAAAACATCCAACCTAAACAATCATACACATGATTCGAAGGGGAGGCATGTATATTTTTACTGATTTTTTTTTTGATTGTTTATTTAGAGCCCAGCTCCCACAGTTGCCTAGCTGAGTAAGAATTTTAGCTTTCATTTAAGTTTTGAGAGCCTCCATTGTGAATGTTAAGGAAAAAGCTTAAAATACAAATTTTTGAGTAGAGTTAATTGAAGTTAACATTTACTTCAAAAAAGATCTAACTTTAAACTGATATTATGATTTGGGGACAATAAAAACATCTGTTTTATCATGGGTTATTAATAGTGAAGTTTAACGTGAAAAAAGCAAACAGTATTTTGTCTTTCCAGTGCCATTACTAACTCTTTCTTCACATCTCTTTCTGAATTACAATTATTTGAAATATTTAAACGAGAAAGGACAAATCTTAGAGGAGAAAGACAGGTCGAGGATGGAAGGCATGTGTGAGTCCAAACTGAGGAGAGTGTGAGCAAAAGCTGGAGAAGTGCTCATTTGCACTGCCAAAGAAAGAGAGGAAATGGATGTTGTGCTTTGTTAATGTGCCTTCTCAGTGATGTCTAAGAATCCCTAATCTAAATTTGTGATGTTGGAGGGAAATTTGAATGTGTGTGGATCTTGGGCTATTCTCTCATGGAAGATACTTGTTGAGATAACTTTAAGGTAAATAATCATGATTTCTATAACTCTGGAAATATAAATGGTGTAAATAACTGATTTATCAGTCAGCTGTAAACTGCAAAAACTGTTCACTTTCATGTTGACATAACTCTCGCGTGTTGCGACTTTTTTATCTAAATGTTAGAAAAGAATAAAGAGAAGTTAAGAACATTTGGTTTTGAATTCAATTATATTTCTAAGTTTAGTTTTAAAAAACAGTGAAATGGCAAGAATTCTTAAGTAATTTGAGCTAAAAAACCTACTTTTGATTTAGAAAATACTCATCTGGACTAATAAACCAAAAATTGTGGGAGGGAAATAGTCTATGGCAAAAGCAGTGCTTCAGTTAAGTTGTGGAGGAAGGGAGAAAAATAGTGGGATAGTGGAAAGAAAAAGTGAAAGGCAAACGTCTAGATTTTGTGTCTCAGTTCACAGTGAAAGTGGTTCATGGCAAACAAGACACAATGAAAGTCAGGCTTGCAGAAAGAAATCTGTGTTTTCTAATGCTTTGTGAAGGTCTCAGAAGCAGTTGAAAGATTATCGTTTTCCTGGAGTTTTAACTGTCACAAGATAATTATGCTCATTGGAATTGTATTGGAATTCGTCCTTTGCTACGATGACAGTGTGTGTATGGGGTATTTTCTGTTTTGTTTTTGCTGAAGACAGAGTTGGCAGCTTAGAATATGGAAGGAAAAGGTTTTGGAATAGGCGCTGTGACACTGAAACTGAAGTATTTCAACAGCTAGACAAAATGCATTTGTAATACTCTGACATTTATTTCTGCTCAGTCATCTTTCCAGTTAACACCCTAATAGTTGAAAGATCATGTAACAAAACACAATAACAACTGGTAATATGTGATGAGATACCATTATGATCATAAATTCGGAAAAGATAAGACAAAATGATAAGTTAAAATTTCTACAGGCTAGGTATGAACCAATAGATAGTGGTACTGCTTTTCAAAGCACTGACCCATACAAATACTGAAAGGTATCAGAATCTTAAAAGAAAACAAAAGTTAAAATGTAAGATATTTTTTAAATTTGCATTTTGATTTCTGTTTGCATAGGATGCGCTGTAATCAAATTTCCAGTGTTCATCTTTCTCATAAATTTCCTCATATTACTAATTTCTCTGACCTTTTTATAAAATATAGGCAGCTGCATTGTTTTTCATTTGTTTCTTCACTTACTGTCTTATTCTTTTGTTGGATAATATGTAAGTGAAAAGGGAAGACACGGGTTTTTTTGTTTGTTTGTTTTTTTTCAAAAGAGCCTGTCATAGGATAGTCTGGCAAGAATGAGCAACCTAAGCTGAAGTGGAAGACTACATTGACACAATCAGAGATCACTACTATGTGGCCTCTTAATTATTGTATAACTACTACTAAAATTCTGTTTAACTCAGGGGTCTCAAACTAAAATACAATACTTTAGAAGGAATTTGTTTGCATATGTTGAATCACACAGTAAGGGGAAAAACAAAAGGCAAAAACAGAAAATGCTTTTGTAAGTAGAGTGGATACATGTTATTTTAATCATATTAAAAATACCTTGATCTAGTATCACCTTGCATTTTACTGGTTTGAGTCCAGTGTAGGATCAGACATCTTGACTGTTCATATTCCCTATTAATGGAAAACAATAGTAAATGTAAAATGATAAAGTTACAGGGATAGTATATCCTAATTTAAAAGATGCTGTAAGAGTACATGAAAGATTAAAAAGAGAACCCACAGTATTGTGCATATTTGCTGATATTAGACTTTAAGATGACTATGAATTGGAGTAGTGCTTGAATAATATCCCTTTATTTTCTGGTCATGGTAACCATGACAAATTAGTCCAAAACATTCACTGTCACTGGAGAACATAAATCTTCCTTTTCTAATATTTTGCTGTATGCAATTAAAACAAACAGTTTTATTTCCTGTAAGCCCTTGTGAAATAGCCATTATGAATCAAACATTGAGAATTTCACTCTCAAGCATGAAAGTCTCTGAACAATGTATATTTTGGTACATATTGAACATTTTCTGTAAGCCCCCATAAATAAATCCAGGAAATGTCTGTCCCTTGAGTACTACCTTCATTAAATCTGGAGCAGCTGTTGTTGTTGAACTTGCACCCAAACATATAATGGACTCCTTGACATCAAAAACTCTTCCATGACTGACATATTATTGTAAACATGCATTTGTTCTAAAATAGGGCTGATTCTACTACAACTACAAACTGGTTGATGTTATAGAAAACGGAACTCTAAACCCATATGCTCTGGAATATGATTAATATTAAACAAACTTGCATTAGTCTTTTGGTGGGGTTTTTTTGTTGGTTTTGGGGCTGGGTTTTTTTTGCCTGTGGATTGAGTATTCTACAAGATGACAGAGTGGCAGAGAAGCTTGTTGTAATAATGTAAGCATTTTACAGAAGTTATGTGATACCTTCCCTCAAATCACAGTGATGCCATGTTGTAAAATATTAATGCTACAAAATTGTAATCCTCTTACATTCTTACCAGCCAAGTAGGGACAAATAGCATTAGTAGGCTTAGTATTTGGACAGAAAATGTTTAGGAAACTCCCCTATGTATTCCACAAAGTGATACTGATGATAAGATGTAAAATGTCGTTAGACTTTGGACCAAATGAACTCCATAGGTCCCTGCCACCTATATTGTTCTACAATAGTAAAAATTATTTCTCAGTTTTATCTACTGACACCATGAAATAAGTAGCTTCTGACACAAATTTTTTTAAAGTTGGAAACTGCCAATGCTAGGTTAAAGGTTGGACTAGATGATCTTCAAGGTCCTTTCCAACCTACATGATTCTGTGATTCTGTAATTCAGTTGGCAGAAACATTGGCAGTTACCAGTCTAGCTCAAGGCACAACATCAAGGTCTAGATCAAGGCTTCCAGAAAGTTATGTATTTTTTTTTTTAATTTAATTTAAAAGCCTTCTTGGTAAGATCAATAAAGTTGCAGTAGGCTATTATGAAGTGTAAGGAAGCTCAAGGAGGAGAAGGAGCAAGTTCAGAACAAGGTTGAAATAAGTTGTACAAAATCATAGGTTATATTTCATTACTGTAAGGGATGAAATTGCCCCTAGTTTGACTGACTGACTTTAAAGTCATATTATTTTCTTCTGAAGACATACGTTTCTGGGTAAGTGTGTTCCTGATTTGATAGGATGGTTAATTGGTTTATTTTTCTTTAAGGAGTTTTCAGATTTAAGCATTTCATGGAGGAAAATTTTATGAGTGCATTTTGTATGATGCACTCACATTTTCCTCAATTATCTTAGGTGGATGAAATTACATAAAGTAAAAATGGACTTATTTAGCTTTTTATATTGTATATAGAAATTATAATGGCAGGACAGAATTCTGTGTTAATGCATTCACGTGTGATGCAAAACCTTTTTCTTTGGGAGTCTTTTGCAGTTGACCTGATCAAAGACAGATCCTTCTCCAGCTTCTAGTATAGCATAGTACACAATACTAACCATAATAATATTTACTGATCCAGAGGGTGATGGTGATCTTAGGATATTCTCAGATATCAAAGGAGAGGATATAGACTGAGCTTGTTCAGTATTAACAAATTGTGTTTAGGGGGATCTGAGCTATTGTTGTCTATGTGCATCACAGACTGCTCATATGTCTTCTCTTGGAAATCCCAGATGCTGGTGTGGGTGCATGATGATGCTTGAATCAAAGTTCTGGTTCATAGCAAAGTGAGGTTTTGCTGATTTGTTCTTCTTTGCCTGAGATAAGGCTATGGGTCTTCTGGATCTTAGGAGGTGTCAGCTTGAACACTCCTTTACTCAATGTGCTGAAGTCAGTAGTTTCTGTTATTAACCCCAAGAGGAAAAAAACCCAAACCCTGAGGACTCAGTGTTTAGGTTGCAAAATTCTGTCCTTCATTGCTGGCTCTAAGTAGGAAAGTGAATATGCCTAAAAATCAAGTCATAAGAGTTTGTAACAGTGAGGTTCCCCACTCTGATTTTCCACAGCAGCTGCTATCGTTCATTAAGTGACAGGAATTCAGGGTTCCTCTTGAGCAACATGTTACGTTTCTGCACCTGCTCCTTTGTGCCTGCTGCAGGGGGAATGGCAGGGGACCGCAGAGACTGCTGGCTCTTCAGCAGCGTGAGGAAATGCAGGGGACGAGGAGCTTGCTCTTGAAGCACGAGCTTTGAAGGAACTGGAGGCTTATTCCTTCTGTGAAACTCTAGCTTTCTACATCAGAGGAAGACTTACCTGTGAGCATCATAAAGTGATGGCCCATCATTGAAAATGCTGCTGAGTCAGTGTGACCTTCAGTGAGAGCTAAAACTCTAATCTGGTCCCAGTATTTATAGACTTTTACTCTGTAAGTATCTGTCTAGCGTCTGACTTCACAATGTATTGGACATGGGCAGGCACCCTGTCTTTTTGGAACAGCATTAAAGACTGTTGAGATTCTGTGTTTCCACCATCCAGACATCATTGGATGCAAGAATCATTTGCAAAATCAGTCTTAAATAGTATGAATCCAATTTAGGGAAAAAAAGAATTGTAGTGGTGAAAAGTCTTCCTTTGAACTGTTTTCTTCTTCAGTAGAATTACAACTGTAGAGGTCAAATACTTATGCTAGGAGTGCGGGGTGACGTGTGGCACACTCTGAAGATCTGATTTTGGCAGCCTAGTTTCAGCCAAAATCCCACGCCTGCTGCCTGGTTCTGGATCTGAAAGAAACAGTAGACATAAGGGCTTATTAAGCTGCCTGAACCGGGCCCAGCTTTTCTCTCAAATCTGTCAGGTATTTACCCTTCCCACCTGCCTGTGGCTTAGTGTTCTTGTGGAACTTGTCTTTACAGTCCTTATGATACAGGCTTTTCCAGGGTAGGAGGAATTGTTTCCTGTACTTCTATAATGCTGCAACTTCCTAACATATGTCAGAAAGTGACTGCTTTCTGGACAAGCTGACAATTACAGTTAAGCATTTGATTTGTTTTATTGTTTGTTTTACTTATGGCTAATTTAAATGTATTGTAGTAATTAAATATTGCTCCTAATTTATCAAGGAGGAAAGTGAGAGGAACCATCCTGTTTGGATTTTACTTTTCAATTACTACTTTTTTAACTTGAGAACTAGTGGAAAGCAAAAGGAAACATGTATATAAGACTTATATTGCTGCTTTATAAAAGAAAAGAAAGGAAATAATCATGATACGATAGAGTACTTATTTTTATAAATAAATCAATCCTTAGCTACAATTAATGAACTTAAGTAGAAGAGCACTAACTATTCTGACCTCTTTCACAACAGGATCCTCCCAGTGGGTTTTGAAATACAGTATTTGTTTTCATAGTAGCTATGATTTCTTCCAGTTTTGACATGAATTATCTTGCAGTTCTTCTGCAGGGAGCTATCTTTTCTCTTGGGAGGTGTATGACAAAAATGTTTTGTTCTCTATTGAGGAGAGCTGCCTCAATGTAGGGGAAAGAGAATAATGTCCCTAAAAACGGTTTTGCAGTTGCCCAATTTTAGATGCAATTCTATGATTTTCATAGAATACTACCCTAAAGTATTAGTCTGTGAAACTTATCTTCATGTAAGATATCAGTTAATTCCTCAAACTTTGTTTAGGTGAAAACAGCCCGTTTATTGCCTCTGTAGAACCGGAACTTGCTGGAAGTTAGGATTGGCAGATGACGCATGGAGAATTGCATTTGTTTTTGAAGATATACTTGTGGATTGTGAAGGCTAAGTATTTCCAATTTATTTTTAAAGATTAAACAATTAAGCTTCCTTCATTTGCTATGGAAGACTGATTTGCAGGTGGATTTCATCATGCAAAGGCTCTTCATGATTATTAGGGGTTTTTTCCTGCTTGGAAATTTTGTCTCCATGTTCAGTTAGCATGGTATCACTCTCACTTTAATTTCCAACATACTTGAATCGTTACACTTTGTTAGAGAAAAACAAAATATAAAAAGAATAAATGTGCTGCATTTGCAAGTCTCAATGTGCTCTGACTTATAATTAATGTTATAACAGAAATCTGGATAGCAGTTACCTATTTTCTTTTGCTCCTTGATGTTCTTATCAAGCAACATTTGCTGTAATTAAGCCAGCTGAAAGCGATGATGATAAAGTAAGAGGAAAGAAATTATTTAGCAATGTTGAGCATACTTAAGTTTTATTTATTTTAATGATTGTTTAAATCTTGGCCTGCCAAAAAATCTAGCAAACTCTGAAGTAGGTCTGAGTGGTATTGGCTACTGACTGCAGGATGCTAGTCTTGCAAAACATGACATAATATTCCTCACTTCACAAGTCAGGAGCAGGGTATTGACATCCTCCCCCTCTTCTTTTTTTTTTTTTTTTTTTTCCAATGAGTTCTTATACTTCGGGGTTTGGCAGTGAAGAGCTATTCAAGTCTGCTGTGCTCGTGCTCTGGTTCATCTCTCATTTGTGTTTGTGTGTGCTGGTATAGTTACTTTACACTATTTGCTTCTCAGTCTGGGCTATTTCACGCTACTAGTCATTCCAGTTCAGCTATGTAGGGCTTTAAAGCACTACTTCCTTAAGCTTACAGATCAGAATAAATAATCATATGTGTTTAAACTAGCTGTCCCAGAATGTGATGTGGCTTCTTTTCAAAAGTGCACAAGACGGAATTTGCTTAAAGGAGCAGTTTCATGGATCTTACTTGTATATGGCTAAGAAAACCATTGTATTATTCTAATGGAAGCAATTTTAGTGATCAGTTTGGTAGTTTCAGAAGTAGTGGTGGATCTTTTCTTTGCTGTTCCCTCAACTGGAAATAGATTTAGATTTTATTTGGGGCCAAGTTTTTGCAGCTCTCTAGCTGATCACGCAGTGAACCAGATTGCTGAGAACCTCGGTGAAGTTATATTTGGCAACGTGGAGATAACTACTTGCCCGAGGAGAGTACAGACCATGTAAGTACTTGCTTTATCCTAGTCCAAAAAGAACCTACATGAACATATCGGATCCTGTTTAACTCCGGACATTCCATTGTCTCACTGAGCAATGTCCCTTTGACAAAATGAAATCCCTGATACAAAATTAAATAAAAAATATAAATTTAAACTTTTTACTACTCTCTCTATGTGCAGGCCTCTAGGTTGGGCGCTTGTCTATGTAGGTCTTTGAATCAGTTATTCCATCACAGCTTCCTGGGCATGACACAGATCATCAAGTCACCAAAACCAGAACCTTGCCTTGAGAAATGGTTGAGTTCTCAGTACTACTGTGGTTCTTCACAGACGTGTTGTCTCTCTAGTTCTTGTTTTACCCATATATTAGCATACTGATTTTTAATGCTGGTAACTGGTGGTTAACAGGTGACATTAAGAACATTCTGAGGTTTAAGAGAAAAATTGCATCTCCATCTTTGGCTATTGCTTGCATTTGCTGCTGTGTATGTTCTTTTCTAGTTTGCTGCTAACTGAATTATATGTGTTTATTGACTTTTGCCTTGTTTGCCAACCCACTGTATGCACTGGTTTTTTGTTGTTTTTTTGTTGGTTGTGTTAAACAGCACTGGGCCAATTACAGTTTCTTTAAGGTACTTCACTGCTAGTATTTTACTATTCTGGAATATGATAATGTGGGTGTTTAAAAAACAAACAGAAGCAAAGCAAAACCCACACTAAAACCAAACAAAAAAACCCAAACATTTTCTGATTCATAAGAAAATTTTAGTTCTATTACTACTATAGACTCAGAGATTTCAGAAAATCATTGGATTCTCCATTTTGCACTGGTTTGCTAGAATGTAAAAATAAGGAAATTAAAGTATAGAAATACAACAGACTCGAGAAATGCTGTTTTCCTCTACTGAAATTACAGTAAAGATGAAATTAAATTCTTTGGTTCTTTCCCACATTGATCCATTTCTGCGATAAGTAGAGCATACTGCTGTTGGCATCCGAAATGTCTGACAAACAGCTGGGACTGCCCAGAGGGAGTCTGTCCATGCCTCTGGGTTTGAAGGCATACGGCTCATGCTCTCTAATTACACTGTAATATAAAAGAGATTTCACTCTTTACCCTGGGTCCCTGAAAATTTTTGCCTTTGTGTTGTGCAAATAATATGACGTGACTGTGACCTGTGGATCCAGGCAATGTGGCTTTACGGTGCTTCACCAGAGCTCATGGTCTACCCATACCCTGACACCTGGCTGAGCAGTCCTCAGGGAGAAAATGTGCTGTCAGCTTGAGCTGTGCATGAATCTAATGATGCAGGTAACTATAGGGTGGGAAGAGTAGGTGGTCTGCCCTCTTGTTTCATAGCACTGTTGGTTGAAATCTTAGTAATTGGCTTGATTACTTTTACTACTGGCATTTTTTTCTATCATCCTAGTGATGAGGTATCAGTCCACGTACAAAATATATTCACTGTATCTTTTGATACAAGTATAATGAAGGAACCTATTTCACTGTCTCATCTGAAAAACAGAAACAACTTTCCAAAGCAAATAGTGTGCAGAACTTGTGCAGGACTAATTGAGGAATTCGGATCCTAGTGAATTAAAACACTGTAACTTCAACAGCCTGTATATTAACGTGTTGTAAAACACCGTCCCTCGAAGTAGTCAGTTATGCTCTATAGAATTCTAATTGTGAGAAAGAAATGCCTGCCTTCTTCCAGGATTGTCTTGGCTTCAGAAAACGTTAATTCACTAAATACTTTGTAATGACAACTTTTGAAAATAGTATTGTGTGGAAAAAAGTAAATGTTTTGTTTGTGTTGCTAGCAACCACTTTAGACTAACATTTTTATCTGTTAACCATATTTCTTTTGCGGATGAGAATTTATAAGATTTCAAGGAAAATATTTTCTAATTGAATCCAATCCAATTTTTGATCTCAGTAAAAACTTCCTTTATGAAAAGACACGTACTATAATTTTGTCTGTTTTAAGCGTTAGGTTTGTAGATAAGGAATTTTTTTATCTTTACATATATGTACATATATATTTAAAATATATATAAATATATATGTACGTATATATAGACGTATGAAATAAGTACATATGTAGAAGTAGAAATATGTACATATATAGAAATAGATTAAGTGGATTTGAATTTTCAGAAAAACATTAATTTTTATTTGATCTTTATTAGAATGTACTATGACTTTCTTGATTGCAAAACTTTTCATGCCTTTTATCATGCTAATAATCCATATGGAAAAATTATTTGCTAGAATTTTGTTTATAGTTTCAGTGAATGGATCTGACATATCAACTTAGTAGTTACCTTGAATCAATCAAAAATGAAATTACATTTGATCAGTCAGAAATGACCTGTGATCAGGCAGTGCTCTGAGATGACCTTTACCTGTGGAATAAAAATGTCATACTTTAATTACTCTTACATGGTAGAATGTTTAACACGATATTTTTAGCAGTAGTGCTTAGCCTTAAATCCTCCTCTATCATAATGAATCTGAGTAGTTCCAGACTTGAGAAGGGAAACCTTCGTTTCAGGCCCAGAGCATAAAAAGATGTAAACAAGATTGTTGTAAATTCCCTTTTGTTCTGACTGTAGGGAAACCTCTGAGAAATAAACTTTTCTTTTCTCTTGTGTATTATTTTGTTCCTTTAAGGAGCCTGGGAGCAAAGCAATATATCTGTAGTAAGAAGAGTTGAATGCTAGCATCCTAAAATGAAGTGTACTGATGCTGTAGAATCACAGAATCATTTACGTTGGAAAAGACCCTTAAGATCGAGTCCAATCATTAACCTCACACTGCCAAGTCCACCACCAAACCATGTCCCTAAGCACCATATCTACAAGTCTTTTAAATACCTCCAGGGATGATGACTCAACTGCTTCCTTGGGCAGACTGTTCCAATGCTTCACCACCCTTTCAGTGAAGAAATATCCAATCTAAGCCTCCCCTGCCTCAACTTGAGGCCATTTCCTCTTGTCCTATCACTTGTTACTTGGGAGAAGAGACTGACCCCCACCTCATTACAACCTCCTTTCAGGTAGTTGTAGAGAGCAATAAGGTCTCTACCGAGCCTACTTTTCTCCAGGCTAAACAACCCCAGTTCCCTCAGCCACTCCTCGTAAGAGTTGTTCTCCAGACCGTTCACCAGTTTATTGCTCTTCTTTGGACACACTCCAGCACTTTAATGTCTGTAGATCCTCCTTGAAGGCCAAAACCATATTGTAAGCTGCTACTTAGCCTGGACAATGTGAAATAGAATATTTTCCCAAGTCATTCCTATACCTAACTATTAGGTGTTGAACTGCTGCTGGCCTAGAGCAGTTACAGAGAATGACTTTTAATAATGGTGTCTTAATTCCTTAACTTTCCAAGTCATCTGCAGCTGCTGTTTCATTATATGCCTCTGTTTAGATGCATATATCCAAAGGAAATGGGGTAGAAGGCTGGGAATTTTGTGCTGGGAGTTGTAGTTCTGAATGGAGTCATGCAGTGGTTCCTGTAGATGTTTTGAGAAAAATGGCTCCTGTCTGTTTGGGGTTAAAGATGTGCTGATGCTGCTACTGAACCCATAAATGGTTCAGGCTTGAACTGTCTTCCTTGTGTTATAATTTCATGTGAGAGTTGGGTTTACTTGATGAGTCCTTGCTAGGATAGTACCATCTGGCACTGTAGACACATTACTGTTGTTGGAGGGAGTATTCTTGTGACAAAAGGAGGGGAAAAAAATCACAACCCCCACCCACCCCAACACCTCCCAACAAAGTGAGAATTTCTCTTAACTGTAAAAATTTATCTCCTACTATTACTAGAGCGTTTTAGCTCCATATAGCCTAGAACAAGTTTTGGTTGTCAGATTTATGCATTTCTGACAGTGTTTTACAAGGAAATACAGGTGAATACTTCTTGATTTTTCTTAAATACTCCTTTGATTTTTATGTTTTTTATGCTTACATAAAGATGTCATGAAAGCAGTTACAATATAGATTCCTGCATGAAAGCAGAAGAGGTGTTCATTGAGGAGGGCTAGAGGGGCTTATCTTCTGTTTGTAGGATCCCACTCTGTGCATATCTGTGGAGTAATTTAAGTCTTAAAAGGGCTGGGGGAAGTCTCTTGGTGATGAAATTGAACAATAAGAAAAGGGACATTAGTATAGACAGATATAACTCAGTAGAGTTTTTCATATACTCCTGAATCTGAGCTGGTGATTCTTTCTTCCGTCATGAAAATAGGAGTTTGGCTTTTTTTGGGTTTTTTCTTTCAGATTCTTGGATGGAGAGAAATACGCTATTCATATCTTGATAATTTATAGAAGAGTTTGTGTCCTTCTGTGTACGTAAATGCTTGGAATTTTGGCTTTACAGGAGCTTTGTCATATTCACTGCATATATCTTGTGATGCATTGAGTATTTCCATGTTTGTCGTGGAATACAGTGTTCACCCCATAGCTCAGATAGGTGACCTTAGTACTATAGAGGAAAATCTTCAATCTCTTGTTTTCTTGAATGGGATAAATAACTCCATTCAATGAAGTTTTTATTAAGTAGTCAGATGTTTGAATCCTAAAGGTTTTAGCAAGTGGCTGTCAACGTCCTGAAAGGATGTTGTAAACAAAGGGTAAAAAACCACCCTGAAAACAGTCAATGGTTGTTCTAAATGAATCCTGTGTTATTACTCACCCTGGAAAATTGTTTGTAGTACTTAGTTAGGAACACTTTTCTATTTTGCCTTGGTCTAGGCATTATCTCATGCTTATTCACGTGGTTATACATTTACTTTCCAAGCAAAAAAAAAATCATGTGCAATCATTGAGCTGTTAACTGTCAGCGTACAGCATATGCAGGGGGAGTCAGACTTAAATTACTGCAAAATGTTGGCATGTTAGTTCCAAGGGTGTATTCAAGAAGCACTTTAGAGTTTCCATTACTTCCCAAACCTAAAGGTCAATGTTTGAAGGGAAGTAGCTCCCAAGACAAATTGTCTTGATATCTGACAGTTATTACTCCAGACATTTCAGTTATGTTTTATTAAAGTTTTTAAAGAAAGTTGCAGTCTGGGTTTCGCATGAAGGAATATGATCAGTTGACAGGTGGTTTTAAAATACTCCCATTATGCAGCAGCTAACACATAATGTGGTGGTGTTTTTTTAATCTTGGAAGTATTAATCATTCATATTTTGTTACCTTGGAACTTCTACTGACAGTAATATCACAGGCACTCCTGCAAGCCTTGCTTTTATTTTGGAGATTTTTGCTAAAAGCACATTTATCTGGATCTACCTTCCATAACATTTGTAGAAACCTTTATGGATCTTATTGAAAGGGTTGCATGGAGGTTTTCTCAGTGTTACATGTTCATGCTTTGTGTACTTTCAAACCATAGAATGGTTTGAGTTGGAAGTCGGAAGGGACCTTAGAGACCATCTAGTACCAAGCCTCCTCACCGTGGGCAGGGACACCTTCCACCACCCAGGTTACTCAAAGCCCCATCCAACCTGGCCTTGAACCCTTCCAGGGAGGGGGCAGCCACAGCCCCTCTGGGCAACCTGTGCCAGGGCCTCACCACCCTCACAGTGAAGTATACGTTGTAATTAACTTTCAGAACAAGAGCTTTACACTCCTAAAGTTTTTCTTTAAATAAGCTTTGTTCTGAAGTAACTCTTGAATTATAAACCTTACCATAAATGTAAAATATTTGACAAAAAATGCCAGCAGATTAAATTAAAAATCCTTGGCAGGCATCCTTTCATACTTTTGGGAGACTCAAGCCTCAAAAACAAGTAAGTTGCTATGTGATAACTTTGTGTGCCAGTTGATTTATGGTAATGGCCCATGTTCTGCGCTTAGCCTGTAGGAAATGCATTCTGATTTAAGCTCTTTTATTAGGCTTTCCTTCTGAAATCTAAATTAACATAGTTGTGAACTGTTCATGTATTTAAGCCCTGAGACCTGAATCCAGATGTTATATCTAGAGTCTATTGTATTATCGCCACACTATAAGTTACATGAAAAACAAGGAAGAAAACAAGTTTAGATCTCCAAGTAAAGCTCATTTCCTAATTCATTTAGGGCAGCTTTTAAAATAATAAAATGTGCAAGTGTTTTACCCTGCTTCCTAAGGAAACAAAGCTTATGTGATCATGCTGTGTACCTCTGCTGACTGCCACTCTCTTACCTCCTCCCCCTTCCCCCCAATAACTTTTGAAACTACTGGCCAATTTCAAACAGATTTGACAGGAGTAAAGGTCTCAAAGATATCAGGTTCCTACTAGTTTCATGGAAATAGGTGGCTGGATGGAGAAGAGAGACCCTATTCATATGTCTGCTTTGGAAAAAGCTGTGGAATGAGATCAACTGTATTATTAGACACTAGCAAATCCTCAAGGGAAAGAGAAGTTATGAATGCACTAAATAAGGGAAAAGCTTTGACTGGTTTTCTCACCTTCTTAGACATTAGGGGATCCAGCACAAGAGTCATAGCCATAGGGAACCAGCCTTCAGTAGTTCCATTGCTCACAGACCTGCTTGCTACTCAGTGAGGTAGGAAAGTATCTGATTATTCCTGGAGCCATTGAATTAATGAGGAAAAAGATAAAAAAAAGGTCTTTTAAGGATGGCCTGCTTCAGTTGTCTTTGTAAACTCACTTCAGAGGCAGACTGGTAGCAGAGAGTTGAATGGACAGTATTGCCTGAAGTCTAGAAGGAAACGATAAAAGAGGAGAAGCATAAAAGAAGTTAACGGGCTTGGATGTACGCTTAAAATGCAAACCTGCCAGTTTTTGCATGGTGAAGTTGTAATTTCATCCCAAACTGCTTGAATTGTTTGTTAGTTATATAAGCATGACTCTGTTATCACTATCTGTTGAACTATAATGTAGTTGCCCGTTCCATATTTATTATTCTAATAAGTAACTAGTGCACCTTATCTTTCTGGAGTTTTGCCTTTGGCCTTTTTACTGTAGTTGCTCCATTTTTTTTAGTGAAGTGGAACATTGTATCTGATTACCATTGGGAAAGAATTGAGAGAAATACCTAATATTACAGGTGCTGAGTATTACTGCTGCAATGCATTTTAGTATTGAGAGTACTTCTAATTTTAAGGGATTCAGTTGCATAGTGGTCAAGAAAATTAAGTGGAAAATGAGTAGCAGCTTTCTGTAGCTTAGCACCTTGAGAGATAAATATTGCTTTAGTGCAAATACTGTCTAACTTTACTCAGTTCATGCCTTTTTTTGAAATGTATCTCATTTTTTACGAAGATATTATTTGATTCTTGATATATATGGGTTTAAGGTTGGAGGAGGAAGTACTCCTATGAGCAACAGTTTTTAGAGTAAGTTTGGGAAAATGATTACAGAGCACTTTAGGGTAGTGAATCATAGCCCGGGTAGATCTTGACCAGACCATGTCACAGCTGTCAAAATTCAGTAGCTAAAGACCATTTCAGCATGGAGGGGATTAAGCTTCACAGAAGTAACTGATTGTATAGATATGTGAAACATGATGTTTCTGAGGAGTGTAAAGATTTAAACAAGGAAGTTTTCCAAAGTCTTTAAAGAAAGACATACAGATGTAATGCCATTTATGAAAGAAATCAATTAGTTTCTTGCTCAGTAGGTGTCTTCCCAGGACACAAACAATTACTCTTACCTATCTACATGGCTCACTCTTTTTTTTTTTTTCCTTCTTTTTTTTTTTTCTTTTTTTTCTTTTTTTTTTTTTTAATAGGTGTATATAAGCCATATCTGATTGTTTACTATTTTCATTTACCGTTTTCTATTCCAAAACTACTTGAAGAACCAGGCCTCCTGAAATATACATAATCCCCATATCCTGGTGATTATTACAGGGTAAATGTGACAGGGTGAAAGAAGAATGAAACAAGCAAATAGACTGAATAGTGATTATCTGCAAATGTCACATAAGTTCTATGTCTATTTTCTGTGTATTTGCACAGCCTACTCAGTCATGCTTAGTTATAATTCTGAAGATTTACTTGTATAGTTCTGGTCATCTACAGTCAAGAAATGCAGATTGAAACTGGGAGGAAGCTTGTATGATATGAGGAATAGAGAACCTAACATATATGTACCCAAAGCTACAAAACTGAGTTTTAGTTCAACAGAATAAAAACAGACAGAGAAAAATAATTATCTGTAAATAACAGAGTCTGAACACTAGAAAGGGAGGATAATGCTATAAGCTAAGGAACAGTCTGTCCAAGAGCAAATGGATACAAGTTGATCATGTGTGTGTTTAGGAGGCAAATTAGGAAAAAAATGTCCCAAACAGCTTTCCAGCTAGACTAGTGAGATTAAAAACCTCTTAAAAACTTCGATTCCTTTATGAGAGGGTTTATATGACATTGTTTCCTGTGATTGGAAAGACTTGGCCTTAGTGAGGTCTCAGGAAAACGATGTTCAGATTTTGGTACAATATCAAAGTCTTCAGAGAAGTCCTCCTCCTCTTTTTTCCTGCACAGAGCAGTGGGATTTTATGTTGAGAGCTTCTTGTTGGAATGATCTCAAATATGGAGAGTCAAAATGCAGTGCTTCCAAGGACCTTAATGAATTTCAGGGAAATCCAAGTAAGAATAAGAAATTTAGACTGCTGAGCAGAGCTGGGTTTTCATGTTACTGTTTTCTCCACCAAGACAACTCATCCAAGTCCACTGGACCAGATGTGCCGCATCTAAGTGTGCGTAGAGAGTTGGTCTTTATGAGACTTCTTCCTATCAAATCTGAAAGCTCACAGAGATTGGGAGAGGTCCCAAACAACTGGAGAATGGCAAACCTTCATGCAGTCTTCATAAAATGCTGGATTGATGCTAAGAGAAACTACACGTTGGTCAGGCTCACTTTGATTTCTGGGAAAGTCATGGAGCAGCTCCTCTCAGAGCATATTTCTGTGCACATGAAGGAGAAGGTGGTGACTGGGAGCTTTTGGTGTGGATTTACCAAATGTAAATTATGCTAGACCATGCAGACTATGTCTGCCTCTACCATGACTTCTGTGATAAAATGACTGGATTTGTGCCTGAAGAGAGAGCGGAGGATGCCATTTGTCTGGAGTGTGGCAAGGCTTTCAGCACTGTCTCCCACAATATTATGCCCAGGTTGGGCTGTTATGGTTTGGACGGGTGGAGAACAAGATGGATGATGGAAATTAGAGGACAGTGGTTAGTGGGTCATATGGGCCTAGAGACTGCTAACAAGTGGAGACCAACAGTGGTCTCTCCTGGACCTGTCCTGTTTCATATCTTTAACAATAACTTGAAATAGGTGATGGGGTGCTCATCCATTGAGTTGCCAGTTGATACCAAACTGGAGTGACCAGTGGATGCCTTTGGGAGGGCTGCCACCCAGAGAGGCCAGATGGGGGAGTGGGCTGACAGAGACATATGAAAGTCAGGGGACAAATGCAAAGCCCTGCTTAGGGCCAGGAGAACCCCTGCAAGGGGATGAGATGGGGATGGTAGGACTGGGGAGCAGCTCTGAAGGTAAGACCTCATGTTCTGGTGGGCATTGAGCTGAGTCTGAGCCCTGGCAGCAGTGGAGGCCAACAGTGTCCGGGGCCTATCAACAGGAGCCCAATTAGCAGAGCATGTGAAGGGGCTACCCCTCTTTATTTGGCATTAGTCAGTTTGATACAGCATCTAGTTTTGGGTTCCCAGCATGAGGAGGACACCAATCAGCTGGAATTAATCCAATGGAGGGCTCTCAAGGTGGTCAGGGGCTGGAGCACTTGCCCTGTAAGGAGATGCTGGGCAACCAGGGCTGCTTTAGTCTGGGCAAGAGGTAGCTTCAGTACCTCCAGTACCTCCAAGGAAGTTATTGGAAAGACAGAGCCAGGCAGTTTGCAGTGGTGCACATTAAGAGGATGAGGGACAGCAGACATAAATCGAAACCAGTTTCCAGTGGGATACAGTGGAAAAGTTTTTCACTATTAGGCCAGTCAAATGTTGGGACAGGTTGTCCGGAGGGGTTGTGTGGTCTCAATGCTTGGAGGTTTTCAAGAGCCAAAGGGATAAAGCCCTGGGCAAGTCTGACCTCTGAGCTGGCTCTGCTTTAGGCAGGAGGTTGAATTGGAGACCTCCAGAGGTTCCTCCCAATCAGTGACTCTATGAAGAGCTTTCAGGATGGGAATCTGCTTCCAGTCTGGCCCATGCTGCAGTGTACAGCTTGATGAGGGATGGATGGAATAACTTGTGTCAGATCTTTCTTCAGCCTTATTTCTACCTTTTTTACCCAGGATCCAGATATTCCATCTAAAGGAAACCTGAGATGTCCTTCTGCAGTGTGCCTTCGTCCTTCTTAATCTAGTAAAATACAGTGGCTTCTGCTGCAAACCCAATAGAGCATTATTCCAGGGACTACTGTGGTTGCCTCTGCACCAGTGCATTAAAATTTCCCGGGAACATGCCCAGATACAGAGGCCAACTGATGGGGAACGATCTATGTCCATGCTATTAAACTCTCTCAGCTTCCAGAAGAGGGTCCTGCATGCAAACTGCCCCTTGGGAGTGGTCCCTGGGGTGCTCCAACTCCTGTGATGTACCCGCAGTGTTTGGTGAGGTGGTCGCTGACATGGGCCGAGGACACGTGGTGGCCATTCTAGTGCTTAGACATGTGTAATACCAGTGTACTCTAGTACCTGGCGATGTTCACAGTTTCTGCTTAGTTTACTGTACAGATGTAGCCTCCTTGCACTGCGATTGTTAAGGGGGCCGCAGTGCCATGAATGTGTGGGTTTGAGGGTGTGAGAAACAGCGAAGCACTCTCCAAAATATTTGGGAACCCCTGCCATACAAAATAGTGAAACCAGATGGAATTTCATCAGTTGATGTGGAGCTAATATGATGGCAATTTATGTGGAAGGTTTCTGCAGCATGTAGTAAAAACCTGAGAAAAATAGCAATCACTTATGTCAGCTGTTTTGCTCTAGAATAGATGCCTTCGTCAAGAAGGAGGATAATTTGAGGATGAAGTAATACTTTTCTCATAAATAACGTTTCAGGAGGGAAAGGGAAGAGTGGAGAAAGGCAGGATTCTTATCTTAAACTTGATTTTTGTAATTGGTGATCATATTTTTATGCTGACTGATGTAACCGGCAAGATTTCTTGGCTTCCATGGTACTTCGTAATTTTTCTAGCTTCCTAGAGTTTGCTGTTACAAAAGCAACTTCTGCTTTCATATTGTCATCACTGTATTGTGCAAGTCTAGTGTACTCATTTTATTACCACACCCAGGGATGTCATGGTTACTGTTGAATGATTTCCCTGGAGATAATAATGGCACAGCTTTAAAAAATCAAGACCACTCACTGATTGACTTAAGAAATAAAAATGGTATAATGCTTTCCAGATTCAAGCTTGTAACAATACTTTCTTTGTATAAGTGTCAGCATCATTCATTTGTAGGTCATATTCTTTAACCCTGTACATGAATTTTCATTAACATTTTCCTCTTTTAAATTCATAGGTATTTTCATAGCGAAAACTTATTTTTAGCAAAGTATTGATTCTATCTTAGTTCAGAGTCTGTGCATATATGGAGTAGAAGAGGTAGCTGGTACTTAACTGGTAGGAGCAAGGATGATTCTAGAAATCACAGCCTGTCTGTCTTGCAAGACTTCCAACTCTCAGCTGAGAAAAGAAGGTATCTTACGCTGCCTATTGTAATGCAAGGGACATCTTACTTCTGAATTAATGTAACATTCACTGTTGTCCTCTATGTTATGGCTAATTTCTAACTCTGTGGTAAAGAATTTACTTTCAGTACCAGCCATAGGCAAGGTCATAGTTTAGCTGACAGATTTTAATATCTTGTCCTAGCAAGATTTTCTAGGTATAAATTTGTGCAAGTGTTGAAAAGTAAGCAAGTAAAGCATTTGTTTTGGTTTGGCTCTTGAGATTATTAAGATGGCTTTTTGAGTATTGAAAACATATGGTTTCAGACAGAGGGATTTTTATTAATAAAAAAATACCCTGATTGCTCCTCCATCTTACCTAGTTCCCAAAGACCCAGCTGAACTGGAATTAATAGGTAACATGGAAAGACCAAGCTCTGTTAAGACTGAGCCCTACCATACCACTATCCCTACCAGCATAGCTCCCTTCTAGCATAGGAGAGGCGTTGAGAGATGCTCAGGATAGGGCAATGACAAAAGGATCTGTTGTTATATGGGTCTGCAGGGCTTTGCTGCTTCAACGCAAGGGTCACATCTGCTATTACAAACTGCAGGTCTTGATAAAGACAGAGAGGGACTACACAGCTGCTCCATGCTGGTGGGCTGCTGTGGAATTTCCCTCCCCCTCCCCAGATTGTTCATTAATATTTCCCTGGTGAAAGGACATTTACTTAGACAATACCTTGCAGGAGGCAGCATCTGTCTGCAAGGACGTAGATGTTACTAACTATGCTAACCCAGCTGATTGTTAGCACAGTTTGAAATACTATGATTAGAAGCAGAGTGCAGGGTTCTCTGAGTCCTACTCCAAAGGTGTAGGAAAAGTGAAAGATGAGTGAGGTGAGTTAGAGGTGATTCTGTTGTAGGCTGTAGGTTGATTCATGCAATTAAAACTCCATCAATTAGTTCATACACCAGGAATATTTTAATTTCAAAATCAGACCTAAATATCTGTGATTGTACTCACTGTAAAAATTATTTGTTAAATCACTTTCAAAATAGAGAATGAAAAAGCAAAATATTATAGGTTAGAATTTAAGTATATAATATAAATAGAAGAGAGGGAGACACTATATAGCTGGTATAGCCTGCCAGGACAAGGAAGGACAAGATCTGTCTGTCTAAATAAATTTTTTTTTCTAGCTTGTGGAAATATGGATTCTTTAAATATATTTTGGATAACAAGTACTGTTAGAAACAATTGTTAGGATATTTAAGCAATACAGAGAGATATCATGGCCAGCAACGCAGATGCAATGAGAATTTCCAGCATGAAAGTTTTTTTTCTTATAGACTAGTATGTCATAATGAAAAATTGTTGTTATTGGAAATTGGTTCACTGTGTCTAGCATTGGATTCTGCCTCAAAAGAGAGAGCATGCGGGCATTGCTGTCTAAATGACTTCTCCTTTTAGTGCATAAACTTCGATACTTATTACCTTAGGTATGGTAACTCTCATTGCTAGTGGAATGTAGTGATGCGAAGATTATATTTCATATATATGTTTTTTAAATTAAAAATTAAAATCCACCATCTCTGTAGAATAAAGTAATTTTTCATGCAGCTTTAGAATTTTTAATGAAAAAAATATGTTGTCTAATATTTTAATGACTTTTTTTTCCTCTGTGAAGCATCTTCCTGTAAACATCAGTAACTAGAAGAAAAGTTGCTTGAGACGCTTTTCAGTTTACTTCCAAAATGTTTTCTGTCTCATGGTTGAGATCACTTCTTTCCTCATCTGTAGAAGACAAACAGTGGGCAGGGTGAGAAGTGATGGGAAAATGACAGTTTGTCATAAGCTTCTAATTCTTGTTTTTATTTCTAAGCCTAAAATACCGGTCTAATGGGTAAGTGCTGAGTGTGATTTCTAATTGAGGGAACACAACTTGCTAAATGGTTCTGTATTTGTCTGTCTTTAAAAAACAACAATTAAAAAAAAAATCCAACAAACAATAAAGCAGATATTGAAGGAGAGAAATATATCAGTTACAGTCAGACTGTTGTCCACTGGGACCTCTAGCCGATCTGCTTATTCTTGCATAAATGACGTGTTTAGTGCTTCACTGTTTTACATAGTTTTCTTGAATGATCTGAAAGAGGAAGCAGAAAGCATATTAATTACATCTGCAGATGATATGAAGTTAGAGAGCTACAGCAGCTGGAAGAATGACGAGAAATATAAATTGGTCTAGAGAGCAGCAATGTGCAGGAATTTACAAAATGAGGCTCACCTTGGAAATGTAATCCAAATCGTAGACATGTTATATGTAAAACTAGCTAGTGAAGTGTTAATGTTGAGCTTTCACTCATGCAGTAAGCAAGATCTATTTATCTTGATATCCCACCGAGTTAACTGCTTCTTACGGTATCCTGATCTTTAACTACATCTACTGAACCTTCCTAGAACTGGTTCCAGTTTCACTACTGTGGTTTTGGTGATGAAGGACAAATAACTGGACTATTTCTCAGTTTAGTTGGAAGCAAAAACTAAGCAATATGGGCAAAAACTAATGTGTCCTTTTTTATGATTCCCCCTGCTTCAATTTTAATAGAATTCTGCCTTAGTCAGTGGTGCAAATTACATGTCTGTCCCAAGTTCAGAATCCTTGGATCTAAAATTGTGCTGTTTTGTGCATCTGCTCCTTTACCAGTTTGCTTTCCAATTTGGGATGCCAACAGGTCTCCAGACCAAAACTGTGCTGAGATTGCGTTTTCGTTATGTTGTTTTACAAATGGCTCATGCCTTGCCTTGATGCTTTGGGAATGAAATGGATCTGGCTGCCTTTATGGTTTATCAGTCTCTGAGCACTGAGCTCTTTTACAGGGGTGAATGCCAATCAGTTGTAATTTGCTCAGTTAACAATGTTGCTATTGTTAGTGCTAACATTTCTGTTTGTTAACTAGCCGGTGTAATAGCTCATTATAACAAATAATTTCATGTTGAAGAAATAGCCTAAGAAGGCTTTTTGGTACACTTTTTATAACATTGTGTGTGAAGGAGGCAAAACAAAACTGTATATCCAATATCACATTACTTTCAGCTTAATTAGGGCTGTATCTAAATGTCCCATGTTTTTCTGTACTGAGTGCTGGAGATAGTGGCAGTGTAACCCAGATACTTCGTTACTACAACTATCCCAAGTTAAGATTAGATGACTGGGGTGTGTGTGTGGGAGATACAGAACAATACTTGTTTTGCGGAAGCCATATGATTTTTATTTTTTTTTCAGTTGATATGTTGAGCACCTGCCTAATAAATTTAAGCTTCCTGGTGATGGGCTTGCTTTGCTTACCTTTTGTGGGCCTCCTAGAAATGGCCCACAGATCCCAATCTATAAGGCACAGAAAACAGCACAGTGAATTTTAATCTAAGAAAGTATGTAACAGTCAATTGCTTTGTATAAAGACTGGATTAAAGACTAACTGTTACTGTGTTGGATTTAGAAATGAACACCTAAAAAGATGGCCAACCCAATTCAGTGTGTCCCTGTAGCAGTGTGGCAAATCTGTCCAGCTCCTCCTCTCTGTTGGCTCGCACCTTAGCAGTGGCTCATCAGGCTGGCATGCATTTCTTGCTCTGCTCTTTGCAGCATGAGCTCTTCCCCTCTCTGTTTTGAGATTCATCAAAAAAGGTAGCATGCCCAAGAGCCTGGTTTGATTTCTTTCGGTTATAAAGAGAAGGACATTGTTTTTTCACATATTTTCAGGAATTCTTTCATGGCAGAGGTCCACAAAGATGAGGATGTATTTTGCACTTTCGAGACTCCACGTTGCACTGGCAGTATTGGTTTATGTAACATGTTTAAGTAAGAGGCTGAGCTGGTGTTTGCTTGTAATTACAACTGCTTTTGAAATGTCTGCTGTGTGTAATGGCATGATTTTGGTTGTGAGTGGAACCAGGCTTTTGGCTGAAATCTGTTGTTATTCACTTTAACCTGTTTTAGGATTATTCATATTTTATTCTTTTGTGCTGAGTAAACTGTAATTTGGACAATGCTTATTTGTCCTGATTAAACATATTTGTCTATACCTTATCTCAGCTGATTATATTAAAAGCATAAGACAAAAAGAACTACTCTTCTTGCTATTTCCTCCACAGTATAAGTAGAAGATTGTGTTGCTATTTATCTGTGCTACTGTGCTTCTCTATCTCTGCGGCTAGTGTTCAAGTGTGGCATGAATTCTTTATCCGTATAGTATGGTGGTGGCTTGCAAGTGATGAAAAACAGTTTCCTTTACGCAAATGTCCATCTTTGTTAATGCTGTCAAACAGCAAGTGTGATATCCAGGGAATACACGTCACTCTGGGAGTTACTGATAATGTAATCTAATTTCCAAAAATAAATTAAATGCATCTTTTCATCTATAGCCATCAGATGTATGTAAGCTAAAGAAAAACAATGTGTTAGAGACAGTACATGTGAATTTGAAAGAAAGGTCAGTGGCTAATTTTAAATTAAACCTTTGGGTTTGCTGCATTTTCTGATAAATTAAGCTTGCTGAAGAAGCTCATGATGGTATTGTGTTGTTGCAGAGACTGCCACAGATAAAATATCTAAGTTGAAGGACTGTTGTTTGTTTCAAATAATGCGTTTAAAATCTTTATGAGAAATTTTTACCATGCCTTTTTCAGCAAAACCTTATGTATAGTAGTAGTAAACTTCACTTTTTAAAAAGTGTTAACAAATGCTATACATTTTTTTCAGGAATGTCTTTTATTTAGTTGTTTTTCATGCCCTCCCAAGTAAAATGAACTAATGTGAGGAAAAAAATCAGTGAAATGGGATTTCTGATTTTAGTACGTAAGGTGCCACAACACAGTCTGAACTCTTCCCTAACATGTACCACTTCCTTTTTTTCTTTTTAAGTTGTTATTCATAGAATCATAGAATGGTTTGGGTTGGAAGGGACCTTAAAGATCATCTAGTTCCAACCCCCCTGCCACAGGCAGGGACACCTTCCACTAGCCCAGGTTGCCCAAAGCCCCGTCCAACCTGGCCTTGAACCCTTCCAGGGAGGGGGCAGCCACAGCCAAAACCTTTCTGGGCAACCTGTGCCAGTGTCTCACCACGCTCACAGTAAAGAATTTCTTCCTTATATCTAATCTAAATCTACCCTCTTTCAGTTTAAAACCACTACTCCTCGTCCTATCCTTACACCCTCTGATCAAGAGTCCCTCCCCATCGTTCCTGTAGCCCCTTTCAGTCCTGGGAGGCCGCTCTAAGGTCTCCCCAGAGCCTTCTCTTCTCCAGCTGAACACCCCCAACTCTCTCAGCCTGTCCTCACAGGGGAGGTGCTCCAGCCCCCCGAGCATCTTTGTGGCCTCCTCTGGCCCCGCTCGAGCAGGTCCGTGTCCTTCTGATGTTGGTGTGCCCAAAGCTGGACACCACACTGCAGGGGGGGCGTCTCATGAGAGCGGAGCAGAGGGGGAGGATCCCCTCCCTTGCCCTGCTGGCCACACTTCCCTTGATGCAGCCCAGGGCACAGTTGGCTTTCTGGGCTATGAGCACGTTGCTGGCTCATGTTGAGCTTCTCATCAACCAACACCCACCCTCAAATCCTTCTCCCCAGGGCTGCTCTCAATCCACTCATCGCCCAGCCTGGATTTGTGCTTGGGATTGCCCTGACCCATGTGCAGGCCCTTGCACTTGGCCTTGTTGAACTTCATGAGGTTTGCATGTTCCACCTCTCCAGCCTGTCCAAGTCCCTCTGGATGGCACATCCCTCCAGTGTGTATTACTGACATGTATTCAAGTTGAAAATATGGGTAATAGAGCATTTAACATAATAGAAACAACAGTTTTCCATTGTTTCTGCCAGACCAGGCGGAACAAATCTCTTCAGACTTCTTGTGTATCCTGTATAACATCCTCATTACTGAAGAAATACAACTATTCATTATACATCCTACCCTTTAATCTCATTGAATTATTAAGGCTACCTGTTTAATTGAAGGACTCCTTTCACAATTAAGAAGTTGCTGTCCGAGCCCTGAGGGAAAAAACTTGTGGACTAGTTTTCATCCATCAGGTGCATGGAAGCATTATAGAGAGGCATTTGTAGTGCTACTTTAAATCAAAGGTAATTAATGTTCATTTGTTTTATCAGTAATGTTTATGTAGTTGTTTTGCTGCTGTGGGTACCAGAATTGGGCAGATGGCAAGAACATGTTAGCAATACCATTGGGTTTTGAGTTCCTGTGGTTCTGCATTACATCAAAAATGCCTTTTATATAAAACCTGTGGTTGCACCTTTATACTACTGACCTCCTCTGATCTGTACAAGAGCAGGTTGTTGCTATATCATGTTACACTTTCTGCGTGGCATCTATTTTCCTGCCCGTTAGAAAATATGTCAGTGCTTATGTCCTGTGCCTATTGAATTATAAGTAACCGTTAAGATGTATTAGCTGCATAAATAATTGGTGTGTAGATTAATGTACATATTCCACAATTATTCTTGTGGCAAATTTATTATATCCCTTTGAACTGGAGGACTGTAAAATATTTCTTATGCTTATTAAGTATGTATTCAAGTTTATTGGAGCAAGGTTTTGTGATTTTTGTAGTACTGATGAAGTAACTCATTCGTTCCTTGTGTTCTAGTTTAGACTTGGATCTCTAAAACTACAGGAAGTTCCGAGTCCAGCGGAGGTGGTTAAGGAGCTGATCGGTTACTGTCTGGACTGCCTGGGAAGACTGCAGGCAAAAAATGAGCATCTGCAAAAAGAAAATGAAAGGCTTTTCAGCGACTGGAGTGACGTGGAGAAGCGGTAAGTTTAAAAGAGCAGGTACTTGATAAACTCAGAAATACACTGTCAGCGCCGGCTTTACTGATGAGCACTTTTGAAGTCACATACAGAAAGAACACAAGTTTTTCTTCTCTTGACAAGTGTTTTGAGCCCAGTTATCTACAATCCACGTAGCTGTGGATCTCCTTCCTGTGTCAAAGATATGGCTGGTATTGCAAACTTCACAATTAAAGCTGGTTTTAGCTTTATGAAGTAGAAAAAAAAAAATCAGCTCTTTTCTGTAGAAACTTCTCCACTTTCTTCAGGAAGCTTTTTCCTTTCTGTGATTTCCTGTAATTCTTAGGACTAGCAGTTTAAGGTGTTTACATTTTTGAGTGGGAAATAAGTTGCCATTGCTTTAATGTTTACATTGTCAAAGCAGCCAGAACTGGGAAGCAAGTGAGTTGTTGCAGGAAAAAGTACCATTATTTTGCAAGAGATTTTTATAACTGTCATTGCATTTATGATCTAGGTTGTGTGCCGCTGCACTCTATAGTTAAGTAATATATGTTTATTTCAGTTAGCATAAAATGTTTAGCACATACAAGTCAGGGATTTATCTTGTTTTTCTATAGGTTTATTTGAAAACACACATTTAGGAAGATTGATGAAAGAATGTAGCTAATTGGTGTTAATTTACCTTGAAAAAGAGAACTGACTTTTGGGAGGAGTTAGTTTTGTTTCCCTCTCATTAAAATGAGTAACAGTTTCTCCTGACAATCTCCCAGACAAGCTATGGTCTTCCTAAGTAGTGTTTTACTGCTTAACAGTTTGTTGAACAATAGCGTATTGTATAACCAGTATGCTGTACTGCATTACACGCTAATGTGTAATAGGCATTAGTGCTTGTATCAATTTCCATGGTGGTGTGGCACTTTTAAAGAGTGACCCCAAAGAAAAAAAAAATCACAGTAGCCTGACTGTCTTTGCTCTCGGAATCAGTGTATTCAAGCTTCGAAAGCTGGTAGCTTTCTTTAGTATGTTTATATTTTGAATAGCCAAAATATGATTTTTCAAAATAAATACTGAAAGTTGAATGGTCACCAAACTTTGGCCATGTCTACTAAGTCGAGAATAAAAATAATTTTCATCCGAACAGTGTTGTTTTTTTGGTTTGTTTGTTTGTTTGTTTGTTTTTTTTAATTCTTTTGGCCACAGCCTAGTCTACCCCGCTGTCTCTCTGCTCTTTTGGCTCCAAATTTTGGACCTAGTGTTGTGAGTTTCTTGGAGCTGAACAAAAGCTTTGCCTGTCTTTGTTCAGTAGACAGGATTTCATGCTTCACATTCTGTATCACTCGCAGTGTTGAGTGGTAAAACATCAAATATAAAGCACGTGATGTGGAGAATTGTGCTCCCTCATTGCCTGGAGCTAAGGCACATCAGCTCCAGTTTCAGCCCCTGCAGTTCCCTTTGCTTAAAATCTCTCTCTTCAGGACCTCATTAGAATTAAAACATAGCATGCAGACTTGCAAGAGCTGTGTTTATTCTGTTTAAGCACGAGGCACTGGATGAAATAATACAATCATCCCATTTCCATTTCTCTAATTTTCTTGACCATCATGAAGGTTTTCTGAGCTCAAGAACTTTACCCCATAGCTCTCTGGGGTCTCTTGAGATGTAAACTACTTCTGCTTTCCATTCAATCTGTAAAACGTCAAGCAGATTTCATTCAGGAGACTAAATCTGCCAAGTGAGCAATACGTAGGCTGAATACCAGCCCCAATGTACATGAGATAATCTGCTCAGCTGTGAACAGCTTTCTGCCGGCAGCCCTGTGCCAGGTACAGAAATGACTCCTGTGGCTTCCTTCTGCAATCCAGGTTCATGTAAAGGTGAAAGGCAGGAGCAGGCCAAAAACACCTTTGAAGAGAAATCCCCTGCATGATCAAACTGTTAAATTACTTATGCACTCTAGTCTAAGCTGTGTGGTGTCTAAGGTGTTGAGACTGTTTCTTGGTGAAGCTGTAACTATCTTAGTTTTCATCGTCTTGCTTATTGTGATGACCTAAGTGTAGGATTTTACCAGGCTGAACATATCCCTGCTTTTAGGAAACAATACATAGGCAACATCAGTATGAGAGTTACTGGCTAGGTACACCATTCAGCACTTGATCTAAAAACATAAAAATTGCTAAGACACTATCTGGCAAGATCCAAATAGAGAGGCTATGGAAATTTTCAAAAGGATTATTCTGAAAATGCTGCAAGTGGGTGCCTGGGGGCAAGTCTGTGTGTATTTGCACACCTCAGGGATGGATGAGTTAAAATATCAGAACAGAATAGCTCTTTGTTTAATTTCATGTGGATAATTAAGATGGTAAATGTAAAGTAATACTAATCTGTAGCAAAATAATTCCTAGGCCAATAAAACACAAGTTAAATTTCTGATTTAGGTGTAGTATGTATTTTGTGTCAAACATCTAAAATTACTGTAGACAAGCCAAAATCAAAACAGCTGCTAATTTATGTTGTGGTCAACTACAGTGACAGTATGTTTAAACTACAAAGAGCTTATAAAAATGCAGGCTAGGTAGTCTGGTGCTTGAAACTGACTCTTCAGCATTAGCTCATCAAGATTCGATACCATTGCCCATCTTGGGGGAAGGGTGAAATGTAATAGAGTGCTGTCATAAGACCAGTAATTATTTTAGAGCGCTGAGGACAAGGATAAATAGCAGAGATGTTGAACTTTTTCTTTCTAGTATCGGAGTGTGGAAAATGTATAAATGCCGTTAAGTTACATAGTTCAACATTAACGTCTGTGAAGCATGTGTGATTGCCCTACGTTTAGGCAGCACTTAAGAACTGGACAGTTACCGTATTTTTTCAATTACTGATCATAACCATTCCTAATACTAGCTGCTTTCAGTAGGCTGTGCAAGTTTTTTGGTGGTTGTCAACTTGGGCATGTTGACATAAAAGCATTTCACTTACATAACAGAGAGATCTAAGAATATAAAAATTGGAAGGCACGTGCAAATAAGACTTGCACCACTCTAGCCATTATCATTTGTTTTCACAGTACCTGAAAGTTGTCTTTCAGATGAGCAGCTTCTTTATTTGGCCTCGGGAGATGGTAATTTAGTGAGACAAATCACATACAGGCACAAGCACGTGACAAATTGCAATTACAGTTTGTATTTGTAACCGATGAGGTATTGGAATGAAACCCAGCCAGCTTTGCTTAGTGGTCACATAATTCAGGTAATGCACGCCTCAGTGAATCCTAAAGACTATGCAGAGTTATAGCCAGAGCCACCCCACACACACATACGTTCTGTGTAATTAACGTGTCCCTGTTCTCAAGCAGCAGAGGACTGTTGCTTTTTACTAATCCATTTCTGAGTATCATCATACACCATATAATAGTATATTTTTTAAAGGGTCGTAACTTGCAAATATAGCATTAATGTAATACTATTTTACAGTGATTGAATGTTACGCCAAATTAATGTCATAGTGATGTCTAGAATGGATTTACATACAGATTACTTTAAACAACAGGAAAAAATAAAAAAAGGTGTTCACGTAAATGAAAACAATCATAAGATTAACTGATGGCATTCTACTAATTGATTTTGCCTACAGAGAAGAGTTAGTATTCTAATTATGCATATAGTCTGTATGTATATTTTGAGAAGGTAATATTTAGCTCCAGAGGCTGAAAAAATTGACTATTCTTGCAGTAGGTTCCTATACTGTTCTTATTAGCGTCCAGACAGCATCAACTTTACCTCATCGAGAGTTTACATTTATGTGGATTTTCGTCAGTGGATGTCTGCAGGATGCAAGGGCCTCACTGAAGTTATCTCATATGACACCTTTTTGGCCAAGGATGCAAAATGTCTCAGTGTAACTACGTAAACCAGCCTCAGCTGCTCTGACACAAACCAGTCCATTGGCAAACTAAAGGCACAGTAGTAAGCACTTTCTTTAGTTAGTATTGTTCTGTGTGCGGGGAAGAGGACTCTTCTGTAGGATTTGATACAGACAGGATTACCATATATTACACAAAATCTTTGTTTTCCATTTTTATGTGTACAGACATAATTAGTTTCAAGCATGTAAATGGGAATTTACCCAACGGCTGTATTTTTTTTTTTTTTAATCTTTTTTTTTCTAATGGCTGAATTCTACTTGACAAGTGGAAGGCAGTTCCCATCCTTACCTTTCTTCTTCCATGAGCTGGCCAAGGCACTTCTGGAACCCGTATTAGGGTTTATGATTCTTTGTGAGTTGCCTGTTTGCTCCCCACTAAACAGTTAACTTTTGTAGGTGGAAAGTCTCCCGGTAGTTGATTAGTACATATGATCTTTCATTTAGGAATTATTGAACTGATCTATATGGTAATGATGTTCTGCTATTTGCATTTAAATTAGATGAATTATTTATCAACTATCAAGCATATCCCTAAAGCATTGCACAGTAGACTTATTACTTTATGAGATTATTTTTCTATTGTCTTTCTTCTTACATCATATATGGTTTTGATCTATGAACAAAATAATCGGTATTTATATAGGAAGTCTGTTGAAATTTCTTATCTTATAAATTAATATTTTTTTAAATCTGTTATGTGTTCAGGTTTAATAACAAAGGAAGCCTTCTAAACTTTTTACAAACCTTGCACAAGTTGGTGAAAAGAATATTGTTTATAAGCTATGACTGGTTGCTGTAATGCTGTAGTTACCACGATCAGTCAGATTATCAAGATGTTTATTTGCTTGTTACAAACACAGCTATTAAAATGTTTGTTGTTCAACCCAAGGACTAATAAGTTATGAAATACAAGTAGTAAATACAGGATCACATTCACTATAAGTCACATCATTTATTGTGCTCATGTTTGCTTATATTCCAGTTTTGCTTTGCTTATGAGACAGTATACATCCATATTCTTAATTTTATATTTCCATTGTGCTTCATTTTGTTGACATTGACTTACCTAATGGTGCACATTATACCTTTAAAAACCTGAAGAATATTTTACTCTGAAGATATTAATTAAGAGCATTGCAAAAACATTTTTATATATATTGTGTTTTGTCCTCTACCAAGTAAATGTGATTGCTTCAGGTGGAAAAACAAAAATAAAATCTGCCTAGTGGTGGCTGCGAGTGTACCAAGATCTCAGCTCTGTATCTGTGTAATTCGAAATGGAGTCTGTGGCACTGGAGTTATTAGCATTGTAGGTCTGAATGCCTGTAAGAGATTACAGTTGCCATCAGGTGTTGCTGCAGTGTCCTGTTGTGCTTTGCCAGGAACGGGTTTCTATACCTTGCCAGCTCACCAGAACAGAACATGCAAGGGGAGTCCTGGCCAGGAAAGAGTTCTGGAGCTGTCCTGGTTGCCCAAAGTATTTGGTGGTCATCTCAGCCCATGTTGGAGTGGAATTGCCTATTTCTTGTTTCTTTTTTTTCCTGTTCAAATATATTTCAAGTCAGAGTGTGTGCTCCAGATTTGGGACATATCAAGCTTTATCATACCTATTTGTAATCTCAATATGTGAGTCCTGCCCACTATGGTGAATTCAGCATTGAAACTAAAGAACAGTTCCCTATTTAAATTTTAATTGTCATACATGCATGTTTTCAAGAACCTATCAAAAAAAAAGCACAAAGAGAAAATTTTCCCCTTGGAAAGTTTCCCTTTTTGGTAGGAAAGTTCATTGTACTTTTCTGTGAAAAAAGGGTTCTTCTGGCCTGTTTCAGACACAAGATGCTTGACTAGTCATGCGTGGTTTGGTATGGGATTCGTGCAGTAGGAAGGCTGGCCTCACTACAGAATTTTCTTCCAGGAAACACAGAATTTTGAAAAGAAATAGCATAACAGTTAATTTTACATTGTAGGCTGGAAAAATGCGTGGAAGCTAAAGAAGAACTAGAGGCAGATCTTTATAACCGGTTTATTTTGGTGCTGAATGAAAAGAAGGCAAAGATAAGAAATTTACAGAAGTTACTGAATGAAGCTAAAGAATTGGTAGCAGATGCCAAATGTACAAGGTATTTTTAATTTTCCTGAGTTACTTGATATCATGCCTGATGCATGTTTTAGTTTAGTTTCCATTTCTTTGGCTCTAGCAGTGAGTGACAGTTCTTCCTGGCTAAGTGCTTGGTTATCCAGAACAATACTGTGGGTCATGAAAGCAGAGGATTATTTGTGGCATCACTGAATATAACAGCATATTCCTTTGGATGCAGTAGCCAAGAACTAAATATTCAATGAATCTGTCCTCTTTTTTCTCTTAGATTGCAATTGATCTTCCGATCAGGCTATGATTCTGCCATATCCATAGGTTTTATTTTCATATCCATTCTTCCTGAATTATTTGATTCCTTTTGTCCTTTGGGAAACAAAAATGGCAAAATCTAAATGTTTTTATGTACTTTTCTCTGAATAATTTTGAAATAAAGATGAATCATTCGAATGCTACAACACACCTTAATTTGTTTGCCATTTTTATCCTGTTTTTTTATATATTAGCTTACCTTTTATTGTCTGTTCTTGTCTATGAATGTGGTAAGCTGTTCTGCATGGGGACTTTATGTTGACTTCACAAAATCACAGAATCGTCTAGGCTGGAAAAGACCTTGAGGATCATCCAGTCCAACCATCAACCCAACATTAACAGTTCCCAACTACACCAGATCCCTCAGCACTATGTCGACCCGACTCTTAAGCACCTGCAGGGATGGGGACTCCACCACCTCCCTGGGCAGCCCATTCCAACGCCTAACAACCCCTTCTGGAAACAAATACTTCCTAATACCTAGTCTAAACCTTCCCTGGAGCAACTTGAGGCCATTACCTCTTGTTCTATTGCTTATTACTTGGTTAAAGAGACCGGCCACCAACTGGATTTAACTCCATTCACCACAACTCTTTGGGCCCGGCCATCCAGCCAGTTTTTTACCCAGCAAAGCGTGTGATCATCCAAGTCATGAGCAGCCAGTTTCACCAGGAGAATACTGTGGGAAACAGTGTCAAAGGCCTTACTAAAGTCGAGGTAGACAACATCCACAGCCCTTCCCTCATCCAGTAAGTGGGTCACCCTGTCGTAGAAGGAGATCAGGTTTGTCAAGCAGGACCTGCCTTTCATAAACCCGTGCTGACTGGGCCTGATCATCTGGTTGTCCCACATGTGTTGTATGATGGTACTCTGGATGAGCTGCTCCATCAGCTTCCCGGGCACCAAAGTCAAGCTGACAGGCCTGTAATTTCTTGGATCATCCTTCTGAGCCTTCTTATAGATGGGCATCACATTGGCCAGTTTCCAATCTGTCAGGACCTCCCCGGTCAGCCAGGACTGCTGGTAGATGATGGAAAGCGGCTTGGCGAGCACCCCAGCCAGCTCCTTCAGCACCCTCGGGTGTATCCCATCTGGGCCCATAGACTTGTGTGTGTCTGTGTGATGCAGTAGGTCACTGACTATCTCCTGGATTGCAGGGGGGTCGTTCTCCCAGTCTCTGTCTTCTGGCTGAGGAGGCTGGATTCCCTCAATACAACTAGTCTTGTTATTAAAGACTGAGGCAAAGAAGGCATTAAGGACCTCAGCCTTCTCCTCGTCACTTGTTACCATGTTTCCTCCTGCGTCTAGCAGGGGATGGAGCCTCTCCCTGGTCTTTCTTTTGCTGTTGACATACTTATAGAAACATTTCTTGTTGTCCTTGATTGCTGAAGCCAGATTAATTTCCAGCTGGGCTTTAGACCTCCTGAATTCTGCCCCTGCATAGCCTCACAGCCTCTTTGTAATCACTGTGAGTGGCTAGCCCCTTCTTCCAAAGGCTGTAAACTCTCCTTTTCTCCCTGAGTTGCAGCCAAAGCTCCCTGTTTAGCCAGGGTGGCCTTCTCTGTCGCCAGCTTCTCTTACAGCACCTGGGGATCTTGTATCAGCTTGCATTGCCTCTAAGACAGTGCAGAAATAATTATAAATTCTTTGAAGGAATAATAGATGAAAATGAGGTGTTTGCTTTTTTCCCAGTTTTTTTTTTTTTTTTTTTTTTGTAGGGGTAGTATAGCTACCACTCAGATGACTACAGTGAGAGAAAATGACTATGATGGCAGCACTGATGAGGAAAGTGAAAATTTAACACAGGCCTCATTACCATCAGGTAAGACAGAATGTATTGTCTTTGGGGAATATCATGGACAGGCCAATCACTTTATGTGAATAAACCTTAATGAAGACAAAATAGTACCTGACAAATTGCTCTGTGACAAGCCAACCTGCAAGCCTTAAAAGTATCTCTCTTGAAGCAGATATAATACTGGCATTTTCGAATTAGAGAGGAAGTTTAAAAGCATGTTGCACAAGTGATGGTACTGTCGTTTCTTCCAAAATGACAAATTACATACTTTGCAGAACTAATGACAGTCTAACAGTATCTGAACCATCAACAATTCCATTTTAAATTCTAGGAATCATGATGTGTATGCAATGATTGCTAAAATGTAAAATGTAGTTCCTGGCAGTTTCAGCAGTGTTTAAAAGGGGAAAGAAAGGATGTGTAATGGCTATAAAAAGACCCGTGTGCATAAATGGAATAAAAATGTATTTATAGCAGAATTAATTTTAATTTGTTAGTGAATTTTTGGCCTCATGAAAGTGCTCATGAAACTTGACTAGTTTTTCCAGGACTAGAGAATTGTAAAGTGTATGGGATACAGCAATTGCCCATGCTACAATACAAGATATTTAACTGTGAATCATAGAGATTTTGGCATATTTTGGCTGACTAGTAGGAATATGCAAAACAAATGCTATCAGAGTTTTAGAACTGCATTGACACTTGCCATATAGCTATTATAAACTACTCTTCAGATCTGCAAAATTTGCTAGAGGTTCTCTCACTGGAACTTTGTATTTCCACCATAGGCAAGAGTAATCAAGATGATAACTTACTACAACTGTTTACTGTGCAGTCTGGGAACCAGAAGTGTTCCAGACCCTGATACCAGTGGTATCCAGCTTTGTAATTTGTATCAGCCTGTTTTCTGAGGAGTTTCTAATATAATATAAAGTAGGCAGAGCTTCAGACAAATGTACAAAGTTGCAATTATGGAAAGAAATTCTTTTGTATAGTACTATGCTCTTCAGAAATACTTGCTTTCAAGTGGTATTTGGTCAGTTCAGATAATGTAGGGAGAAATACTTTACATTTAATAAAAAGGCAGGGGAAGTAGAAAGGATTATTTTGCTAGCTTCAGTAGGACTTAATTAGCTCAGTGTGAGTTCTGAGACAGACATATGTATTTAAAAATGAAAACAACCCCCCACTGCCCTACTCTGGCAATCATGAGGGACTGGACTGATCAATATTATAGGAAAAAAATAGCAACTGTATTTTTACTTGAGTTGTAAACAAAAATGTGCCTTCTGTTGCCTTTGAGGGATACAATACTCAGGATTTTGATCGTGACTAGACAGTGCTCTCAACGGCAAATCTGCAAATAATATGAAGACTATAAACTTAATCCTTTGTGTAACACACTCTAGTTTTTCAAGGTAATGGCATTCTTGAACCTGCACAATGACTATCACTTGGATGGCTTGATACTCTTCCTGTGTACAGAGCCTTCTCTTTTAAAATTGCTTTGAAAGAAAATGAAGGCTGATGTGTATATGGGGCACATATACACATATTAAGCATGCATTTGTGTGTGTGCATGTCCAAAACTTAAAAAGTGAAAAGCTCTTGCTGGTTGTCTTAAATGAAAAGTAGGAACTGAAGGATATGGGTGAAGAAAGCCACACATTATAAAGGCAGAGAATCTCAGTCCAGGAGGTGGAAGGCCAACGACCAGTCTTAAAGTCAGTTGAGAACATATATGCAGCTGTTATTGTGCAATTATAAAAAAAGCAGTCGTAATTCAAAACACAGCCATGTTAAGGGCTTTTGGTTTGTTTTTAGGGGGGAAAACTAGGTGTAGTTGCATCGTAACATACTTCCATTCTAGCGACTAAGGTGGACATGAAGCAGCAGCTGTGAAATGTAGACATTTTAGAATTAGTCAGCCAGGGTATGTTGAAATGCAGAGCTTAAAAATCTGCCTGGCAAATGTTTTTGGCTACCAATAATTGTGGAGGAGTGTTTTCTAGAATTTTCAGGGCACTGAGGGCATCCCATGGTATTTGGAAAAAAGCTGCTAATATTTACCAAAAGAAAAAGTGAATACAATATCACATTCGGTTATGGGTATATCAGTCTGGTGTTGATCTGATGCAAATATTGGAATGGGACTCAGTGAAGAAAAATATTAAGAAAAGGAGAAAGAATGGTTAATTCCAGTTTTTGTAAAGGTGCGGAAACCAGAGGTTGAAAAACTAGGTACTCATCTTCTGTGATGAGATTACCAGCTGGCTGATGAAGGTAAAATTAGTAAAATAATAGACTGACTTCCGTAAGATATCATGCTGCACCACATATTAATCAAGAAATTGGAATGTGGTAATTAACATAACACATGATAAACACAAATGAAGTAATATGTCTATCTCAAAATATAAATGGAAAGTTGTCAGTCCTTGTATCTGAGGAGTGTGAAATTGGATATGTATATAATGTATATAAACCAGTTTGCATTTTGTGATACACCAACTATAAACAGAACATATGCATTCTAATATAGTGTAATACCATGATTTCCACTCCTTTGACAGCTATGCTTCACTTGAGAAAACCAGCAATGTCACAAGCTTTACTTTGTCTATCTCCTTCTGCCACATAAAGCTGGGTACCTCCAGGGGTTGCCATCATCTTCCCCACATGGACCCATCTAGCAAAGCCAAGATCTACTTGGACAACTTTCGGACTCTGTTCCATATTGCACCCATTCTGGCGCGGTGGAACTGTTCTGCCTGGCCTTGCAGGAAACAGACTCGGTCTTAGCCCACGTTAGTTCAGTTGGTCTCCGACCTCTTACCAGTTTATAACTCCTGCCTTACCTGATAGAGAACCACTGGTCTAGTGTAAGGATACTTTGGAAGATAAAGAACAGAGAAAAAATTCTCTGAAGCAGCAATGACTTTCTTAAAAAAAGAAACAAAGACAGACATTGAGTGTGAAAATAAATAAGCAGATTTGCAGCGTTAAGGCAAAAGGGACATTGAAGTCAATATATGATTTGGCCCCTTGATGCACTGCTGTGTTAAATTCTGTGTTAAAGATTTGAAGAAAAATGATAGCAAGTTAGGGGCAATAAAATTATGATAACAATGGAAGGATTAGCAAATTATTTAAATGAAATGCTGAGAAGGATCTTAAACGATCATTGTTTTCATGGTCTAAGAGAAACTACATTGGAAAATGATGTGATGGTAGATGGTCTTTCCATCCAGCATATAGGTGTTTAATGAACTTGAATAACTGGAACTCAACATTAGGCAAAGACAAAAGTGGGACATTATTCCTGACAGGATAACTAAATGTTGGAACAGTTTGGAGTGCGTTATGATGGGTTCTGTCCATCACTGCCAGTGTTGAAATCATGATGGCATGCTTTTAATAAAAAGACAAGATCTTGTTCATATAAGCATGAACTTAAACGAAGTACACAACCTATGTATGTTGGGCGTTGCAAATAGCTGTTACTGTGACAGCTTTTCCTCTGTAACAGCAGATGAATTGCAGAATAAAACCATTTCCTGTGTCTTCTGCAAAAATGAGTTTACTCATGCATAAATACTCAGAAAGGCTATCAGGTAGGTTTTCAGTCTCTGAACAGCAGGCGTTTATTTGTTCAGCTTCAGATAAATTTTGTGTAGAGGCTTTTTCCCTACAACAGCAGTTAAGCTGTAGCCTAAAAGTTTACCTAGAAATTTAGTTCTTTGGCACTTATAGTACCATTTGTAGATATAATTTATGGTTTCCTTTTTGACAGTAGTTTCTACTTTATAGCTTGAAGCCAAAATCAACTGAACCATGGTAGTTTTTGTCTCTACACACTAATGTAGTTAATGCTTTGTATTGTAAAAGAACAAACTAAAATTTAATTAGTATGTACTAATATCTACTAGTGTAAATCATTCAGGAAGACAACTGATGTATATGAGAAGTACAATTTTTAGAAATAGTATAAGTTTTATAAATAGTACAGTTTGTCCTTCTATACAATAGCTTTACCCATCATGTCATGAGCATGGGGGAAATTTGTTTGACATACTGGTTAGGATTATGAATGTGAGATTGAAAAAGTCACACAACTCTCGCTTTCACTGCAGTTCAGTAAATTTTTAAGCAGCAGCTATATATGATGTGCCAGGTCCTTGTAAATGCCTATGAGCTGTTTGAGAGCGTTTCTGCTCTGGAAGAAGAACAAGAAAGAAAACCTCCTACTGTTAAGCAGCTCGTCACAAATGGGGGGAGGTATGAGTGTTTCTTGGGAGCAGGGGGACATTGTTTTTGGTTTGTTTTGTTATTTGTTTTACTCCAGGGTTGTTAAGATTCTGGCTGAGCCACCCAAACCAGGTATAGTTGTTGCTTTTACTACTGGTGCTTCACGAAAGTTCCAGCAACTTTGTGAGAGCCTCACACTTGAGACTGCTGATGTGCTGTCTTGTTGTTTCACTCCTCCCTCACGTGTTGCATCTAGGCTTTCACTTCAAATCTTTAATCAAAAATCTGATACTTTCTTTAGCTTGACTAGTGCCTAACATTTTTAGGGTCATCATTTTTGGTTGGGACCACTAGGTCCTGTGACAGTAGAAAGAACGATATATACATGCACAGATGAAATGCACCTGAAGCCGTCTTGGAAAGATTACAGAGAGATGTTGATTGGAGTAAGGCAGTTGTTTTTTGCATCTTCTGTTGCCAACAGGACCTGTTTTTTTGTTTTTGTTTTTTTTTTTTTAAAAAAGCTGAAAATTGCCAGTCTGTATTTCTCTTAGCCCACAGGGGTGACTTGGTGACTCAGCATGATGCCACCGCAGTGATGCAAGAGTTTCTCTCATTTTAGAATGCAGAAACCCTTATTCTGATCAAGGACAATTTAGAATGCAACCCAGCTGTTCTGATGCCTCTGCTGCTCAGTGCTAAATATTACTGTTATTACTTACTCTAGCTATTGAGTCCTTTCTCCTAGGGGACCTAAAATGACAGTAAGATTATCAGACTAAGAAAACATCATTTGGTGTCATGATTAGCAATCACATCTTTGTCATAAAAATGAAACCCTTTTATTAGCTGAAAAATACTTCAGTGGTCCGTATGTCAGGAAGCTTTTAAAACAGGAGTAAAGATTGAATAAACTTCACCCTTTTTGCTTCCTTCCCAGGACCTTGAAAGGTAGATGAAGGGTAATAGTTTACCTCTTCACAGTGTTTGGAATAACCAGAGAATAGAAGGTTATTCCTCTTCCCAGGTATATGACAAAACTGCAGGGAAGGATGTTATGTACTGAAATCTATAATAGATATAAAGGATAATATAGAAGGTGGGAGATAAGCGATGGAAGAAATTATTTTACAATTTATTATTGTTATTTTCAGTTATAATGCTATTATATGTGGCTGCCTGTAGACAAAACAAGGTGACTGGGCACCATTTTACAGTCAGCTTTCTTTGTCTGTTTTATTTTCTCTTGCCTGTGAATTCCTTAGTCATATTTCACATTGAAATTGGTGGAAGTTACAGCTCCTTGGAGTAAGAAAGGATCTCATGATCTGGTCTGTTGGATTAAATGAAATGTGTTTCTTGCCACATGTATGGAAATATTCCATATGAAGTGAATCTTCAGACTTTCAATGCTCATACTCCTCTACATGTTTGATGATGAGGACAGATTGAAAACTGGTTCCAATAAACTCGTTATAATGCCCAAAATAAATAAGATCAAGCACCTTGCCATTTTCCACTGTTTTACTATGCAAATGTTCTCATCCCCTTCATTCAGGTTCCTGCCTTGGGGATTACACGTTGTGCCTTCAAGAAGGCTATGGTCCTTTAAATTTAATTAGTTCTCATGTGTAGTCCAAACCACCGACGGCTTGATGCCGCTGGTTAATAAGCTTTGATCAAAGTTATTAAAAAAAAAAAAGCCTATTATAACAGCACCCGACTGTGCTGTGCAGTTAAAGTTCCATCTGTGAGGGCTTCTCTTTTAAAGCCTATTTTAGGAGTTTTAGAACTTGGCCATTTTAATTGACTTCAGGCTTAAATTATAATTTTATTTTTTTTGTCAAGCTATAATTGGAAGTGGTTCATCCCAAGGAATAATCTCATTTCCCTTTCCCTTAAAGCTGTAGATACCTGTTTTCTGAAACTTGATATTGATCTTTTTTTTTTTCCCCCGTAACTTGATAGTTTTATGCCTGTAAAATATTTGCAGTTTCCATACTACTTTTCCTCTGTGTTATACCAGGTGCTAGGGTCAAAATGCATTTACAGCACACATATCAATATGTTTCATGTCCCTTTAAAAGTCCTGTTATGAATATTGCACTAAGAGGGATTAATAAAATATTACTTTGAAATATTACTATGAAAATTATCAAAAGTGCTTATAACTCTGCATAAACCTTCTTATTGTATGTGCTTCAGTATATAAAGGGATGTAGCTGAATGTGGTTGCCTCTCAGTGAGTCGTTATTTATTCAGTGAAGTGGTATAATAATGGTGATATAATTGTAATCAATTGATGCTTTGGTAAGACTGTTGCAGATTACTAAATCTGGTGATTGATCAAAAAAGTAGAGTACCTAATGACCACACTGCAGGTTAGGTGCAACAGCATTGACTAATGTAAAATTTAAAAATGTTTGTTTGTGTATTATCCACATATTACTAAATATTACATATGAACAAACTTTATTTCCTTGGTGAGCTGTAAAATTTTTTGAAGTGTAATTAAAGGTGTGCTTAAATCATCAAATTAACAGTCCTTATCAGATCTAAGTTAAATTGTAAGACTCTGATTTTAGAATCATTTCCAGTCCAAGCTGGAAATTCCAAGCTTAATGCAATTCCATGAATACTGTTGGGGTTTTTTTCCTCCACTTAGAAGCAAAGCTAGTTTAAGCAGTTCAGCAATGTACATTTTGTACAGAGGTGGAATTATTTCATATTTCTGCTTTGAGTTTAATATATCCATGCAAAGAGGAACAAATAACAAAAAGTTCCAGTCATTAAAAAAAAAAATCAAAATCAAATCCGTTAAGGAAGCAATACCTTTTTACATTTTATCTTCTTCCATTAATAAACAGGTTTTCCCCCTAAGGAACCCAACTCTCTATATGTTTCTACCCAGCTTGCTGAAGTTGTAATGTTCCTTCTCTTCAAAATGTGTTGTACTTTGCTATGGCTTGAGAGGCTGAAAATATTAAGCAGCATTAGCCAGAGATAACACATCCTCATTGTATTTATGTGGAGTACCAACATGTTCCTGTGGGACACACGAAGGAAATGTAGAGCCTCCTTCTGTTCTTGCTCATATTTCACATCAATTTGATGTGTACCTGACAGGCTGTAATTAGAGCAGAGCTAGATGTAAATTCTGTGAGTCGAGGCACTTTTGCACTGAGCATGCACATTCTGATACCTGTTTCCTTTGCGAAATCCTTCTTTGTACCACCTACAAGACAGCACTAATTCAGTGGGACCCTTTCTTTTGTTTTCTCCATGAACTACAGAAGACCTATTTCAACACCCATTGGTTGAGAATGTAATTCATCAGTTGTGAAACTATAGCATTAGTGGTGCTGGAGAGGTGCCACGAACAGCCCTGCTCTGTTTTATCCTCCTTCAATAAATAGTTAAAGAACAACTGCTTATCAGGAAAATAGGAAACTTCTGCCAGTCATCAATAACCTGCCTGGGGTAATCCCCATTCTAACACTTTTGTTCTTGTGCTTTTAAGTCACAGACTCTGTGTGTATTTGTTTAGTATCCAGCGTAATGGTCCTTTTTGGATCTGTTGTAATTAAAAGAACTAGCAATAATTATTCTTATACCAAAATATGCTTCCATACACATACTATGGACCACAGAAATTACCAAATGCAATGTACAGTGACAACAGTGCTTTATTTTCATCTGTGCAAACCTGCCAATGAAACTGCTCTATCACACATTTTCATTAAGAACTTCATGTCGCATGCCTTCTAAACAATTATTTGAGTTGCAGGTCATAAATTCGTTCACCAGAAGGTACAGTCAGAGGTTTCATTTTCCTGCAGTTATTTTGGAAAGGTAAAACTGAGCCAGACTCTTCTTTTTCCTTTCTTTTTTTTTTTTTTTTTCTAAAGTATGTTGTACTTTATCATGAGTGTTATGGTTTAACTGCTTTTAGTGTAAATAATAATGAGGTCTAATTTAACAGGAATTTTTTATTTTGTGTTCGGTTCACACCATTTTTTATGATAGTTTTCTTGTGAATGTTTACAAAGCTACATATTTGCTTTTGGTGTCTGGATGGTTTTATATAGACATGCCATTCAGAGAGGAAGAAAAGGCATCACAAATATTTAAGTATACTTCATGGTATACCGAAAACAAATAAAACAATTCACATGCAAATAACAGAATGCATTTGTATTCCCTTCCCTCTTGGAGATATGGATGTACTTCAGAAAAGTTGATCTTGGGTTTAGCAGTATCAGCTCTTGGAGAAGTATCCTTTCATCAAAGAGAAATATTGGTTCTTGAGAAAAATGGTTCCTGCAGGGGTACTGATAGGAAGTTTCTATAATCCTGAACATTAGCATAAAAGCCCTTATCTTCAGCTATTGAATAAGCCACATATCAGTGGCAACCAACAAAAGCCTGGATACTGCAGTTTCTTGCAGACCAGGGAGCCTTGTGTTCAGTGAGCAGCACATTCAACCTAGGTTTGCTGGCATGACTTGAAACCTGTGGCTGTTGCACATATTAGAACAGCTCTTCTCACTTTAGTATTTTGTAGGTTGTGGTTTTAAACTTCATGTTTCATATGCATTTTGTCATGGCTGGTAGTGAGTCTCGTAATCAAAAGTTTCCACTGCTGTTTACCCACGCTGATTTTTTTTGCATGGTAACAAGCTTCCACTTCTGAAGTTTGAATGTTGCTTCCTCTCTGACAAAATGCTGGAAGGGCATTTACTCTGGCCACCTGTAAAACATTCACTGTAATAATTATCTTAATTACTTCCCAACTGTATTACAATGTCTCATTCAAGCAAACAGCCTATCTTGATTAAAAGCTGGGTTGCTGAAGATCGCACTATAACCTGTGGTTGTTTCCTTGATTTATTACTTTTCCAGGTTAAAGTATGCATCCTTGTGTTTAATGTGAAATTTTCTCAACTGAACTTCACACTGTGAGTCTGGTAGTCTTCGCTAGATTTAAGACTTGGTTTCCCGTTTGGGTTTTCTTCCTGCAGCACTTTTTTGTTTCTTCAAACCCAGTAAATACTTGATTGGAAACATAGTTTACATCTAAAGTAATGCCAAAATCTTCATACTATATAAAATAAGAAGAGAGAAGAATTTTATTTTCTTTAAATCCTTTGAAAAGCCTTTGATTAAGAAGGAAATCCCTTTGCTCTGTGAGCTAAAAGTCATGAATGTAGTAATCCCCTAAACTTTCTGTGTTTGGGTTTGGGTTTTTTTTTTTAATTCTTCCCTCCTTCTGTCCTCTTCTATCCTGCTTATTTTACTGGATATTTTTGTTATTTGTGTCCATCTCAAGTAATAGGCACTGTCATAAAATCACTTTCCTATTTGTCCTTTAGCTTTTATTCTCAAAAAAAGCACGTGCATCAATCTAGAAGCTGTTGAGAGTGAGTTGATAAAATTGTATTAGAAAAAAAATTGCTTTATTTAATAGAAAACTTAAATGATAGCTCTGATACACAAATTCCACAGAAATCATTTGTCATATGCCAGATTTCTTGGAAAGCAGTTTTTTGTTGAAAAAACTGGAAAGCTGAGAAGTTCCTTTTCATCTTTACAATGAAAGGCTCTCCTCTAGGACTCTCTTCCTCAGTCTGCATTAACAGTACATATATCACATACACAAGTTTCATGTAGGCATTTGTAAAACTCAGAAGGAAAAATATGGCCTTAAAATAATTCAGACACAATAGGCAAATGACTTCTGTAATTATTATTCCAGTTTTTATAGTGTTTTGCTATATTCTGCTTGTTTTTAAAGATTAACCTGGGCTTGTTGATTTATGCTCCTTTACATACAACAGGCAAATGATCTCATAAAGAAGCTATCAGTTACAAAGCCTGTGTTCAAGGAGATCAAACGTTAAGTTACACACACTGAAAGACAGCTTACTCACACGTGACCTGATGGAGGAGAGACATTTTCAAAACTGGAGCTGTAAGCAGCATCTTACTACGTTTTTGACTTAATGTATAAACTAAAGGGAACAAAAGATACAATGGCAAGTCAAAAATACTGTAAACTCCATCTTCTGCCTTTTTTTTAATTGGGTGGAGACTAGAACCCAACATAACTGAAACAGATACTGTATTTCCTCATGCTTACAAATGCCTCGTTTCATTGATGTAGTTTTTGATTTATTTTACTCTGATATGACACATAGAATGTGACAAATGCTAACGCTCTGTAAAGAGCAAAATGGCAATTCATGAGGTTCAGAGCTTTGCATATATATAGGAAGACAGGTGCGAAACCCAGTCTATAGTGTTTTGCATTATCTGTTCTAAAGCAGGATCAATTTTACTGTAGTTAGACTAAATCTCTATCTGAAAGCTGTGTGTTCAGGTAAAATGGTATGGTCTGCATCCTGAATGTGACTCCCCTGTCTTAGAAGCTAGATACCTAACTTTTCTTTAAAAAGGGTAGATTTAAATAAAAGCATGATCAGTGCTTTCTGCATTTTTCATCCTCAGTTCACAAGTCTTTACCGAGTGGCAGCTTTTCTCATATTCCTGTGAGACGGCATTTAGTAGGCGTGATCTTGATCACCTGGGACTAATCATCATACTGAAATCACTGGGCCTTCTTTTGTATTCTTCACAAATTTAAACCTAGTAATTCACCTTTCCCAAGAAGGTATCCCTGTAGTCCAACTGCTAACCTTTTCTTCCCTTGCAGCTTATAAAAATGTCATTAATAGCTTATTTATAACTCATTACCAATTCTGTCAGCATGTAAAAAGACACACCATCTCTCTTTTCATACAAACAAGATTTGGATGCTCAGTGAGCTGTTCAGCACCCATTGTTCTAGAAATTCGTGCATGCATTTGGATATCTAAATATAAATTAAAATGGTGGCCATTTTTAGCTGTCTCTTTTAACGTGGATTAAAATATAGGTCTTAGCCCTTTGTGTAGATATCAGTTGTGTCCAAAATCACCATAATTAAAATGAAAAAGGTTACATTAGCATATGTTTATATGTACCAGTATTTTGCAATATATTAAGAATATAGTAAAAATTAAAAATTGTGTCATACCATAACAGTATTTCTTAGCCTCTCTTAACCAAACAACTGACTCAATCATTTGAAAAACACAACCAAAACAAATTAATCTTCACTATTGATGTCCATGGCAGAATATTGGTTTACTATGCTGATTTCAAACACATCCCACTTTACTGTCAGGGCATTGCTTTGTTTCATTTGAGAAGAGTTTATTTTTTATTTAGTAAAAATATTAAACTTCCTTAGCATGAAAGTGAGTAACCACCTCATTGGCAACTGTGATGATAGCTAATAATCTCAAGTTTGTAGAATGACCAAAGTAATTTCCCTTATTTCATTAATTAATCAGTCAATTTATTGGAAATTTATTGCATGCAACCAATTCAAGCAAGACCAAAAATCTCAAATCTCTTATGCTCAAACTTCTGCAGAGCGGGCTGTTGTGTTCAGTTTTAGACATCTTCAGAAAACAGTGTGGCCTGAGTGGACACTGAGACACTTTACTGAGAACAGTAAAGGTGAGCTGGGGAGGAGGAACTGGGTGGAAAAATGTAAAATGCAGGAAAATAAGGAGAGACTGAACTTAATATAAAGCTGCATTTAACACCAGCGTTTTATGTCGGTTTAACTTCTGTTCCTCAGATCTGAGGTCTGTAAATTACTAGAGTAAACTTCTGATACTGCACAAATCACTGTTACATATGCTTCTGATGGTAAAGTACTTCTTTGTATTCACCATCACCTTTTTGCATATCAGAGGATCATTTTGTGTAATTTGTATACCTGCCACCACATTTGTTTTCCTTGTTCTCCTCTCACCATGCACCTTCTTTTGCCTACAGCCTTGTCCTTGGTTAACCCATATATGGCAGTAAATTAAATTTTGTCTCTGTAAGGAACCTGTTTGTTTCAAATGGAGAAATAAACTCAACTTGTAGGAGAACACCTCTCAGCGGTGCTTTGGCTGCTAAGTTCAGATCTGCTCCAGCAGCTGAGACTTTGAATTTTCCAGGTCTGTTTACCTGGCTACACTATTGTTTCTGCTTATACAGTGCTGTCCCTAGATTTTGATCTGCTGATCCTGCAAACTGCAACTCTCTCCAATAAGGCAAAAGCGGTGCTTGTTTGGGATCAGCCATACCGTGAGCTGTTGTCTCAGTCAGGAAAAAAGTAGCTCTTTAATCTATAGCCATGAGTTGAATTCTCACAAGGATACTCATTACTTAGGTTCCTGGGAGAGAAGGGTCAGGTCATGAGTATCTGATTGCCAGCAATTTCCTTAAGACCTTTCCTGGGAAACATACGACGCAGGCAATTGAAAGGCTTTGGAGTAGGAGTTGAGAAACACTATGTGAAACAAAGGGGTTAACCCATCTGTAACCTCCAGGAGTTCTTGCATAAGGGTAATGTTGGCATTCCAGGCGCTCTCAGTTGCTTAAGATTATATTAATTTTGTTCTACCATTTCCATGTTTTGTGAATGCAGCTCATTTGCTGAAGACATTAAAGTAATTTAAAAGAAAATATGCAAAAACATAAAGCTGTTGTCTGTTCCCTACTTGAATGTAGTTTACTTCACTGTGCCTCACCAAATATTAACTTCTTCAGTTACACATAAAACTTGGTATGTTTTCAGAACAGTATCATTAACTATATGCTTCAGTAGTAGTTCATCACTCCTGCTGAACACATCAAAATATTTTATATGCAATGCTTAAAATCAAACAAGACTCAGAATTTTGATGAAGGTGAAAGTTTCACTGCTCTGTCTTTGTTCTTTAAGAGATGAAGAGAGAAAGCACATTATAAAAACACTCAGTCACTTCCCTGAAGTTGCCCCATGGCCCAGGAGTCATGGAAGTAATGTCTCACAGCAAAAAGTAGAAGACTTGGGACACTGAAAATTGTCTGTGAGAAGTGAGACACTCACTTCTTGCATCATTCATCAGTGTATGCTAAGGAGAATATAACTGAAGTGGGTAGCAAAATACATGCCTTCATGTTTGAAACAGCATACATGGCATTATATGACAGAGAATCAAACTGCTAGATTGTGTGCAGTAAGGAGGAGTGTTCAAAGTGGGAGAACCACACAGGCAACCTTGAAAAAAACCTCACGGAAATGCTGTTTTTCCAAGGCAGCTGCATTTTGTGAACTACTGGATATCCTTTGCTAATTAAGATACTTTGTGCTTGGCTTCCACTGACGCCTGTTTTTTAAATGTGAAAGGTTTGCAGCATTTTGTGTTGGGATTTCCAGAAACACCATATTGATATGGGAAAGAAAAAAATGGGTGTGCAATATGAACAGGATACTTGGTAGTAAATAATTTTCTTGGCCAATTTGTTTTTAAGAAATCCCTCAAAATTGCTGAAGAGAATTGTGTGTAGATCTCCAGTCACTATGGTTTTTACCTGGCTGCTTTTCACGGCGTGTAATTGCAACACATCATATAACAGTTCATTTTATGTTTAGTCCTAGTGCTAAATGAAGCTTAGTAACAAGGGCTTTCGTTTGACAAAAATCACCTGCCTCTCGATTTGCTGTGAAACATCACATTAATTGCTTGGCATCAGCTTTCATCTGTATCCAAAGTTGAATCCTTGTGCACAGCTTATTCAAACACTGCTCCTTGGTTCAAATTAGCTTTAAGAGCATTCAGTTCATTACTTGTTCCTTGGTGAAAGTCTGTCACTTACTTGCAGTTTGCTTTAACTGAGACTGATTGTAGGCTGCCTGAAGACTCACTTCCCTGATTTCCTCACTTGACAACAGCAAGTCTGAGTCACAATTCCCAGTGCTCGCTTGTTTTAAACTGTGTAGCAAGGTGTGCTTAATAAACCTCCCTACAGAACAGCGCTGCTTGTTTGTCTGGCTGCTCCTTGAGAAATGAGCCTTTATTCAGGAGATTAAAAACATGTTGATACTTGTTCTCCAGTTGAAGCTGCTTGTAAATTATATCTGATTTTATTTTGGTTCTGTTCAGCAAAAAGGTCAACTCAAATATTGTCACCTACCTTGATTTTAAAAAGAAAACTCCTACTGGTAGAGCTTAGCCCTGTTCCTTAAAAGAAATTTATACTGTTAAAAGGTGAGTTATCTTGGGGATACAGCACCTAACTTAACCACTGACTTAAGGACTCTGGTTGAATTATTAGAGTCAGATGCTCAGATAACTGGGTGGTGATTTATTACTGACATATCAGTTAAGACTCTTGTCTTGCATGTGTCAGAGTAGCATGTAACAACTCAGTGGTGGATTTTCAGGACTAGTACTGAAGTGGCCAGTTGGCTTACTGCAAAGCAATGCAACTATGCAGCTGTGGGGGTCAGAGGAGATAGAACACATACCTCACAAACAGGAGGAATAACACTGAAGAGTATCCTCCATGCAAGAAAGACAAAAGATTTGGGGGTAAATAGAGGAGAAAGGACGAAAAGGTATGAATGGTCAGTTTTTGAGAAAGAGTCACATGAACAGAAGTGACTTTATGGCTGAGCTCGTTGAATGCCTTTGGCTCTTGATTTAATGGCAGGGGAAGGGTGATGGCAAATTGGGCAAACATCTGCTTAGATTTTTGGTAATTATGGCTGTTGAAATCAAATCATTTTGGACAAATATAGCTACAGTTGCTTTTATATTGATAGCTAAGACTTTGAGCCCGTGTAGAAAGCTGAACTGACACACAGTGACAGAGCAGCTCTACTGACATTGAATTATAGAGAAGATGAGAAACTTGGGAATTTTTGATAGATGTGAAATGCAGATGGAACTTTAGATTAAGTGAATTTTCAGTCAGTATACGGTGCTGTCATTCATTTTCGTATGATGTGCCTTATTTTTATTTTACTTTGTTGTATTTTATGTGTGTCCCCCGCCATGTTTAAAACCATATCATTAACCAGTGAAATTTAGTATGTGTTCTGTCAACCGTTTGTAAGCTCTGAGAATATTAACATATCATTAAACAAGCACAAGTTCCCATCAAGATACAGAAGAAAATACACATCCTCTCTGGGTGCGCAGGAGTGGGGAACAGAGCTGTTTTCCTTCTGGAATTTCTAGTTTATACTTCCAAGAAACAGCTGAGGCTTACTGCTTTTAGGGAGATGTAAAAAGCGCTTTTGGCCACCAAGGACTTGATAAAGATTTTTGGAACTGGCAACATGAATACATCTGTCTTTTCCCTGTGATCAGAGGTGGAGGTGTGTCATAAATTATGGAAATGTGATCTTCGATTTCCCACCTGCCTGCACCTAAACTGATTTTTTTTGAGAAAGAAATGAAAGGGATTGCACAGCTAGCCATTACACTGGGAGCTGACCCCAATTATTGCACGCTGATGGCATTGACTACATCGGACCAAGGGTAAAATCAGATCTCTATCATGAGTCCTATCATTTCGGGAGTCTCTTGCCTGTGAAACAGGGCAGGGATTAGAAGATTCTCACTGGAGAATTTTTAGGGGCTATGAGTGCTTTCAAGCTATCCTTAAACTGTTTGAACCATGAGATTGATGTCAGTCATTTTAGGAAAACATCAGCGAGGTCAAAGCTGTGATTTGCCTTTCATTTGTGCGCTTGTGTGAGTGAATTATATTACTTTCTAGGCTATTGAACTGCTTACTGATGGTTTATTCTTTATTCGGTTACAACACTTGGTTCAGGAGCTGCCTATTGAAAAAAAAATTCTTTCTAAGCATGTGAACACCAACAGCTGTTTAAATATCCAAGAACTTCCTGATCAGATTTGAAGCATAATAAAATTTTGATAATCTAGGAAAATACTAGGTGGAAAATCATACATACTCTGGGAAAAATCATCATTCCCACTGCCTCCTGAGAGGAGGAAGGTCTTGTCCACCTCATGCTGGACCTTTGAGGAAGTAGTCATTAAGCTCTGGAGAGCTGAGGAGCTGATTTATTGCTTCCCTGCTTATCCCCCAAGACAGGATGACTAAGGATAGAAGAAATACAGTCATCCCATTGTAGGTAGTGTATCATCCCTCAGCGTATTCCTTGCTTGAGATTTGGCTGATATTTGGGGGATTGAAGTTACTTTTATGTGCAGAGAAACGCCAACTCTGTGAATGTTCCTCTGTTCTTTGAAGTGGTATAGACATTGAAGAGCTGTACTGAGCATCCAGAGAAGCAGGCATTTTCAGGAGGTGTTTGTATTTTATGGCTAAAATACATTAAATAGTTTTCTAAAGATACAGCCCTAGTAGAGTTGTCTCTGGCCTACTGAGGAGAATTTTCTCTGCATGAACGTGCAATGTTGCCTTTAAAAGAACTCTGGGAAATTCCCCCTGGGCAGGAGACTGTCAGCAAGTCTCTGTTCAGCAGGAAGGAAAGGAGTAGGCACAGGGAGACGTGCCTTAGCAGGGCAAGGGGGAAACCCAAGTTCCTGTCTTCTGGTGGGAAACAAGGTAATAAATCTGTGGTACAGGTTAGGGATTTTGCAGCTCTCTTACAAGCTTGAAGGAAGGAACTGTGTGTGTTCCACTCGGTGCTGCTCCATCTTTCTGCAGCAAGAAGTAGTAGGAAGAAAGGACAGATCAGTCTGTATTTTATTTTTTTTACAAAATGGGATGTCAGACAGGAAGAAGTGTTACTGCTTTTTGGTGAGTGTAAGCTATTTACCACATCATCCTCTTCTCTTTACTGTGGCTTGCTAAAATACTGCAGTACGGAAGAGAAGTGAAATCACATTTGTTAACAGTAGCCACCGGTTCAGTCAGTCTTGACTTTTATCTTGGTGGCAGTGTATTAACCGTGACCTGTGCTATATATCTGTATCCTCTATCTGGGGTAGGAAACTAGAAGGCAAAACAAAAAACAAGCCCTTCCTTCCAGCAGTCTGGTGTCTCACAGCTGAACTGCCCGTGTCTCCCAATTACTCAGGATGGATCCGTGCTGCTGCTGTTGCCATTCAGAAACACACTGACACTTTAATTTGCGGCCGCCTCTCGGAATAAATCATCCCCTTGTTGTACATGGATCTGAAGAACTTTAAAATCCCTCTCTGGGAGAAGGCAGCATTTTGAACCGCTGAGCTTGCGCAGTGATTTATGGTAGGAAAGATTCTGAATGGAGTTTCTGGTAAAGAGGGGGTTGCTTTATTTTCCTTAGATATCCTTGGATAACAAGATCAACACAGTTCTTGTTATTAATAAAAATAGTTGTAGAGAAAAGAACATGTATTTTTGTAGTAAAGACTACAGAGAGTAAATCATGAAGGTACGTAGCATTTCCCTTTTTATGCCACCAAAACAAGAGTCTCCAAAATGGCTGCCTTGATATGTGACCATGCAGGCTAACAGCAATCCAGGGACCAGCTAGCTGCATGGGCTGGGAGCCCATTGTAGCGTCTGGGAATGTCCTCCTCAAACAGGTCTTGCCACACAACTCTGGCTTTTCCAAGGTTGGAAAAGGTTGTATCAAATGGATTTTCATATTCTGGGATATAGGTATGATGTGTTAAGGAGTTAAAACTGAACATTTTACAGAATAGTCATGGTGATGCTTTTTTCCTTGCTAATTCAGAGCTTGTGAGGAAATAAAAGAGGAATTGACTGTAAGCCCTTTTGTATAATTTAAAGAAAAAATATGAAATTACTATGTACAGCTTTTACTAGATGAAAAATGGTCAAGAAGGATTCCAGGTGTTTCTCAGGTAGTGATATTATTCAGTTACTTTTTCAGGAAATACAATTTAAAATGACTGTGTTCATGCACAGCATGCAATTAGCATGCTTTGTTTGTGTATTTCACCAGCAAGCTATCCCAGAATAATACACTGAATTCTCAATTGGTGTAATTCATTATAGTTTCATTAACTTCCAGAGAGGCTACTTTGGTTTATTCTGGCTCTGTTTCTGGCCAAAGTGTTCAATTCTGAATATGTAATAAAAGTGTTAGTCATCTTAACAGCCGTTATTCACATTAGTATTTTGTGCCCAATCCTGGATGTTTTAATGTGTTTTCTGTTGATCCACAAAGAGGGTGTTGTGCACAACTGGGTATACATGAGCAAAGATTAGATGTATCTTTCTCTGCTTTTGAAATTTATTCTGACATTTTTACTCTCCTTCACAAGCAGTCTAATCAGAGCTGGACTTCCTGGGAGGCATGCTGCAAAATAAGTCAGTACCAGCGACCATGGGATTGAGGGCAGTACTGTGAAGACTTCCCTGCTTAAACTTGAGCAGACAAGAAAAGAAAACATATTTTTAAATGTCTGATTTGGAACTCTGTGTGATTTTAATTTTTTTTTTTGTCAGCTATATCAGTATAATAATGATTAATCCTTTCCAGTTAAAGAAAATTACAGGTTCTCAAACATCTTTTTAGACAAGTATTATGGTGGTTAGCAACAATATTAGTTAAAGGCAAAAATTCTAGCATTAAAGAATATCAACGTTATTATTTCTAAGGATCAAGATGTCAAATATAGTACTATTTAGGATAGCTGGAGTACTTGAAAGATGTAGCCTGTAATGTGAGAAAATATGATACCAAGATTCTCTGTTGTACATTTCTTTTTTTCTTGGAAAGAGTAAAAAATATCAATTGATACAATATTTTTTGCTTATAGAACCTTGTTACGGCTTTCTGGCATCCCACACATCAGCCTTATTCTGTGACCTTAGTCTGATTTTACTGTTAGTGAACTGAATTCTGTAAGGTTTTGTAGTCTGAAACACTTTTTTTTCCTCTTGGTTCTTCAGAAAATGTCATAAAATTGTGCATGCTTTCTAACATCTTCAGCAAATTTTGCTGGAAATAACCCACTAACATTCTTTCTTTGAAGACATCATGTTTTTATAGTATTTCCTCACTAGAATTTAGTATGTGGTTTATATCACAGTGATCATTCCTTCATATTCTCCCTGCACCAAGGTGCCAGAGGAAAAACTCTTCAGTCTAAATCAGTCTGTTAAATTGTCTGCTGGTTCTAACATAGTGATTTTTTTTCTTAACCTCAAGCAGTGAATATGTAATTTATTCCTATTTCTTTAAAAGTGTGGGAGCAGTTTTTGGAACTGTTAGTTAAGCAAAAGTTTTTAATCTGCCATTGCCATTTGGTGGATTCATTTTTGAATGCCTTCTCAATTCTCTTGTAAGATCAGTGCTGCCTTGCTGCCTCTTCCCCACCTTTTTTACTTTGCAGATGATCAAAGTTACTTTTTCTTGCAGATAGAAGAGTTAATTAATCTCCATGCATTTCTTTGCACTTACATTGCATAATCTGCACACATATTTGTGTGTTCTTCCTGTGTAAAGCGGGGGGCGGGGGGGGGGGTTGCCCCTCATCCTTCAGTGATCTTCTGGACTGCTATTCTGATAAACTCTGTTTCTGTAGTTTAGGCTTGAGCTGTGTTGTGGTGGGGAAGGGAGTGTGTATTTACACCCTGTATATTTAAATCCCATTTTTCTCTAAGCTTTTTTTAGGGAGACTGTATTATTTTTTTATAATGAAGCCACCTTATCATTCCAGTGACTGTTGTTTTGGAGGAATGTCAGGAAGTGTTAAAATCTCCACAGGGCCTTAATAATGCAAATAAATTTTTGGTGGTAAAGGTGCATGAGAATTTCCCAGTGTAATGAAATTACAAAATACAGAATATAGAAAAGTATTTTCTTCTTCCGTATAGATATTTTGAGCTTGCATAAAATATTAAGCAACAATAAATTATCCCTATATATAGACTTCCCTGTTGATTTTTTTTTTTTTTTTTTTGGAACCTCTGCACATTGATGGAGGGGTAGAAGAACCGCATGAAGCTTTGCCAGTCCAAACTGTGTTCTACCCTTAAGTAATTTCTCAGGCTGCTGAACACTGCAAAAGGCTACTCTGAATATCAGAAAGGCTTAGTAGTAAGATTCTTTATCAGAAGAAAATAGTAGTTTCCTAGGCTCGAACATGTTTTGTGTTATCAAGTGGATTTGGTGATCTGTGTAATCAAAAGCCTGTCATTCCCATTTTAATAAAGAATTTGCGTGATGCCTCTTTGCCCTGGTGACTCGTAGGGACATTGGCTGGGGAAGGATACATGGAACATTAGCAAAGCTCAGGGCGTGATCCTGTTTTTTCTTAGTGAGGAGTGGAGTTTTTGCCATATGGAAAGACTATCCCAGAGTTAGTGGATCCCAGGGGAACAAAGCCAGTTCTGTATAACGAGTCTGGCTGTGACTCTTACCATCACACCACACAATTACTTCATCTTGCATCCTGGCTGTTCATTTCTATTGTCTGATTAACTTGGGGCCAGGCTATTTGCCATAGTCTTTTGCCACTCAACTTCACCATTACCCTTTTAAATTTCCCTGAATATCTTCCAGCTTGTCAATAACAATGTGTTTCATAGATGGTTTTATGATGTAGGTTAAATCTTCTGAAGTTGAGCTCCTTTCTAACTACATCTTCAGCTGTGGTCTGTTAGTGGTGAACTTTGCACATGTGTACAGCCCAGCCACATCAGGAGAGCCCTGCAGATCTTCAGGGACCTGATGAGGAAAACCAGCCCAGGTCAGAATGTAAACATCAGTCTTGACTCCTATCATAAGTTTTATGATCCATTCACAATGAATAATAAATGATGAATAAAAGTTAAAATTGTGATATGTATGTGTCTTACGGACTGCAATGTGTTTAAAAGCATCTAAATAGAAGTTGTTATAGATTAAACCAGCCTCTTGATTCTAATTGAGACATGCTGATTGATAATTTTTTCTTCGTCATATATTAATGTCTTGTACATGATCAGATTTCATGTTCATTGCTCAGTAAATGTTGTAATAAATATTAATGTATTGCTGCTCTCAAAGTACTTATTGAGATCTTTAAATTTCTTTAAATATATTCTCAGAACCTCTTAGAGTAACCAAAATTACCTGTAGCATTTTCCACAGCAAAATTATCCTGTGATGTTGATTGAAATTGTGCCAGAGCATCTGCCATAAAAACGTTAATGTCATGTCTGACTGAGACACATGCACCTTCTATGTTCATCATTTCTGAATCCATTATAAAGACCTTAATGGCAGCTGTATATAAAGACATGCCATAATGACATCTTAAATGCTGTCTTTAAATTCACAGCATGAAAAGCCTCTTAGAAACTCTGTGAAAAAAGCAGGTAGCTAACAGCAATTTGTGGATAGTATTCATGGTATGTCTTTTATTTAGTGGAGGTTTTGTATTAATTTCAATAGAAATAAATGGGTACAGAAAGGTAACGGTGTAAATAGAACTTTGTTCCTAGTAAAAGACATTTGAGACCTCAGTTCAGCTTGCTTTTTTCACAGCAAACATAAGAAAGTGCATGTCAGAGTTTGGAAGTGTATCAGCTGGTTTTACAAAATAAAAAAAAAATACAGTAGAAATGTAAGATCTAAAGCATATTAAATTTGGAAAAAGGGTATATACATGCAAAACACACAATATAAATATTCTAAAAATCCCTTCTGCATCAAGATTATTCGGAAAGGGCACAAGCTTCTCATGAAACAATCTTTCAGAAGAAAGGGGTTCGGACTTTGTTATAATTCAGTCAAGGACCTTGTGTAGTCATTTTCTGGGCAATGACCTCCTTTTACCAGTCACCACAATACACTCAGTTTGTCTCAAATTTTGCTAAAGGCAGAAAGAGAAAAGGGAAGTAGATGGAAAAGAAAGCAGTACTAACTCTTTTGGGCTTCACCTAGAATTTTTGGTAATCGTCAGTGAAGCCCAGGGGATACTGGAGCAAAGCAGGGGCTTTTCTGAGGATGTCTCCTAGAGTCATGTATAATTTCGCAAGTTTTTCACCTCAATATTCAAGACATTGAATACTTCGGGTTAGTAGTTTAGTCTTTAAATGGTTTACTTTAAATAAAAATAAAAATGTAAAAAAACCCAAGACAAAACCAAAAGAAAACAAAAACCCCACAGTTTTGATCCATGACTCTCTAAATTTATTTTCTTAATTACACAGTCTATAATATTGACATGACCTTTGATCATGTCAGTAGTACTGTTTCATTGTACTAATTGGACTTTATTCTTTCAACTGTTTTCTATCAATATTGAAAGACTATAATAACACTTTATAAGCTTTCACATGCTGAAGAATCATATTGGCCATCAGAGTGACTCCCTGGGCTGTTAGAGCCCAAGCTCATTTGTGACTGAGCCTTGCTTCACAAAGCTGCCCCTTTCCTCATGCCTAACCCCCCCAAGACTCACAGTCTCCTCCACAGAGGATTAGCCTCTGTGCCCTCTGCACCCTCCAGAGTCCCTACGCACGTGCACTTAATTGGTGACTGAAGGAATAATAATGCCTCTTAGAGCTGCTCTTATGTTTACAGAGGTGCCTCTATCCTTTGGACCTGGCTTGTGTGATCCTTTTCATTCCTCAGTGTCAAGATATTTTATAAAGTCAAGTAAACATTACTCATGGTTTACACACAAGGAACCAAAGCATGGATATTCATCAAGGTCAGTGGTAGGATCAGGAAGAGATCCTGGGTGCCCCTGAATGCAGTGCAGGAACCTGTGTGTTGAATAACTCTGATCCTTAAAAAATTATTTGTAGTATGGGATGCCAGAAGAATGTGGGGTTGGAGAAGAAGTTATTACACTTCTGTTTATAGATTGCAGAAGATTTTATCCATGCTTAGGTACCTCAGCCTGTCTTGAATATTGCAAGAAACAAATATGCCTGAGGAGCGGGATGAAATTAAATCATTTCACATGAACTACAAAACAGCCACTAGTAACGGTGAGTTTTAGTTACCACACCATAGTCAGAATTGAAATTGGGGAACTAGAGGTAAAAAGCATGTTAGCCACTTTCTGAGTAAGCAGCCACCCTCGACAATGCTGTTGTTAGTGCCACCCCAGTGCTATTGTTAGTGATGGAGCACCACTGTATAAACTGCAGGAGATGCTCCCTCCTTTTTACTCATTTAATGCTTTCTCAACATTTTTCATCTGATGATGACATTATGAATGATTAGGCTCTATCCAATCATTATATTACATATGTTCACATGTAGGGACAGTTTTAATGTACCTGTTTTGTGTTCCAGGGTTAAAATTGCACATCTTTTATGAAGGGACATAGTGCTTGTGTCACTTTTAAATTATTTTAAAGCTTGAAATCTTTTTGTTTCTCAAAGAAAACGGATAAGACCACATATTTATGTAGCTATATAAATAGTATAAGTAGCAAAATAGCTTCTGATCTAATGTAGTATTTGTTTAAACATTATTGTATTTCCTTACTAACATAGAGTGAAATACGGGCAGGCAAAGTTCCTGTTTAAATAGATTTTTATTAGGTTTTTCCACCTGAAACAATTGTTCAACCTGAAGTAGAAATATATATACTCAAAATATGGAATTTATAATATAATTGAAAAAATCTTAGAGCAGCTTACAAGATACCACACAATAAAGTTATTGGTAGAGGTTAGTAATTTATCCACCATAAAATGCCGTCATTATGAAGACACACATTTTCCAGAGTTATTGCAGCCTGTGGCTTCCCTTGAGTTGTATTGATTTCCTCAAAAATAGTTTAATGGGGAAAGAAATCATTCTCATGGCATAAGTTCCAGCTATTTCAAAGCACTATGGTGCAACTTCAGGGCAGTGGGTAGGTTATGGGCCGACTGCAGCTCACACTTGTTTTTTAAGACTACCTTCAGTACACAGAGGTAGATCTCTCCGGCCTCCTGATCCCTGCAGGGTTCTTAGTGAATAAAATATGTGTGTGAAGATGATGTTCTTCTAAACCAGCTAGCTTTTATGTGCATTTCCAGGAGACAGTCTATTCAAGAACAAGGGCGACCCAGCACTTTATCCAAAGAAATAAAAAATAAATAAAAAAAGTTAAAAGGCTTTATTGTTTACAGATCTTTTCAGTCACTGTTACATATTTCACCATCTAAGAGATAGTGATTTTGAATGAAGAAATTAGCACAGGAGTAGCTATAGTTCTTACAAATTCATACCTGAGAGGTTTGAGACTTATTGTTAGTATTAATTCAGGAGCCCTGTTTCCAAGTGCTCATAAATAGCTACGCTACTTTATCTTCACATTCTAAATAGAATTACGGGTGACCATTTTATGTAAAGGCTAACAAAATAATCTCTTACTGATTTGAAATTGGTAAGTAGTCTAATTGCCATTATTCAAACTCTTCTTTAGGACTGGCTTTCAAATGTCAGGCTCCGCACCCACACAGCTAGGGGTTAGGCATAATAAGTATTGTCTGACATCTGGGGTAACCTTAGAGATGGTATCTGGCAGCCCACCATTGTCAGTGCCAGGGCCTGGATCAGCTGGGCAGGTTTAGCAACATAAGTTGTAGACACCAGAAAAATTTCCTAGAGCAAATGATGCCAGTTGGAATTCCAAGCATAAGGTATATGTTTTACATGCCTGGTGAGAAGTGACTTTGGGCTTCACTGCCTCACATTGAATTGAAAGATCACAGCCCAGAAATTTTTTCCAAAGCTTTTCTTAGTTTCATGTTTTTAATTCTTCCATCCGTCTGTTTTGTTGTTTTGTTTACTTGACCTGCATGCTGTTTAATGTCTCCTGGGGACACTGTTCAGAAGCCTCCTACCTCCACCCTGGGTGGTACAGATGATCCAAATAAGACATCAAGGGAGTCCAGAGAATGACTCCAGCAAACAGTCACACCCGGGACAGTTAGGTCATCGAAACCTTTTCAGGCGACTTTTTTAATGCTCTTGCCTGAACTCGGATGTGCTGGTGTGCTAGACGACAGCGAATCCAACCATGGTACACGAAAATTAGCCTTATTGGGCAGCGTTTATATAGAGTTTCAAAAAAGTTTGAGGGTCAGAGATGTAAAAGGATTGCTAAAACTGCATGTAATAAACGTGGACTTTCAGTGGATCACTGGAAAGCTGGAGGATGTTGTTGCTGAGCAGCCTCATCACCAGCCAGCCTTTGGCTAGTCACAAACCACCACAGCGTCTGAGTCGCCAAGCGTCACTGCTGCTTGTGTCAAACACCCATAAAAAACAAAGCAGGGAAAGCTACTTTAATTGTTAGTAGGTTTCAGATATCAAAGTTGCAATCTCTTAGCTTTCACTGCTTCATAATGGAGCCTCTACCTGACACACGCCAGGAAAGATTTGAGCACATTATAAAGCTTTCTGTTTGTACTGTAAGGCAGGTACTAGTTTTTAGAGGCTGTAGACACTACAAATATATAGTATGCAGCTGTATACTGTGAGGATTTTCAAGATTGCTGGATTACTGATAAATCATAACCTTTGACAATGTTTATAACCAGTCACTTTCTTAGAATTATGATATTACTAATTTTTAGCAACACACGTTATTGTAGATTATTGAAAATTAGTATCTCATCTGATGAAGTACATATGGTTCATTGAAATATCCCATATGAAAGTATTTTTAAAAGAGGAATTTCTATTAGAGATCATGGGTTTGATGACTAAAATTAATGAGCTCCTTCAGAGTCTCTGCAGATATTTGTAAAAATGCATTTTTTTTCCCTTTCTGATATTTTGATATATGAAAAGAGACTTTTTCATGCTTCCTGACCAAACTCATTATTTGGTTGTCAAATTTACCCTGTTTTTTTGCCATCTAGTTTCAAGACTATGAACTGGTAACAGATGAGCACCTGAGTTGTCTCCAATAGATAAGCATTGAGAAGGAAACCGTATGTCAACCAGATTTTTATTATACCTTGATAAGTTTCCCTGCAGGTTTGAAATAAGCTTTTTAGATTAAAGAAAATAATTGTGTTGTAAAAGCTTTTGGAAAAGGATGACATCAGGAAAAGAATAGTCTTTGCAAATACACAAGTCTACATGTTGACTTAGGACGCTTTGTCAGTGATATTACAGTCTAGCAGGGTGAAATGTAAACTTCCTTACTGAGCTAGATACAATTTATAAATTTCTAGTTCTAAACTTTTTGCTGGGATTGTTTTAAAATGTGTCTTCATAAACACTTCGAATGGAGTTACTATTTATAAAAATAAATGTTAATAACTAACTGACAGAGAATTTATAGAACTGCAGTCTCAACTGCCTTTAGGCCCCAGGGGATTATGGTACAGTTAACCCAAATTTATACAAAGAATGAAATATAAAGTAAAACAGAACAAAGGGAATTGAGAGTAGTTCTTACTGTTTTCCTAAAATTAACATAGTGACATATTCCTGTGACTTTCACTGAAGCATATGTGTGAACTGTAAATACCGATGTTTAATTTTGGATCTCTGAGTGATCTAAATGGATCTATTTCTTATGAAAAATGCCTGATTACGGCCAGAATGTGTCTATACAGGATAACTTCAACGTAGGTAGAAGCGGTGTTTCCTAAACTGCCTGTCAAGAATGACTTAATCCTACTTTGCAGGAATTGCCTACATCAGTGAGACACGTTCATTTCCATACCCATTCATTTAGGAGACTCTCTTCTGAGAATGTCAAAGAGATGCTAATTATTGTCAGCTATGGTTGATCCCTTAGGAATTAGGCTAAAATTGAGAAACCACACAATTACTGAAGTTATGCTATAGTCAAGGATTAAAGTGATGAGTTCTGTTCCCCCGCCCTTTTTTTTTTCTTTCGTAGCTCATGGAGCAGCTGTCACAGGCAGTTCTGGTGCTCTTTAGGTGGTTGTTTTGTGACCACTTTGTCCTCTTTCAGTCTAGTTTATCTGATATCAGTGCTGTGCAAGGGCAGAAGCAGGAGCCTCATTGTATGTGCAGCCTGATTGTTTCCCAAATAAACCATCCTAGAGAAAATGTCAAGGTATTTGAGGAAGGGACTGACTTGAAGCTAAATCATCAGCTTCATTAAAGAGAGACAGCAGAACTTGGAAGTTCAGTTGAGTAATACTATGGAGCAACACATTCTGCCTGGACTTAAGCAGAATTCAACCAGGAAATTGTGTTCTGTTAGCAGGGGTGCTCTGGGAGGAATTTAGGGGATCTATGATAGCATTAATATCTGAAAATCTGAACAAATTTTTGTAAGTCCTTACTACTCTGACAAAAAGGAATCGGGTAAATTTTCATTCAGAACAGAAACTAAAATTGACAGACTTTTGTGCTGCTGTTGATAAAATTTCCAGGATAGGAGATCATTTTAAATAAAGGCTAGTCCTTTTCTTGAGGATAAATGCCTCTGTCCTTTATAAATCTTCCGTGTTCTATTCTGATCCAAAAACAAATAAAGCTTTTTTTTTTTTTTTAAATAACTGCAAATCCTTTATTGTGAGGAAAGCAAGTTTACAATGCTAAATACATTCTACTTGGTGGTACATGCCAGAAATGTGAGTGTTCCTTGAATCTGTTAGACACTGATGATTGGTTTTAAAATTATCATGTTATGTCCTGATAATTCATTGATGTAAATCTGATAGCAGTACAGTGTTCAAATATGTTTTCCTTTGCAGTGTTTCCTTTTGTGGAGTGACTGGTTAACCTAGAATCAATCCCGTGCATTATAAGCAGTGGGACTAATCCCCTGGGGTCTGTGGCTGTAGGGCTATATTTGCAAAGGACACATCCCATTCTAATGTAGCTCAGCACGCTGAGGAATACAAACATTGAGAGAGAAAAAAATATTTTATCAAGGGAAACAAATGATCAGTATTTAAGATAACAAAAAACACATGGTACACCTGTGGCTAGTTACCAATAGGATAGAAATACAAACAAATGATAACACTGATGTAATCTTTCAGCTATAAATAGCAAGGTCCAGGTTCTGCTTTCACCCATATTGCATTAAAAGTCAGCAATAGATCATTTGCAAAATACTATTAGAGTACATGGCTTTAATCTGGACCTACACAGGACAGTTTAGCTAAGCAAGTGCGGCAGCCTACCAAATGTTTTTAATGATAGGAATGAATTAAACAGACGTGTTCAAGTTTGGGCATCCTTTGTTACATCTTAAATATATGCTAACAAGGTGAAAAGACGTGATTATGTCTGAGACTGCGTTTCCTATATGTAAAATCTCATCAACTAGGACTTGCAGTCTTGCTTGCAGTCCACCTTTCAGGAATTTGGACATTGAGAGTATGTTTTCGATCTGTGTGAATTTAGGTCATTATGGGCAAACAGATTGCTCAAATTTGGAATGCTTGTACTCATTTTCTGCTTGCTTTGCACCCTGTATTTTTTCTTATGGCAAAGCTAAGCTTTTAGTACTGGTTTTAGTTGTTTATTGAGAATAGAACTTGTGCTGACAGAAGCTGGACTCTGTTGTGTCAGTGAATACAGCACTGTCGTTAGCAATTAGACAAGTTAGAGCTGTAGAATTTTCATTACAGGTGATGCTATACAGAGAAAGAAGGTGGGCGTGGTGTTTTTTCAGACTGAAAAGTAGATATAATAGATTGGAAGGTAATTATTTTTAAGTAATTGACTTCTATATATCAAAATAAAGTAATGCAAAAGTCTATTTTAAAATATAACTGGACTGACATTCTTTAACCAAACTACAGAAATTAATTTTAAAATGCCTGTAGTTTCCAAAGATCATGACGCTAAACAATGCCAGGATGCGGCCTCAATGCTGGCAGTTGAGTAAAGTTGTCTGCCCCCTTTCATTGCTAGTATGTTCCTGCAATGATTTTGCTCTGTACTAGCTCAACCAGGCTGTTCCCCAGGCAGAGCCTGGCCTGCCAGAGACTGTTCCCAGCAGAGAGCGTGGAAGAGGCAGTGCTGTTCTGCATGGATGCAAATATCTTGAGAATGGGTCCTGGCATTTTTCAGTATTAGAGTAAAGGCATCTTCTGTTTCCAGGCCCCCAAAATTATGGGTCTGTATTGATTTAATTTCATCCTGACTCTACGAAATCAGTGAAAGCTATTTTTAGTTTTCAGTTTAAATTATTTTCTGGAATATCCTTTCTTACTTGAAAACTCCCTCTGCCCACCAAATAATATCACTTTTCAAAACAAACAATAAAAAAATACATCAAGTGTTTTTATTTAAAGTCTTTAATCTCCTTAGCACTTTAGTACTTGAACAATGATTCTTTTTCTTGCTCTCTTATCAGTATTGTTTCTTGCAGTTTTTCACCTGCAGAAGGTATGTTATGTATTGGGAACATTTCCTTTTCTTGATCAACATTTGTTGGTTTAGGTTTTTTAATTAACTGACTTTCATCAAACAATACTCTTCTCTGTATTTAAATTGGTACTGTTCTTCTCAAATGTATAGCAGTCATTCATCTTGTATTACATGATATCAAAGTAAGATATTTAATTTCATGAGAAGTCAAGGAACTTTACTTCCATAAAATGGTGATGAAATTTAGACAGAAAAGATTTTCAGAATGAAAAACTAGGTTTGTGTTGAAGACTGTCTCTAATATTTCCAAATTATTTTGTGTCGAGCAATGAATAATATTTTGCTGCAGCTTTCTTTGGCTTTTAGTCAAGTACTATAAATGAATTCGTTAATGGGAATTATTTTTGGGCAGCTGTAGTGAGTTTGTGCTTAAAGTCTTACGGTGATGCATCATACTTTGAGCTTCAAGTGTATGCTGTGTTTTCATTAGCAGTGGTAACCTAAGAGGTAGTTTGACTTAAAAGAAACAAGTAAACAAACAAAAAAAGGAAAAGAAAAAAAAAAGAAGCCTATGGTGATCAACCATTATCTATGAGCCACTCTACTACTGTTCATAAGATTGCATTCTAGGCTGTCTGAATTAGAAGCCTTCTCCTTGGTATTATTAAAAGAAACATTTTCACAATAAAAATTGTCAGCTTGATTGCAGAGGTTTACTTGAACCACTTAGGTCAATATTTTTTATTCTGCTTGGTTTTAATAGGTCATAAAAGCAAAATTTGTTTTCATGAGAAAGATTAGATTGAGATGTTTAGTAGAAAACTGAGACCCTTTCCAGCCTGAAATTAGCACAAATGCAGTATGCTGCAAAGATGAACATTTCTCTTCCATTTTTCTCACTCGAGCACCAGCAGGACTGTTGTAGAAGACAAACAGGATTTGTGTCTAAACAGTAAACAATGCTGAGCTTGAGGGCCATGAGCACTGTTGCATATTACACAAGTAAAAGCACAGAGACATTATTTATTTAACATCAGCATTATGTAGGTTTTGTATATGTGACTAACCTCTGGATCTACTTTTTGGCAAAAGCACAGTGTGGGAGGAGAACAGCAACAAGGAAGAATAAGAGCTATGATAGTAAAATTGTTCAAGTTTGTTTGGTTCTTGACAGTAAACTATTTTATGTGTATCAATTAAGAAGGGGCCGACTTTAGGAAGTGATGTTGGAATACATAAAATAGTATTCATTTAAATGTTAGATATGCTTCCCTGAACACGGTGCCAGTAAATAGTGACTAAAAATCACAAACATATTTTCAACATTTAGCACTGAAAAAGTATGCACAGCTAGTTAAAGTTTAGTGTGGAGAATTAGGCTGTAATTTAACCCTTTTCAGCATTTATTATAGGCAATGTATCTTGTCTATACTGGACTTTGAAACTTGCTAATTAGCTCGTGCCTTGGAAATATGTCAGCTAATACCTGTTGTCAGCCTACAAAGAGCCGTATGTCTGTTAAGTATTATAGTGCATGCTGGTAAAAGCTAAGAGGTTCTGATATTTAAGCATATGCTTCATTGTAAGCAGTGGTTGCACTGGCCCTAGGGAGCCTCTATTTACATGTTTTATTTAGCAGTGTTGTTGGTCAGAAACACATTTTTTTTTGAGAAACAGTGAAAATGTTACCTGTGGGTTCCATATTCTCTTCCTGTTTCATTTTCAGTAGACGTGGATAACAACTGTGAAAGGAATGAAGAAATAGGACCCATTATTTACTTTCTGTGAAGCCCTTTGGTATTGCATCTCAAATTATGGTGTCTTTCATCCATGTGAAGATTAAACCTTCCTAAAACACACAGAAAGTAATAATCAGGGAAGCTACCATACTAGTATAAGCTTCAGTCACCACATTATTATTTAATATATTTCAGTTGAAGTGTGTGCTGTTCTGTATATCATTATCTTGGAAATACAAAGTAATTAAAGATTTTATTTTTAAAGCAGGCATACCAAATAAAAGTGTGTTGCAGGATGTTGATAGCTGGAATAAAAATGTCTACATATCTTCTGAGTGCATTAATAGCAAGGGAAGGGAGAGTTTTAGCTTAAGGAGAGGTCCAGTTATCTTGACATTTGAGCTTCAAGTAGATAATTGTCAAAGCAGAGAGGCAATTGTTTCTTACATGTAGGTAATGAATCTTTTATGAATTTACATGATAATATAAATGTGAATCAGGTGTGAAATCGTAGTTTATGCAGTAATGATAGAAATTGAAATTGTAGGTAAATTAACCTGGACAGAGCCTTCTTTTCTTACCTTCAGCAGAGAAGTCGGTGGAAACCTAGATGAGTTATCCAGTTTTGGGTTCTGTGGTGTTAGGAATTCTCCATTTTCTTTTCAGACTGCAGCTACTCTTTGTCACTTTGAGAGGTAGTGAGAGGTTTAGTCTGAACCAGGGCCACCTGTTTCCCAGGTAGAGCAGTAAGCTGGTGTTACTGCTATTTATGCATGGGTTTCCTCCAGGTGGATGGTTTCTTGCCTCGCTGAACAGACGTCAGGCTGTCCATCAGTCTTTCTGCCCGTTGTCTTCAGGGAGTCTCCAGCAGAAGCTGTAAAGATTTATTGCCTGGAGGTCTGTGGAATCACTAGTACATTACAAAATACAGTGCTTGATCACAGCAATAAGCTTCTCTCAAGGGTTTATCCTAATGAATATTGAAAATTATTTAGTTCTTTTTTGTTCTGGGTGTGTATTGCTGTCCATACTGCAGACCAAGAGTCTGAACAAAGCTGTGCAGTAAACAGAACACTCAAGCTCCTTTCCCTGTGCCACATGCACATCTTACTCAATTATTCTGTAGGTGACAAAGACTAACTTCAGGTAGTGAAACTGGGCTCTATAGGCTACCTCTCTAGTTTCTGTAGAGTCTACAGGGAGGAATGAGAACACCACCAGTATATTTCTGGTTTATAACTGCCCATCTTTCTCTCCACTGACTACAAAAAGATGATGAGGGAAGCTTATCTTTCAAGTTCAAATTTGGTCTTTTTGAATTTCCCTTTATGTCATCTGTTTGACACCAGCTGCTGTCAAGTCTGAGCCCATTGTAGTAGTATAGAGATTTTAGTAAACAAAAAATATTTTAAGAATTGTCTTGTAATACTTCACAATGAGGTTCTTTTCAACTTTGGTCTTCTTCATTTTGGCAGCACCAGAACGGAAGGATTCCCTTCTCGGTAGCCCAGATGTCATTGATACCGCTCCAAGAAGAAAGCGAAGACAAAGGACAGCAAAGCCTGCTGGGACAGGAGCTAAGATGGCTACTTATGAGACAGAACTGCCAGCCAAGGAAAAGTAAGCGGTTTTCAAATGTATTGAAATGTTTTTATATCTACAGATGTCAGAGGGTTTGTGGTTTGGGTTTTTTTGTGTTTTCTTGTACAGTTTCATATTTCAGACTGAGTACTGTTGTGTTGCGTTCTGTATAGTCATTTACAGTAATTTTACCCAAGTCTGAATAGATGTGAATGATTGTCAGGTCCAATGACATTGATTTTAATACACCTCTAAAGTGACAATTGTAAAATTATTTTCATTAATTGACTTGGATAACTTTAAGCAAATAGATTGGAGTGTACTAAAACAATGTTCTGTACGTTACCATATAACTCTGCAAGCAAAGAAGGATGCATTTATAGCAAGTGTTAAGCTAAGATGGACAGCTTCAGCTGTGTCACAGAAAGTAGTAGAATTATGAGTATTTTTTTTCAGAGTGAGGGTGTTCAAACACAGGAACAGGTTGCCCAGAGAGGTTGTGGAGTCTCCATCTGTGAAAATATTCAAAACCCGACTGGGCGTGGTCCTGGACAACCTGCTCTGGTTGAGGAGGGAGGTTGGTCTAGGCAATCTCCACAGGTCCCTTTCAACCTCACTATCCTGTGATTCTGTCTTTGTAATTTCAGTGGAAATTAATTCACAATAACATTTTCAATAGACCAGAATAGATTTCTTTTGAAAATAAGATCAACGGTGAGAAAAAAGAATTCACATCTTAAACACAAGGGGGGTCAGAATTTATAACACAGTAAAAGTCTTTCTCTTCTTATGTCACTCTTGATTTTTGGAAATACCTTCACATGATCTGGGAGGTGCTTAGTTGTGCACAATAGCTGCAATATAATTGGTGGTATTTTCTTCAAAAACTAAATTTTTTTTAAGATCTATTCTAAGGTAGATTTGAAGATACTTATTTTCCCTTTTTATCTGTAGTAGCCAATGGATAATCTGCTTAAAGAGAGATGGACACAAGTAGCAAATGATTAGCAAAGATTTCTGCTTAAGGCAGTTAAGAGAATTATCTTATTTTAACATAGAAGGTTGTGGCTTGATGCCAGCTAGGAATGTTTAAACTTACAATCCTGTTTAATTAGTTTAAAAAGTTTTATTTTTTTAGAACAGTCTTCAAAAATGTCAAATACTGCTCTTCTGTCCTCTTAGAGTCTAATATATTACAATGAACAATGCCCTTTCCCCATTGTATGTAGTCAGTTTGATTTTGAGAGTCTGACTGCATTTGCCTGACATACAATTTCACTCTTTGTAGTATTGATTGTGGAAGGAAGACCTACGGAGATAAATGATTGCAAAGGAGAATATTGAGGCCTTAGGCTGAGTAATCCTCAGTGTATGAACATCTGAGTCTTGGGTGCGGGGGAAGGTCTTAGAGGATATTGATATTTTTCTTTTAATTCCTTTAAGTAAGGCAAATTTTAGAAAAAAACAGAACAACAGTATGTTTTCCGTACTGTGCAAAGTATTTCTAATATGCTTATAGATTCAAGTCAGAGTTGAATCTGAAGAGTGGCCCTTCTTCTTGGCTGTAACATAGTTAGTAATATTTTAAGGCTTACCATAGGGAGCATCCGTTCTATCTATTTATATTTTTTCATTGAGTAGGTATGAACTGTATTGTAAACAACAGCTTTGCACTACAGGTCATAACACTGCTTAGTGTGTGACATGCCTTCCAGTACTGTGAAGATGCATCTGACAATGAAAGATCCATGTTGCTCTATGATCCCATGCTGATTTCAGAAATCAAATGTGATATTTCTCGATACTGGAATATGTTTTTTAATCCTTTCTTTAGTTAAAAATACAGTGGCAGTGCTAATTCTTTGTTTAGATAAGAAGATATTCTATTCAATCTCCCCATTTACCTGAAACATTACAAAATTCAAACTGTAATAATTTATATTTTTCTGATTATTTTTCTGTGTCCCTGCTTAGTTCTTTGGTTTTGAACTTCATCTTAAGTCTTTTGCCAGCTGCTAATCAAGCTTTCAGTCAATTTGCTTGGCTAATTCACATCTCTTAAACCTGTCAGAAGTAGGGAGATGTAGAATTAGTATCATAATCCAGTTCACAAATATAGATGTTTCTTTTTATGAAGCCTTTTCAGTAATTTGTACTGACAGAAGGCTAGATCCTACACGGTGCGAAAGGGTTTATCTTAAGCTGATGGTACATTGGGGTCCTGCCCAAAATGTTTTCCAGTATTGTGTCACTTAGCAAAAAATTACTAATCCAAGCAAACCACCCGTCTGCTGGGGTGGTGGGGAGGAAGTTAACCTCTAAATTCCTTCACCTTTGGAAATGCTCCATCACAAATATGGAAGATGTACAGCCCTTGAAAGCATGACATGCTTTTCTGTTTGGCAGGAGGATCAAATGACAGATTGTGATCACATTTGCAAACGCACGAATGAATCCTTATTTCTGAGCTCTCCTGCACAAACCTGCAGAACGATTTGATTCTTTACTCATAATGTAAATACTTTTAAGGTGCTATCACATAAAATTGTATCCCACAGTTCTTTCTTTAACAACCTAAAGCTTATTTAGAATTATTTTCCATTTGCAAGTTTTGCTGACATCATCAGTGCTTGTTTCATGTTTGCCAGGCAATGAAAGGGCAGTTACAAGTCAAACATCAAGAGCATAATGCTATCTTTATATTGTTGCATCGTAAGTGATTGATACAAGATCCTAGATCAGAAGATAAAATACCTCTTTACTGAAGGAGTGCATCCAGGTTTTTCTTTTCTTTTTGGCTTTCAAATTGTTTTTTGAAAATACAGTGTTTTTCAACACAGTCATCGTTATCACATAATAGGAATTATATCTTAACTTTTATATATTTCTTCTAAGATTTTAAAGTATGGTAAGAAAGTATTGTTTATGCTTAAATTTAAGAGCATCTAAAGTAAATATTGAGTCACAAAAAAATGAAAGGATTCTATTTCCGCAAATATTTTAGATTTATGGATGTTGAGGCTAGTTCTGTAGCAATCCTCTAGTCCTTTGGAATGAAAATATATTCCAAGATATGACCAAGAATACTGAGAAGAATGCAAATAAAAGTCTTGTTTAACATAAAAATTAGAGCAAAAGGAGTACTGCCTTTCTCATGCTTTGTGTATGGGTGCAGTGGCAGGAAAGGAGTTGTATTTATCTATATAGACATCTAGTATTACTGTGATGATTTATTCAATGACTAAATCAACATTTTTAATGAAACTTGGAAATGTGCTTTGAATAATATTGTTTAGTGAAAGTAGTATAGACATGAAATCAGCAAAGAACTGAACTAGGATTTGTGGAACAAGGTTTGCTAAATAAACTGTTTAATTATTTGCTGAGGTAAAGATGGATATCCTTAGGATAATGTAGAAATTCAGAATAATTTGGTCAGTGAACTGCCAAGATTCAGGTTAATCCAGCTCTCTAGCATGTTGTTTTTCAAATCTGAGATATCCAATGAAAGGAAATGATTCTTTAGGCAGACAGATGTTACTTATAGTTGATAACAGTCAAACTATGGCTCTCAATTTACAAATTTTTAAAATGTGACAAAGCATGGTTCTTACAGTTTGAAACATGATTGAATTAGGAAGTCTGATTCCAGTAAAGTGTGATGGTATTGGTGAAGCTTTAAACATAACTTAGTATCTGGCAATTTCCTAAGGTGCAAAGCAGAGATAATACGTAAGTCAAGTTAAGATGCAAATTCTACTTTTCACAATTTGCATTTCATACTTAGAGGAGAAAAATTAATAAGAGCAATCCCCAGTTAGAAATTTCGCTTATTGATGCATTACCCAAATCTCTCAGGGGACTGCATATGAATAATAACACTATTAGCTATACAGAATATGCATTCAATATAGAGGCTTAAGTGTATGGCCTGTCAGCCTGAATCCTATACATAACTGGATGTTTCTTTAATAATTTCTCTTTAAAAGTATTGGAACCTATTTGAGAGAAGAAAGTACCTACTGAAGATGACAATTTTTTTTTTATATAATTTTATAAATTAAGCATAGTCATTGAATACAGAATACTTTGTGTAGTTTATACAGTCTGTAGTCCCAGAGTACAGTGGAACACAACCGGTGCTGGAGTCTCTATAACTAAAACAAAAGTAAATCAGGAAAACCCTTCCTTTTCTAGTATGGTTTGCAACTATTACTTTGTTTTCACATGTAAAAATCTCTTCTTGCTTTGGCTTATCAGAATTATTTTTATTTAAAGAGGTAAGGAAAGCAAAACCTTTTTTTCTGTCTGTCTTATTCTTCCTGATAAAGAATCTAGTTTTATGGTCCTCATTCACACATGGGTTTCCTAGGAGGAAGGCTTTACGGCACAAGACTCAAAATTTCTTTAAGTTATTCTGTATGTTTCAAAATGTAATCCATTCTGGTTGCTGTGTAGTGTTCATAATTTCTTTGCTATTGAATGTGTACATACGGTGAGGATGTGTAAATTACAGAAGTGGTTTGGGGGAAAGCATATTAAATACAGGAAAAACCTTATTATGGATGCAAATATGCTGGATTCTCATGAGAATGGGAGTAGAAACAACCAAAAAAATGTTATTACAGAGAAAATACTTCACAATTCTGTCAAGCAAGTGTTAAGAAATACTTTTAATTCAGTTGACTGAGAAATAACAGGTATAATTTGCTTGCCTTTTCTATAAAGAGATGCATGTTTACACCAAGCACAGTGACTCAGACTTATTAGTTATTCTTCATGTCAGAAATTTCAGTTTCATATGTATAAGTCTAGTTTTGTACATTTGATGTAGCTGATTTTGATTTTTTTTTTTTAATTGAAATTTGACTTTTGCTGGCTTGATAGTTCTTGCTTGCTTGATAAAACTGAGTCACTGTCAGAATCAGGCCTACATTTAAATTGAAGGAAAGAGATGCTTTTCCTTAATTTCAGTATGTTAGGTTTTGCTGAAATATTGAGATGCAGTCATAGCCCCATGGAATTTGCTAGGATCTTTGCCACCAGTAATTTAAATCTTATTTTTTTGAATTTGTTTTTTTTCAGAGAGCTCAAAGTGTTGAGCGTATATCTAGGAGCCCTCAGAAACCTCCATATGAAGTACAAAACCATATTCAGATTTCTGACTGGGTATTTGGAAGTGCCAGTAGTTGCCAGGGGCTGTCTTGTGCCACCTGCATTGCCATCACTTGCTCCATCAGAAGAGACCAAAGAGAGAATGTAATTTTTACTTTAAATATGATTGTTACAGTCCTCATGCTCAGTGTTTGTTCTTGAGTTAAGGGTCTGATTAAAGTTAGTCACGCGTGTAATTGTGGGTAGAAGCAGCTGCATATTTTTTGCTTGTTAATGATAGAGGTGGGTTTTTTTTATTTTCATACTCTCATCTCTTTCTGTACCTTCAAAAGGTTTTTAAAGTCTTCATAGGTATGTATCATTTATTTGAAAAGATAGCTCTTCACATTATAGTCCAATACTGTATGGACTTGTCTTTCTTTTGATAACCTTCCACCCCGTTAAAAGCACTCAGAGCCTGTGGTGTGCCAGGAATCCCCTGGGGATCATCTCTCTGCATTTGTTTAATTTATTGCTTGCGGTTCGCATTTTTAAAGTCCTAATGCAAGGTTTATTTAAAATGTGGTTTGCCACCACCAGTGATTCAGGTAGCAAAACCAGATTTGTCCTGGAATTTGGCATTCTCAGAGGGTTACACATAGACATCGGTATTACTGTCTCACACAAGTAATTCTTTCTCGTAAAAGTTTAACCAAATGAAATTTGGATTCCACTGAAAATGATACCATAACCTTCCATGGTCCAGAGGGGGTATAAAGTTTATACCACAGTTACCCCCTTTTAAAAAAAGATGTATTTGAGATTTCATGTTGACATGTCACTGTTTTATTCATTAAGTGTATTTATTTAAAACTATTGGAGAGAACTTGCAGAGCCTTGCATGGTGTGACAAAGCGCTGTAATCACTGGTATATCAGTGAGTCAATGTAGTGTCTGTGTACAGGAGTGATAAGCTCATTCCTGCCGTAATAAATTCATGGAATGCAATGCTTAGAAAGTTTTTCACAATTAACTCAGTCAGGCTGAAATGTAAACAGGTTAAGAAATCTCAGTCAGGTTCATTTGAAACTCTAATGTGAGAACCAAACCAAAAATTTTTTAAATAGCTGAATTAAGTCGTTTTTGTGTTTCATTCATGCTCAGCATTTTCTTGCACTTTGGATGGTTTCTTTCTTTCCCTTTTTGCCATGACACTGGCAGCACCAGTCGGTCACCAGTCATACCAGACAGACAGTTGTGACTCACCTGTGCAAATATTAAAAATTGTACTGTAACTTTGTGTGTCCTAGGGGAGCTTTGATAAATGATACTCATCTTCTGAACAGTCACCTGTGAATATTTAAGGTTGCATAAGGTTGGAGTAAAAAGAAGAGCGGTGTTTAATACCTGTGTTATGTGACTTGAGGCTGTAAAATAATGGAGTGTCATCAGAAGAAAAAAAAGGATAGAAGCCTTTGATTACAATGCATAACGATATTTGAAAAAAAAATTGCAAAAAATCATAATTCCATATTCAACTGAAATGAATAAGGCAGAGATAAATGCAACACAGTACAGTTACCTTTCTCTTGGTGGCACCCTGGCTTTCTGTGCAGCAAGCGTCTTTGTTTTAACTGAGTGGTAGATAATTAAGCTTTCACCATCCATGTGGGAAGGAATGATTTATTTCCATAGGAAGTGCAAGGAGTTGGTGTCCACAATCACCATTTCTCCTGACTCCCCAGGGAAAGATGGGAAAATATGAACACTGAAAGCCTGGGGCAGGGAAGAATGAACATTATCTACTGACCTCAGAGGTTGCAATTTCTTCTGAGCAAAGTCACTCAGCTCTGTAGTTTGTAGCACATCTCACTAATTTTTGTCACTAGTAATAGCCTAAGAATTGACTGCTGATGGAGAAGTTACTGCTCAGTAAGATTGACAGGACTCTACCCCGTGTTTTCTCAGGGCATGTTCTTTAGAGCAGGATTTTACTGCTGTGACAAATCTGGTGAGATATGTGTCTCAAATGATTAATCTATAATGTATTTTAGTGAAACTGGTAGCTGTGAGATTATAAGAGGATTACTTTAAAAATGGAAACCATATCTTCTTTCATTACCTTTCTGGCAAATTTTGGGTTTTTTTTTTCCCTTGCCTTTCTAACAAAGTTTTCATATTGGTATCATGTTTGAACAAAATTTTGTATTTTAAGCCTCTCTTATGTAGGTTGCGGGTTGGTATAGTTTAATTTATCACACTATGGATTAGTTTTGTTAAATACTGTGATCCCAGATGGGGTATTTTAATGTGGTAGGCAAAAGAATTGCTTCTCAGGAGTAAATTACAGTAAAAAGGAGGAAAGATTGTGTGTGGTTGAGCTAACTGGCAGTGCTGGAATATTTGTTGGCTTTTGATGTAGACCAAGCTATAATATTTTCAGTCTTTTAGGGGGAAGGGTGGGAAATAAGAAAAAGAGATTGCATTAAAAACAACAAAGAAGGCAATATTTAAAATTCCTTGTACATCCTTGTGATTAGCGTATGGCAGCAAACGTGCACTCCCTTTATGAGCACTTCTGTAAAGGGCTCTTGATGATGGTGTCAATTAAACCTCTATTTCCTAAAACATCTCTTCAGGCAGAATTATTTTCACATTACTTTTAATAGGAAGAAGCAGGTAATGTAGATGCCTAACATTTTGATTATACACATTGGCAGGAGATTAAGCCTAGACTGATGGAAAGCCTAAGTAACCATGCTTGCCAGCTCAGTCCTGATGTCAAAGATAGACAGCACGGAAGAGAATGAGATGAAAGCTTGGCTATATTAATGAGATAAAGCTGCCTCAAGTATCTGTTTTTATTGTTCGTTAAACTGATCATGAAGTATGTCTCCTTTACTAGATTAAATTAGAGTATTCCATATAGCACAACTGTCTGTGAAGACCAGTAATCTCTTAACTCATTATAGACCCCAGGAAACATTCTGGAGAAAATCCCATACACAAAAAATACACTAAAACGCAGGCTTTGGGAAATGATTTCACAAACACTTGCAAATGCTCCTGCTCTATTCAGGTGATTGCTCAGCTTCTGCTCAGGTCAGTGCACTTTTTAAATGTCAGATTCACCACATGAAGCTATTAATCTTTTTATATCTATTTGTCCTTTTTCTGTACTGAACTTTTTACCAATGAGCCATCCTTTTTGCCTCCCTCTGCTTCGCAAAAAATGACCCACCTCAGCAAAGCAGGGCTAAAAAGCTACCATTTAGAGTTAGCAACACTTTTCAATTTCTTTATGCTAAAATAAGTGATTAATCCTCTGTATAAAAATCACAGAACTAAACCCATGGAACTTATTTTTCCAGTAGTGACTTTGCTTCTCAAACAGTGAAGGCTGTGTCTAGATTGCCTATTTGTTTTCACCTGCTTAATTTCACTGATTACTGTTCACTGTGCAGACCTACATCCAGTGAGTGGAGACCTTACAGCCAGTAAGAAATACTGTATCAGACAGGTGACTTGCTAGACCTCCTGTATATAACGTATAATACAGAGTACATTCAGTAACATTTTCTGTGGCTTTCTCTCCATCTCCTTTTATGTCTTTTATGCCAAGTTCATTAGATTTACTGTTTCATAGTTGCCAAGGATGCTGCTGAAATGGAATAAGATACAGCTATCAGGACATTTTCTGTTCCAGAATGCTTGAAATATAGTGCTAAAACATGGGAAAACCAAGGGGGAAAGGACTCCAAGTAAACAGACTTGTGCTGAGTTTTGTTTTAATCCTGTACCTTCTGCCTCACAAAGCAGATTGATCTTTCAGAATTACTTGGAGAAGGAGCAAGAAAAGGTCTGGAGAGTCGTACAGAAAAGGGTGAGAGATGACACTGGGCACGTTACCGAACAGACAGATGAGGGGGAATATGGTAAGAGGCCCTGATTTACCCATTTGTTTTTCCTATTTATCACATATATATGTTTCTCCAAAGCAGTAGATTAAGCACTTAAAGTCCATGACAATGGATTTTCAATAATATTTAGAGCATCCCCAAATCTGGTCTGTATGGATAAATATTCATAAATTTATACGCTGTGACTAATACCTACGATATGAGCAAATGCACTTTCATGGTCGGTTGAGAGGACTCATCTGTTTCGCTCAGCTTCTATCAGGATTCAGCATGACATTAATCAGTATCCTTTTTGGTGAGTTCTGCCATCTGTGGGAGGGTATATAGCACATTCTTATGCATCAGTCTAAAAACTTGTAGCATAACAGAAAGAGTTGGACAAATTTCACATTATGTCTCTCTCAAAGTAATTTAACTACGCTTTCGATCTCCTTGAACATAAATAAAAACAGGAGCTTATTAGAAACTGCAGGAGGTACAGAATTAGATTAATACAATCCTTGTTTACACAGCATACTGCTTGAAGACTTCCCTGATTACTTAATAACACTTTAAAAAATCCCTCACTTTATTCAGCTGTCAAACCATTCATAACAGTTTTCATGTAGCTGTTGCATCATCCAAGCTTGTACATACAAATAGTAATTTGAAAATTAATTACATGCTTTTATTTTCTTCAGATTGTTAACTGTATAACAGCTATTATAAGTGGACTTGTTATAAAACTGATGGTCAGTATTTAAAAACAACCAGCAAAAGAGTCAATGTTGTAATGCGCATTAAATAGCTGAAGTGAGATAAAAGGCTTTTTTTGAAAGTATCTCAATTGTTCAAAAGACATCAAGTACTGAGGTGAATTCAAATGTGACAACAGTCTAGCCATTGACATCAATATTTCATCCTGTGTGTTCAGAATGAACACAGTAATAAATGACTAAAACTAAGGAAAAGGGCCACATGTGCATGTGAACACTACTGTTTGATGAGGGTAAGTTTCATTCTAGGTTTCATTCTAGAAATAGAGGAGATTTGTAACATGCTTCTTTAAAAGTTGATAATTTTTCAAGAGTATAAAAATAAATATTTTGTATACCACTTTTACCACCTATGTAGATATCAGAAAGAGAATTCAACATCAGAGATTGGTCTGTTACATTAAAGAATGGATCCTCTAGCCTTTTGTTTCTCTAGAAAAGATAAAGAGGATATTTATCTTGAGAAAATAATTTGTGAGAAGGTTGTTGAAAAAGGTGGTAATGGTAGAAGAAGGTTGAAAGAAATTTGATTTAGTTTTAGAACATCTATTTCACAGAGCGTGCTTTACTGAATTTAGCAAAAGTTTGGAAAAAAGATGGATCTTCTTTTCCATATTGAGCAGTTAACCACATACTATTTAAAACTATCAGGTTCTGAATTATTATTCGACCACAGGAAGAAAACTGTTATCAACACTTAATTCACATTATGATTTGCCCCACTCCACTCCATAGACTCGTAAGCAATACTTTAGAATATTTTCACACAGGTTGTTTTTTGCTCAGAAAGGAATGTGGTACATTATTCATCACTTCAATGTTCAGGTGCAACTTGCTAAACCTTGAGGTTGCACAAGTGTAAAGCTGAAGTAAAGTGATAATAAATCACGTAATTTACTTTCTAGTGGTGATATGAACCATACAGACTATTGTTGCTTTTGTCTCTCTGGAGTTGCTCCTCGGATAACTGTTAAACTACCTGAAATTCTACTTTTATTAAAGTATCCTGAAAAAATTATATATTTTTGTAAAGAAACTCTCAAGCCTTTAGGCTAAAATACACCACTAACTAGTAAAACATTTCTACAAAAATTATACCTGCTGGATTTGCTGTTGATCACAGGATTATTTTTCTGCTTAGGTGCTGTATCACTGTGAAGCTGTACTGAAACATCAGGTTAAGAAAGAATCCATTCATATGTAAATACTCCCCTTTAGTTATATATCGGTGTAGCAACAGCATTGCCTGAAGTTGTTCAATGAGGAAAAAAAATCAGATTATACCCAGTTGTGTTGACAAAATCCAAAGTGATAGAATCTGAACAGCTATTTCAGTTAAAGTAAAAACAGATTTGAAAACACAAACAGATCTCCAAATAAAAATAAAATATCATCAGGACATGATGAATTCCCTGTTGACTCTTTAAAGGATTCAAAATACTTTGTGAACTCCAGATTCAAAGTTTTAAAAAGAGCCAAAAACATCAACATTATTCAGAGTGATCCCAGAGCTAGTATAAGCGAAACTGCCAAACCGGTATCCCCCAACCAGTGATAATGGTGTGGGTGAGAAGCAAGGGAAAGAACAGGAGCAGAGGGGAAGAAAACAGTCTTTCTACAGTATATATCAAGTCTGTGCAATTTCCCATCAGGGTACGTGTTGTACTTCCCAAAGCTGGGAGCAACAGTGATTGGTTGGGCCTATGAGCCACCCAACAGCAATGTCCTGTTTGCCCCTTTGCGAGCAGGTGGTGACTGACAAATCTAAACACAGATAATACTTACTGATCTGGCTGCCCGTGGGTTCAGGTGTACCACCACTAGCCAAACGAACAGCATGACCACAGCTCTTCACGATATGCCTACAGTTGCACCACATCAGTTTTGTCCAGTTGGTGTCTTTGGTTGGGTGGTAGCTGAGAGCGTGCTAGTGGAGCAATAATGGACATGGTTGTTTTCCAACAGGAGGCAGAGGAAATTAGAAACATTTATGTATATAGCAGGAGACTTAGAAATATTATGTCAAGGCACTGAAATAAATGGGGACAGGATTGTAAGAGCTGGAGGGGTTGTAACGACATGGGATTTAGCGTTAGAGGGATATAGTGTTGCCGAACTGAGTTTTTATTCACTCTTTCATGTAAGACCTCTCAGTCTTCTATTTGTCTTCCTACTTTTTCCTGTACAACATACCACTTGAGAGGTGTATAATGATGACCTTCTGCATGCCTGATATGCATCTACACCTTTTCTGCTCTAAATAATACCAAATCAACCATCACATCTTAGGACAGAAGTAAGAATGCTTGTTAGACTGTTTATTCAGTATGACTTGGTACAGGATGTTGCCAGAGACCACAATCCTAAGTTCACAGTGTCTCTAATGAAATTATTTGCGAAGTTGAGATGTTTCTCATGCTGTTATAACCTTTTCTTAGGCTAGATTTACAAAAAAGTCAATGTTTCATGTTATCCTAAGACAGTGTTAGCCAGACACTCCTCTTTTTCACTTTTTCTTGCATACCGCTCCCAGTTCTGCACTGACTCCTGTGTCCTGACATGTTCTCCTTTTGCCAAGTTAAAAAGATACAACTTATTTCTTCATTAGTTCTAACCTTTCTGTTGCTGAGGTCCCTTTGCAAAGGCAGCTCATATGTAGATAGGTCATATTAAATATGATATGTGTTATTGGCATATATATCTTCTGATGTTAGCATTTGACTGATCAGAACTTTTACAACTAACAAGATAAAGACTGCAAAATGACCTGCCCTTTTAGAGCACTGAAAATACTTTTCAAATGCATTGAAAGTTAGCTCAACTTTCAAATCAGTGGCAAATCTCATCTAAAGACAAAGTTGAGCCACACTGAGTGCTTGAGAAGAATTTTCCGAACACCGTTGGAACCTCATGATATATCAACTGAGAGATGTATTTCTATTCAGTAGAGAAATATGTGAGTGAAAGAAAATGCTAATTTGAGAGACATTTGTATTAGTACTAAGTTCAGCATCGATTTTTATAGATGGTAAACAGGATCAAATGTCATTGACCAGGTAAGTGCATATTCTATGCAAGCCTTTAAAATGGCTTGAATCTTCCCAGATCTAAGCTGGCTTTTCATATTTTTGTTTCACATCTTCACTTTTTTATTAGACATTCCTGTTTTGAGTAATATTTAAGCATAGTATTTAGTTTTAAAGCATTCATATGGTACTTATTTAAATGCTGTTACCTTAGCATTAAAAAGTTGAGTCTCAGTTAGGACTTCCAAATCATTAGCATTAAATTTTCTGTCACACCTAAAATTGCTGTCCTTAGCAGGGCACAGACATTCCAAATGTAATTGAGTTCTCTGCTTTTAAATATATTCCTTGGCTGAGCCATGTTGACAAGTGCTTTTCATCTTGAAAACTTTCCAGTTGTTAGACTTAGTCAATTTGACATGGAATTCAGAAAATGAACCGAAGTGGAGCCTAACACTCTCTGCATAAAGGTGCACCTGTGTGTAGGTTAACTTGCCATCACTTGACATCTCCAAATATTATTCTTCCATTGTATGTTCTTACAAAAGTATGTTGTCTCCTGTAACACAGTCTCTATTGTCTGCTAGAGCAAACTGTGACTGCCTTAATTATGTGAAGAAACAAAGAAAAGAGAAGTCAGATTGTTTATCTGAGCAGTTTCACCTAAACATTTAGATGCACAAGAAGGAAACACAAATATAAGATCCACAGCTGCAAATTTTTTCTTGAAGCAGCTCATAACCTTGTCAGTAGCATCTTGAAATAGCTTTTGGAATCCAGTCTACTCCATTTATGGTGTCTAATTCAGGTGATTACCTCACCTCAGTTTTAGGTCTGGCCCAAGATAAGGTAGATCCTGTCTGACAGATGTACCAGCCTAAATTTCTTATAGGATAAATTGAATAAAGTAAGTACCTTGGAAGACTGTGAAGAATAAGCTGATTCATCTAGCTTAGATTCAGCACACTCTCCATTAGTTGTCCCTCAGGGGACTCTAGAGAACCAATAGGAAAAGTTGGGTTCTTCCATCTAAATATCTGAAAGCTGCTGGGTTTGGACCATCTCCTGGAAAAGAGATGTAGTGCAGTCTCTCAGGCTGTGTCCAGTCTCACTAGGCAAGTATTCTCATACAGACTTTGGAGAAAAAAGGGGCACAGTGTGGAGTGATATCAAGCTTAAAATTAATTTCATTTGACTTCATATAAGTTTCTGAGCTTCTCTAGACTATTCTGTTGATCGTCATGGAGCTTGCCTGCTAATTCTAGATTATGTCAGAGCTCAGTGCAAGGGTACTGCAGGACACACGTGTAGCTAATGGTAATTTTCCAAGGAACTTCTAGGATATCTAGAGAGCTGCTTAATCATTTCAGATGATTGTGAAGTTGGGCATTCCTAGAAACCGTGTAGGCCCAATAGCTCTTTTATTTAAGTGGGCTCTTTGTAGACCAAGCTCATCCAGACATTCCAAAAATTTTATAAATTAATGTATAGGTTATTGGTTCAAATGTATTGAATCATGTTGGTAGTGCAAAATCCCATTTGAACTAAAAACTTCTGAATGAATATTCAAGATGATTTATAAGCTTTGATGACAGGTTCTATAATCTTGGAAGCCTGATACTCTTCATCCTTAGACTCTGTAGTGTAGAATAAATGATATAAGGTCAGCAGAGTGACAGGATGTAATCAGGGTCCTCAGTCTTTAATAAGTTCTTACAGACATTATTAAAGTGTCAATTCTTCAATAGTGTTATGGATCTATTGCCAAAGAAGAATTTCCAAGTCTTAAAGAAGAAGGTGCGTTGTTGTTTTTGTGGGGTTTTTTCAAAAGTCTCTTTTACCCGATGCAGAATTGATTTTTAGTTAACCAGAGAAGGAATCTGTGCTGCAGTACAGGATATTACTGGGATATAATTGACAAATTAAAGTTTTATTATAAATGCGTGAGCAAGACATCTCCCTAGACTCCTGTCTTCTTAGAATCAGGAAAATTTAAATTTATATTGTTTCATTCTCCTTCCTTCAATAAGGTACTACTTTTATTTTCTCACTCTTCATCTTTCAGCAAAATGAATTCTCCTGCCAGTAACCAAGCTCTCAGATATATTATAATAAAATTTGTATTAACTTGCGAAGAAACTGAAGGATTAATCCACATTAAAGTATACAATATTCATTCCATTCCATATTCAATCTGTATATGAAGCTTACATGAGAAGTCACGGATAATACCAATACTGAAGCTACTGTTTTTATTATAACACTTCTTGATTTCAGAAGAATTTTGGTCTAAATTTTAGCGTACACAAATTAAATGAAATGGTACAGGGCTTCAGCACCAGGCAAGTATTCAAGAAAAAATGTAATACGTTGACAATGTATACCTCTTAATTTGGATAAATAGGACAACCTCCTAGATAAATGTTGACTGAGAGATCACAAAGCTCTCTAGTGTTTAATTATACTGACATCACAAGTATGGCAGAGATGTGTGACAAGGACTTAAGCAACAGGCTTCAATTTTATTAAAAAGCACTTCTGAAGAAAACATAATTAAGCATAAGAAGTGCATGGATATAGATAGGGCCCAGAAAAACTGCTTGGAGACTAGAGGTATAGAGCCTGATTATTTCCTCTTCCTTTCCCAAAGCTCAAGTTGTGTCTTGTTGCTGGCTGGACCTGACCATTTCTCTACACTGACCAGCTTCTGTCATACCTTGTGCATTACAGAGATGGCTGTCAGTTGTCTACCACACTAGACTTTGCCTGTTGGGAGATTTTGAAAGTCACAGATCATGACAAAATTTGAATAGTATCCATCTTGTGCAACTTAATTTTTCTGATGCTGTGAAGACAGTAGAAAACCTAGTCCAGCCTCCTCCTCCCAGAGGAATTCCTTCTTGCTCCTGCCTATTTCAGGCAGGTGGCTATAAACTATAGACTGTCCTACAGAGTACTTTGGTATCCCTTTACTGCAGACAGGTTGCTGAGCTTTCTCTGGTTGAAGGAGACAAACAGATGAGATCTCAGCTGAGCTATGACTTATCTATCTTCCTGCTTACCAGTTCAGCTCATGATCAGATGATTTAAGAAGGTAGTGGCAACTCTAGGAAAACAATCCAGTCCATCTATGTCTTTTACGTAGGCCAGTGAAATCCTCCATCCATCCGGCTGTGGAAGCATTTCTCTGCATGACAGATAATTAGGATGTACAATACGTGGTTGTTCTGTGCTAGAGAAGCTGGCTTAGAGTGTTCAGTTTTCATTGCATCACTTTACTCTCATACCTTGACTCCAAAGCTGGATATATTTCACTCCTTGTATACTTTCCAGGCATTAGATGCTTCCCAAAATGCTTAGATGCTTATAGTGGGGCAGGAGTTTTCCTTGCTGATCACTGTATAGATCTGGTTAAGAATAGAGTACCTCTTCTTCAACTGTGAATAGGTGATCCCTTGTAAGCACAGGACCTCCTGGAGCCTTTGTGAATCCGTGGAACAAGATACCTCCTGGTCCTTTCGAGGACCGTGCAGCACTGTGTTAATTGCATCATGAGTCAGTGCCTGGTAGGATCACTCATCTAATCTAATCAGTCAGGCATTTATCTCCCCATGGTACATTGGTGCATGCACCCTTTTGATTAGCTTCCTCAAATTACTGTAGGCTCAAGCCTGGTTCAGAACAAGTGCATTTCAGGCATAATCTGTTGGTTGTTGACATTGGCCAGCAACTGATCATTAGCAAAATCAGTATGGATTTTACTAACAAAAGATGCAGTCTTTAAAGAGTTTTTTGACTTTATTCAAAAATCAGGGAAAAATATTTCATGAACTGAAGAAGCAAATATTTGCTAGAAAAAAAGTCTGCAAAGTTGTTTTGAATTCTGCGTTAAATTAATTTTTAAACTGTGAACCCCATCACTGGAATATTTATGCATTTTCTTTTTGGCTCATAACCTATTAATTAACAGTACACACTTTGAAATAGACACTTTTTCTTGCTTTTTTATTTTAATGTTTCTTATCTCTTCTTCCTCATACCTCTAGCTGGCTGAGTACACCCACTGCTTTTCCCTGAAGCTAATGAAAGAATTTAAAATTCAAATTACTGACAGACGTGGATTGCTATTCAAACAAAGCATCTAAATGTTCTCAAGCACCTTGATGAGTTATGCATTCAGAGGGCATTAGATCAATGAAATCTATCATGTGTTTTTATTTATAGTCTCTTTCCTATCAATGGAGTTGTCTTTTACACAATCTCCAAAGCCCAGTCTGACAATTGCTATAGTGTTTTAGGTATTTTATATACTTACCTCTCACATACGAAGAACAGATTAATAGATATTGCATGCATGACATGTGGTCCCTAGACTTATTAATCAGCACAGAAGTTTAACTGTTTGCAATTTACAGTTCTCTCTTTGCTTTCAGAAAACAGAAATATTTTCTCTCTGGATGCACTGGAGATACCTTAGACTTACTTTATTGTACCATGTATTCTAGTACACTGTACAACTATTCATGATATTAAATGATGCAAAGCTATTACACAGATGATAAGGTGCCTTTGTAGCCCTAACTAGGAAGCGACTAAAGATTTCTTCTGCATCCTTTTGCTGTTCTAGTAATGAAAAAATTACGTGTTGTTCATTGTCTGAAAAAAACATATACTTATCAGAGTACTAAGTGTAAGAGAATGACCCTATAGAAAGGGGATTGCGTGGATTAGGGAAGAAATTCTTTCCAACAAACACATGATCAATATAGTGTGATTAAATGGATGAGTATAGATACTTATGGAGTCTGAAATAAATATGTTTCCTTTGATGTATGGACCCAACTTCCTCACTTAGTCTCATCAATTGTAAAAATCATTTGGAGGTGGACCCATTTTTAGCCTTTGAATGGTTTGTTTATACACACATCAGTCAGGTGCATACTGCGGTGGGCTTATCTTCTAGAATACTTTCATAGGGCCTCTGGTTTCCTCTTTTTTTTTGATTACACTGTGTTGTTGTGTGTATGTCTTCCTGAGATTTTTAGCCAGAAAAAAGAAGAGTGTAAAAATATTGATTCTGGAGGACTAAATCCTCTGTTACATCAGAATGCAGCTTATATGTTGCACAATGCCATAACTACGTGGAACTGGAGTAAACTACTAGATTTTGACTTTTGTGGATTGAAATTTAGATTTCTTATACATTTCACGGGAATTATTTTCATAGGTGAGGCTGTGTGAGAAAAGATGTGACCAAAATCATAAGATTGCGGTTGTTAGGTCACCTGCAGGGCTTTGGTAAAGAAAGATCTTTATTGGATCCAAGCAAATTTTCATCTATATTTCTCTTACATAGCATGAAGTTTTTTGTTTGTGAAAGAATAATGATCGAAAATGTAATTACTGATCTCTCTTCCTGTGGTCACATAAACCATTAGGACTTTCATCAAAAAATAACTTCATAAAGAGGCAGTCTGCAAAAGCTTAAAGTCAACCCAACAGTCAGTGGCAACAACCTAGTTTCAGCCTGATTAGGAATATAGCCTATGACATCCATTCAAGTAGATGGAAACAAGAGAAGATAGGAAGCCACTGCGTCCTATGGCTGCCTGAAAGACTGCAAGAATCCAGGGACGATGTGAGGTGAGAACAGTAGGTCTTGTGTATAGTCATGTAGCAGAGGTCCATCATGTCTCTGGAGACTGCTCTTCTGAGAAACCCCACCTTCTCAGAAAGCCGCTGTTGATTTGGAAGGGAATGCGTCTCCTTTCTAAGGGAAGAATTTTTATGGCAGAATATTAAAAGCGTAGGCTGCACTCTTGGTGTAAATGGGAATGGTTTCAGTGACGTCAAGAACAGGATGCTGCAATGTGATACTTCAAACTTGTGCGTGGTGAAGAAATCATCACCCGTGTGATGTCCCACTGAAACCACCAGTTTGAACTGCACTGGCATAAGTATTTGCATTGCTATGTTAGGTTAGTGAAAGCGTAATAATATGACAAGAAATGCTCAAAAATGCTGATGACAGACTGACAATACTTGCAGTGCAGCTATGGGGAAGTACTAAATTCTCAAATATGGATTATCTTTGTATTTGTACTTGCTGGTAATCCACTATAATTCCCATCAAAAGAGCATTGTGAGCAATCTGTTGTTTTTAGAGGAGTTAGGTGAGCATCTTAATGAATTAAAAATGCACCATGTTTATCAGTGGAGAAAAAGGGTTTCATCTTCATTCCCTCAGGTCCCTCTGCCTTTCTAGGGTGAATGGTCACCTGCTGAATTGAACAGAATAATGTGCTGAAAATTGCTCAATAGGAGGAGAAGCAATTTATTACTGATCTGTTTCAGGCTTGCCAGAGGTGATCTCTCATTTTGAACTGTAGCTGTTGAAGCTCAGAGGGGTGGTGAGTGAAAATATGCAGGTGAAATTATTCAACATAAAAGCTGCTTGCCACCAGCTGCATTCCTAGGAGTGAGGTTTTGGAGAGTACAAGTACTGTTTAGGCATCTAACTCCCCTTAATTACCAGTGGAAGGAAGATGTCTAATCATCCATGACTGGCGAGTTTAAAAACCTCTTCCTCACCTTTCTAAGAAAGTGTCAGAATAGGAAGTTTGAATTTCAGCAGAGTGAATATAATGAGGTCAGGGCAGCTGCAGAGCACTCATCATTCTTCAGAAAAAGGCCACTCTGTGCTCTCAGTATGGAACATTTCCCATCCTCAAACATGCATTTTATCCCCTTTCTCTCCCTGGCTTTTGCAAGTAGACAGCTTAGTCACCCCGGTATTAACAGTTCTTGTATTCTAGGCCGTGCTATAAGCTTGATTACGCAGACAAATTATTGCAAAATAAGCTATTCATTTAATAAGTGAATTTAAAGAGCAGTGGTATTGTGCAAGTCCCTGAACTACACCCTTACTCCACAGCTATCACTTTTTGTGCTCCAGCTTTCGCCAGCTCCAGAGGAGACAAAGCTGAACCCCGGGGAGGCAGCCTTATAGCACAAGTCTCCACCTGAGGAGTTGTTCTCCCGTTGCTCTTCCTGGCTGTTTCAAAAATAGAAAAGTCATGACTGTTTTCAAGACCTTTGAAAAACATTATTTTATCACATAGATGTCCTGCTCTATGAACTTGCTGATAGTGTTAATTTCTGGGAGGTAGTTCAGCCTGATCAGCTTTTTAAAAAATGTCCCTGGAGCTGAGAAACCTGAGCATTTCACTTGTTTGGAGCCAAATGACCTAATGTAATCTGATTTAAAATTTGCTTTATTTCAGCGCCTGGGTAACGTTGGTAAAGTTATCTGTTTTGTGCATACACTGGTGCTATGTTTGGCGTTCAGCTATCTGATCTGTATTTTTTAATATATCTGCAGCTTAACCCATGAGACTGCAGCACCAGCTAAGAGTAAGTAAAGTTATAGGTCAGGATTTGTAGTGCTGCTTAGTCTGTACACAGCACAGCTGGAGAAATAATGCAAAAAGTATTTAAAATTATTATGGAAAACATGAAGAGTTCTTATGAGAACTGCAGGCTTCTGAAGCACAAGAAACTGTACCATATGTGAGGCTGGCAGAGAGTGTGTTTTGGGGGAATATAGTCCTTGGAGGAACTAGTCCTGACAGTTTATCAAAGGCACAAAGCAAGACAAACTGGGAAAAGTAAATAGACTGACAGAGCTGCCTTTGTCAGGACAGGTTTGGGATACAATGACCTTGTGTTGGTGTTGCTTCCTGTTATATAGCTGTGGCAAGTGTTCCTGCCCCATCTCTGCTAGTTAAGCGCTTTTAGTGTGCCTGATTACTCCTCTTTCATCTCACTACTCCTCTCTTCAGTTGGGGTAAAGGGTGGAGGGTAAAGGGGGCATAAAATAACAGTTTGACCCAGTGCTGACGCTGTTGTGCTGAAAACTTTTTCATAAATTGACCATTTTCTATGTGTTTTTTTCACTGAGATGCCAGAATTCTGGTTGGGTCCAGTAAAGAGTGAGCTTCGTCAGCCCCTTAAGACTGGCTTTTTAAATGGTATTTGGATTCCTATGGATGCAGGCAGACGTTTACTGGGATACTTCTATGTGCCTTGGCTCGCAAACTCCCAGGGGAACGATTTGCTGTGTTCAGTCAGCATCTAAGAAAAGAAATAAACCTCTAACATCTGCAGTACAGTAAACATCTTGAATAAAAAATTTTGGTACAAAGTATCATTGTAGGTTTTCTTCACTCCTGTAGGCCTCATCTTGGACAGAAATAACTGTAAAGTCGTACATGCTCTGAGAAATGTGCTTGTGGTTGTTTTTAGCCAGTACACATGCATTCTTTAATGGTATCCATTATTAGAAATAGGCTCTGTTTTCAATGTTGAGAAAGCCTTAAAAAGGCAGAATAGAGCAAATTTAGAGGAAAAAATCAGCATACATTATATATTATTTACAGATCATCTGGAACATCTTTGCTCTCTCCAGCAGGAGTTAGAAATTTTCTTCCAAAATAATTTTGCTGCTTTAAGAATTCTTTTATGTCATAAAAACCTTGAAAAGCTGCTTGTTCCTATTCTGCCTGCAGGCAAATTATAAAACTTACTGCTCTGAATAGAAAGGAGTTGATACTTTTATACTTGCATGACTTTGGTATGGCACACTTTGGTAAGCAGACTGTAGGAGAGAGATGCAAGGAGCAAAGGACAAAAGGAGGAGGTGCATTTCCATCTTTTCTTCTTCCAGGTTTAGAGTTGAAGACAAAAATCTGGTATACTGAGGTCTACAGGGCAGTAAGAAACCATTTTTTATTTACTTAGGTACTAGCTGCAAGAGAGCCACTGGAAATGTAGTTCATGCCAAACTGCTTTGCTTTGAGAGCAGGCAATGCAAGTACCCAAAACCTGTAATCTAAGTCTTCCACGTGGAAAGATGTTTTGGTTTAGCTTTTTTGATCTATTGGCTTGAATATTAAAGCTCATTATAATTAGAAAGTCAGATTTCCAAATGCAGTAAATTTACTATAACTAGGAGTTTCAGCTTTGGAGGAAGGACCAACCAAGTAGTAACAACTGCAGAACTTCAGCGAGCTGAGTGGTGCTCTGTAATGCTGTTCCTGTTTGCTAACCATATAAGCTGACATTGGGAGCTGTCTGCTGCTCGTTTTCTTCTCTAAAGTGCAGTACTGAGCTATAAAACCCACCCAATGAAAGCCCTTAAGGTCTAGTGGGCAATAACTGAAACAAAAGGTACAGTTTTCTTTCAGCACAACCAACATAACATTTCTTTGATTAGGCAGCTGAAAGTCCGAGTAAATAAAGGAAGAAGATCATCACTTGCTCTTACTTTGGGAGCAATTAATAGTCCTTTGATAACACACTATTTCCTTTTTTCCGGCTTTTGCATTGCCCTTCCTTTCCTTTTGCTGGTTAAGCACTCTCAATAGAGCTTCATCTAAAGTTGTGGGCAGTAGAAATCCCTATGTTTTTTATCTTTTCCAGGTGATTAGTTTTTGGGGGTTTTTGTCTGTTTGGGAGACAAAGGCTACCTTTCTAAAAAGAAAAATATAAAGGGTTTTCTCACATTACTTTTTTACTTTCTTCTGTAACTAGCGCAGTTAGGCTAAAACATCTTGTATATCCTGGATGGAAAATTTTGTAATTTAATTTTATTCTATTACCCATTTATTTTTATCTACCTTAAGTTTGCATGTTAGAAAGTTCCTGTGTATCTTACTGGATTAAAAAAAAAGCAGGTGGGGGAAAGAGAATGGAAAGTCACAACTGGATGCATTTCTGAAACCAGAAAATATTCTGGAAAGTATATTTTTTTTCTTTCCTGGTGAATGATTTTTTTTTTCTTAAAACCATGCTCTGTGCCATACGCCATTGTTACAAGTGCCATAAAATTAGATATACTGTTGTTCCACTTATTATTGATGATGATACTACTTTAGCAACAAAACCCATACTTATCGAACATGCATAATTAAATTTGTAAGTTTCACTCTGCAGCTGTGCATTTGTTTACAGTCCTGCCTTACTGCCACATTTAGATACCCATTCCAGGACTTTTTTTTCCCTTGAAACTGTTTTTAAGAATTTTTGTCAGTCTTTCAAATACCTCTAGAACTGACAAATTGAAATCCTAGTTCCTAACAAAAATGTATTTACATACGGTTTAGATCGACTTGTTTGATTTAGTCCTAGCATAAGGGCTATTTTCCTCTCATGGTAACAGTGCAGAGTTTAAAGTTTTTAATTTATTTCATTGTTTTCCTGACCGTTTTTTTAGACACATAGCTCTCAATCTGTAATTTCATATTGGATATATTTATAATCTGTAAAGTCTTTGTTTTGTATGTGCCCTGAGGAGGAAAACCATGGAGCAGCCATACACCAAGTCCTTTTCAGGTTTCTGTACATTTTAACAATGTTGGAAGTGGTGGCTCAAAACAGCTTGTTGATTGGTAAGAACAAACTGCAAGTAAACAAAGTTTTGCAGAAGCAAATTAAACTAGCATGTGTTCCTGCCAAAATCCAGAAATTATTCACAGCAGACAATCCCTTGGGCTGAAACGGGGCATTTTGTAATACTGCTTCATTTCTCTAGTCTTATTCCTGTGAACATGTGAATTTCTGATCTTTTTTTAATGCTTTTGAGCTGTGCTCCATGGTAGAATATAGCTTCCCCACCCTTCTGCAGTTCTGACCTTGTCTGGAAACATTAAATCACAGAAGCAATCTTATTTTTAAAATTAATGAAGATCCACTCTGGTTTTACAAGGCTTTACACCCAACACTTGACATGATCTGTTGAAATTGGTATATGGATACAGCTGATAATTCTTGCTGAATTGTAGAATGCCCGTTAGGTGTGAGGTTCTAGGCCTAGTATATTCAGACCCAGGCTGGAACATAATGCACATCTGGTTCAAAGGCTATGATCAGGTTTGGAGGGGCTTCCTGCCCACTGTTCTTGCATGTGGATGGCCAAGTAGTCATTTGAAAGGGTCCATGTCATGCAAGAGCATCCACATATTGCTCCTTTGCTCTTTTAGCCTTTTCCTATTTCTATAGCTCTGAATGTTTACTGCAAAGAGTTTTTAATGTTCCACAAATTTATTGCCATCAGATGACTAATGCAACTGCACTGCTGAGACCAGATCACCCACTTTGAGGGTAAGACAGAAGGTGGCTCTCAATTCCCCCTGTGCCGGCATAACAACTATTTGAGTCATAGTCTGACTCATCTTTCACCCCCTCAGAAAGACCTACAGCACAGGAGATACAGAATTCCTCATTTGTTTCTTTTATTTTTTTCTTAATTACTTATCAGGCATAAAGTTACTGGGCCCATAAAAATAATAAACAGATTTGTTTCTTCCCGTAGTCTGTACAGAAGGTCCCTTCTGCTACCGCCCTCACCTTATGTCAGCACTTAAAAACAACACTGAATCTTTCTGTTTGGAGAGGTTAGACACAGTGACTCCCAGTCTGTCTACTTTTTTAACTATGAGAGAACACAAGCCTTTGCTGATAGCCTTTATCAACTTCTGAAAACCTTTCCAAGCAACTTGCTGTTTTTTTTTCTTTTTTTTTTTTTTTTTTTTTTTTTATGGGTGCGTTGCTTTTGCTGGATTAAGTCTTAGCCAGCAGCTTTTAACCAAAGCTCTGTTTCCAAATGCTGTATTTCATCAACTTATTGCAGTGACACTGATTTTGTCTAGTGTTTTTAATATTTCTTCTGTGAAACAAGGCTCAATTCTTGTCTCTATTCCTGACAGGTAACATCTGATACCTTTAGGGAATGAAATGGTTCTCTTAATCAAGTAGAAGGAACATTTTTTAACCACTACCACAAAAACTGGGTCTTTAAAAGGATTGAAAGCTTTAGGGAAATGCTGTAGCTGAAGGCATGTGTTTGAATACCTGATGATATTAGGTTACTGCTAGATGTTATAAATAGCATTTGTTTCACTATCCCAAAGTGTTATGCCAGCAGTGATTGGATTTCAGTTTTGGTGAGCAAAGTGGCTATATTTTATTTTTTTAAAAAAATCAGTATTTATGAAATAGCTTGCCTGCAAAGGAGCTGTATGGAAGGGAAGACAAGATTGTACAGCACAAGTCACATCTCAGCCCTTAAGCTCCTGATGGAGCTGAGAGTTAGCATGCTTTCCTTTCTGCTCTCAACACCAGTGTTAACCTGATTTTCAGAATCTGAACATCTGAAACACTGGACCCCGTCCATTCATCTCCCCCACTTACGTCTGTTTCTTTTTCACATTGCAGCTTTAGCTTGCAGAGGTCATTGCTGAAAAATGAATTAGTTGCCAATTTTTGAAGCTCAAAACATTAGCAAGGAAACTGAAAAGTTTTGATAAGAAATTGATTGTATGTGTTAATAAGGACCTGGGGGTGCTATTTAATTAATATTCCTGAATTTAGACCAGCTTTGATTGTGCTGTTATGGTACTGGTTTGATATTCTTCAGGAAAGACATGTATTGTAAAGATAAGGACTATTTCTGTGTTCATCTGTTTCAGAATTTTGTGATACAAATATAGTACCCTGAGAAACAACATATCTTAGCAGGCATGCACTGACAAGCCATGTGCTTACCCTGAGGTATTCTTATTCTTTATGGTGGTATCAGGAAGGTCTCCACAAAATCTCCCTAGAAGTTATTAGTACTTTTCCCTTAATTCCTAGCCGGGTCATTCCTCACAGCCACGTTCCATATTCAAAACTTAAGAAGTACATGCTTTCCTAGTCCATAAGAGTAGAATACACCCAAGGGTTTTTTTGTTTTCACTTTAGATCAAAATAAGAAGACTGGGAAGTGAGAGCAAGTGATATCTTTGTGGCTGAAGCCTGCACCTGTTCAATTCACATTGGCTGAAAGTCTACAGTGAGGTTAAGAGAACATACAAAATCTGAAAAAGAGCAATTTTTTTCTGACCTATATTTTTTTATGCCATATTTCACATATTTCCCAAGATATGCAGAGCTCTATTTTGGGTTAGGGAAGGGGAATGGATAAGAAGAGCCAAATGAAAAAGGATGAAATTTACAGATCAGGAAATCAGTAGGACTTAGTGAGACCAATCTTAAGAATACCAAAAAAAGAATAACACTCCTGCTGATGTGGTGGATTTGTTAGAGGATAGGCTTTCTGCACATTCAGTGTATAATTAATAATTAATAAGGCTGTCTAGAATATTTAAATTACAGCATGCACCCAAACTGCAAAATGTACTTGCATATGTAATCAACATAGTTGACCTCTAAATATTTAGTTTATTTAAACTGCTTTGACAAAATAAAATTAATTTAAAGAAGAAATAATAGAAAGTGTAGATTAAATTTAAATTATATTCTGGATTAAATTTCTTCTGCAAACTGGTCTGACACATTCAATCCTTCATTGTCCTCTGCTGAGGTTGCCAAGAAGTGGGTGAAACAGCAGTTGCAATGTTGTGTGGATACCCACCACATCAGTCTGCAGTTGGGGCAACCAGGTCTTTTGAGGACCACCACAAAGAATCTTTTACTTGTATCTAGCTGAGAAGAATGTGGTATTGCAATTGCAAATCTGATTGTTTTTGTGAAAGTGAAATTCTTGGTTAGTACTTTTTATTCCATGTTTTAGCAGGCAAGAAGTCATCATATCAAACTTTTCCTATTCCATGCTAGGAGGGAACTCTTCATAGCTTTAGCTCTTTCACTTGTCAGGTATCAACATTAGGGTATGTATTTTCATCAATATTAGGAACCACATCAGCTACTGTAGATCTGAGTTTGTCATCAATGATACCTATTTTTCTCATAGGTTTTATTAGTTGAAACTTCTGTAAAAATAGATTACTTCTCAGTTTTATAATAAAAATATTTTTATGAGTGTATAAGAATTTAAAATAACTTAATACCTTCCTAACAATGCCATTACATGTAAAGTATTAAGAAGTAGTATAATAACGGTGATTCACATTAGTACTTTATATTTCTACGTCAAATGAAAAGTAGTATGAAGTGTCTAAAAAGGTGAAATGCAAGTGTTATCAATATTCAGGTTGGTCTGCATAGATCAGTTGTTTTTTTGAGTTGCCACGTTGGTAACACAGGACATTTTGATTTCTTTTTTTAAAAAGGCTAAATCTCTTTCTTTATTTCTACTTCCTCATTTGATCTGATACTTTAGTTTATGTAAATCAGTGAAGTTGAGGATTATGTTCATTTGTATCAGCTGAATCCTCTGACCTGAATCTTCCAAATAAACTTTAAAAAACAACTAGAACAATGAGGCAAGCAGATAACACATTTTCAAGCCACTTAAACTTTATTTCTAACAGTTCCAGTGCTACTCATGGCAAATGGAGACATAAGTTCTTCACAATATTATACACCTGGTACCCAATTAATTTTCTGCTGCCAGGCTCATTAACACAGTCGATATAATCATTTGTTCTCTCTCTTTTTCTGCTGGACTATTTTATTTCTTTGATCATTGCCCACAAAACATTATTAATATTTCATTTCTTCACTCTATGAGCCCCTTGGAAAAAACACAGAGTCAATAACTGTGATTTAACTTGCCTTCTTAGTTGTGTCTTTCTCTCAGTGAAACAGCTCACATATGCACACTGAATTTCAAGGCAGTGTACAGATTTGCAGATTATCCCCATCTTTAATGTAAAGGGAAAAATGCAATTTAAATTCCAAGTCTGTAGTAGGGTAAGTTTTTGCGAGCTTTGTATAAGCTAGTATGTAAAGTTTGACCAGTAACAGTAATTTTTCTGGTTTATCATAAGAGTTCAAATACAATGAAATGGGAGACATTATGTATTATAATGGATTAAAGTGGGAATAAAACAATCCAGATACTCTGTAATCTTTATTGGCTTAATGTGATGTCACTTACTGTCTGCAGATGTCTTTGAGCATCATTTTCATCCATCCAAGACCAAAATGTGTATTTCAGTATGTACAAAGACTGCCTGTATCCAAGGGCATAAAAATATTATTTAATAAGAAATTACCAGGTTTTTTTCTTCTTTAATTTCTGTTACTGTTGTGCCTTAAATTTACATTTCTGTGAGTAGAAATTTTCAACCATCTTTCTAAGGTCATTAAGCTTTTATTTAGTAGGGGTACCTTAGGGATTGGAATGAGTGACAGCTCATAAAATTTGTAGGCATTGGAGACCTCTGTATATGATTGACATGAAAAGCATTGAATTTCTTGATTTTAAGAGTGTTTGCAGAGCTGAAGGCATAAGGCTATGCATTTTTTAAACTGTCTTTTTTGATACACTCTGTAAAATACTCGTGTATTTTCTTTTTGTTTCATAGCAGAATCATCTGTATCCCTTAAAATAACTAATGGAAAGGATAAAAGGAATATAGACTATAGCATATTTCCAGGAGAAAAAAAAAAAAAAAGACAAAAAAAGAGAGAAAAGAAACTCCCTTATGGAAGGTGCTTTTCTCATTATTTGAAGTGGATAATTGTTTCATTATCTGAATGCTACAACTTCTTTTTCCTTTTGTGATTTACTTGCTTGTTTTTCCTACAAAGCTATTAAGCATAGAGAAACTTTGTTCACCTACTATCCTCTGTAGGATACAGTGAGTCATTTGGTTAAACACGTATTTTATACAATGTGAGTACTTCACTGCCTTGTTTCGCGTGGGTGTAACACGTGCTTGGATGTTGCGTAGGTAGCTCTTGCACTCTGAGTGGCACAATGTTGGTTTATCAGATGGAAGAAAGGTGGTGTTTGTATGGGAAGCTCTCAGCTGCCTCTTGGCACCCACCATACCCACGCCTAGGATGACCACATATTCCTCCTCTATCACTTCTAGCAAAGTGGTGAGGTGGCTCTTTGTTCTAGACTCATCTCCGTGTAAAACGTGTTTCCACTCTGCTATTAGTTTCTCAAATAGTGCAGGGAATGCTGAAAGTAATGGAAGATGTGCTGCTAATATAAATCTCTGCGGTGAAGAATCATGACCAGCTACTTTAAAACTTCATCATATGTAAACAAACCCATATTTTATAAAGTTTGTCATCCACTGAAATGCTAACAGAAGCAATTCTCATGGCAGGGTGTCGTGACGGAGATCTTTTGAACCTTCTGAAGCCTTCTGAAAACCTGGTCCCGCTGGGGATCTCAGTGGCAGTGGAGAGGATTTTTATTGTTCCTCTGTTGTTGTTGTTAAACTGGGCTCATGGTAGATGGTAAGCATTTGAAAATAAAACCCACGTATTTTCTCACCTAGCTGTCTGAAATCTATGCTTCAAGAGACCTCAAAGCTGCCTGTTCATTAAGTCTCTCTAGTATAATTCTGTGAGAATATCCCCCTTTATTCTGTACGGGTAAACATGGTGGCTTCAAAATTGTGGTGTTGTTTTAAAAGAAGGCTATAATAGCACTTGAATAAGTTAAAGGTCTATATTAAAGACTGTGTGAATGGTAGACTCAGTGGGAAAACAATAACAATAGGCATTTATATTTCACTCTTAAACATGCAGATCAGAGATTTCTGAAGCAGGCTGATGAATTTTGAACTAACATTGAATTGCCTCTCTTAGTTCATAAAATCCATCTCTACTGCTAGGGAAGACTCTACAAAACCAATGTAAATATCCGACTGTTTTTGTATTCACTGTGCAGCACCCTCTAAACACCCTGTCTACATTCCTCAGTCTAAACTGGTCTCCTGGGATACTCTTTTCTTTAACAGTGTCCTCCGACTTCAATGGGATTCCTCAGTGTAGTAAGCATTACACCTGGGAGTAAACATTTACATGATTTGGTCTTGAATTAAGATGCATACAGAGAGGTATAGACTACGACAGGGGAAAGAGAAGGATGAGAGAAATTATAATGTCCTTTTCAAATTGTTTTTTATCATTTTAACTCAGCTTACATTTATAAATGTTAAACAGTAGTAGAAGGGATGAATTTCCTTATATACAGAAAAGGCTCTTTTGGAGTTTGCTGTTTTTCTACTTCATATAATGCAGAAAATGATGCCTTTTGGAATTTGAATTCTAATTTTTATGACCTATCCTACCAAGTCACGTTACAGAAAAATACCATCTTAACTCGGTGCAGATTTCTCAATTGTTCATATTCTTGAAATAAAAAATCTGCCATCTGTTACCTTAATAGTAATACTACTTTCCCAATAATTGCAAACAAATTTGGAAATATCTTCCTACTGGTTTTCTACTTATCAGAAAATAAATTATAAGAAAATGCATCATTCCTTTGTGCTAGAAACTCTCACTTTTGTGTAGTTGTTATGCAGTAACAGATACTGCTGCAAGAAATTTGTGAGGGAAGACAGTATAGTGGAGAGAATAAGAACATCTGTAACTGCCACATATTCATCTTCCTCCTCACTGAAGTCCTTCCACACTGACCAGAAAGGTGTTGCCACTAAACCTGCTCTATTTACTATGAAAACTAAACAAGTGAAAACAACTATGCAGAGCTAAAGATGGGAGAAAAATTAAAGTTTCAGTGAAGTCTTCAGAGAGCAGATGAATAAATCTCAGAAGCGTGTTTGCGTTACAGTTCTGAGAAATTAAACAGTGGACTTCATTGTAAGATGGAGAACCTTTAGGTGTAAACAAAGCAAAACTTCAAACCACATTGAACTTAATGCCCAAGGACAAAAAGGGTGAGAAAAGAAGCGCAGTGTTATTGCCCAGTAAGAGGAGAGTATTGTACTACTGCAGAACTATAAAAAATAGCCCCTTTGGAAAAAAGAATTTTTTAATCTGACTTCATATAAATCCACTGTCAGTTTATAAATCAACAAGGAAATTATGGCAATGCTGCAAAGGGTTTTTGTTAATGTGGGATGCACAGCTGAGCTTGTGCAATTACATGTCCGTGGCAAACTTTTTATAACAAAAGAGAAATCCACCTCAAAGTAAATACTCATCAATCTTTCTGTATTCCATGCAATTTCCCATTTTCACAATCAGGCATCTTAATATCACTGCAGGCAAGTATGGAAAACTGAACTCATTATTGCATCCCAATAAACTGTAGCTTCATAAAAAGGTTGTCAATTCAAGGCATTCATCTTTCAAATCTATAGCACTTCATTTTCTTTCAGGTATTGCCAAAGGAAAAAATGAATTAGACCTGCCTGAATGTTTGCTTAGAATGCTTATGTAGCAAAAATTGTTGGATTGTTGTTGTTTTTTTTATAGCCGTGTTGCTTAGCTGAAATAAAATTGTTGGAGAGAAGTTTACCAAGTTGCTTCATACACCAAAAGCCATATTGCTTTGAAATTTTGAAATCACTGTCAAGTCCAAAGACAAGCAAATAATTTTGCACAGAATTTTCTTCATTAATACAATCTGGTTTGTATGCAGATATGAAAATCTATTTGTTCATCAAATGAGAGCATAAAACATAGCATTTTCAAAATTCTCATCAATTTCCAGACATCATTATGCTGCACTATCTATTATTTCCATTTGACTATAGAGTAATGAGGAGAAATTTGAAGCATCTTTTGAGTAATAACGGTTAAGTCACACAGTAGGGTATGTCTTTTGGTTGCAATGCAGGTTACTACATATAAATGTCTTGACTTTTTGCAGTTGTGTTGAATATTCCTGCTACTCTTGTTACTTTCAGGGTTAGCATGCATAAATGTTGCTGTGTCTAATCATTGCATTGTACAGTGCCTAAATCAGAGAAAATAATGTTCTACATCATGTGAGCTAACCATTATTAAACTTGCTTCTCCCAACCACCCACTCCCATATGTACAGTTTATTAAAGACAATGGTGGAAGGACACCAATGTAAGATAAATCAATGACTTGATTCAGGATGAAATTAAGATGTTAGTCCTTCCTATTTGCATGAAAATTACTCAGCCATACAAGCCATAACATTAATGAAATACGAGACTGTGACTAATAGTGTCAGTCTAATTTATTGTGCTTCCCTTTGTCCCCACTCTTTGATTTTATACTCTGTCAAGCAAAAGAGACAGCCATAGTAGTCTTGTTCTGCAATGACTGTGCTTTGCTGTGGCAGCTAATGCAGTGTCAGAGACGATATTCTTCTATATGATCGTGGTTCAAATCTAAGCCAACCAACCATGTGCATATATCAAAACCTGTGCTATTTTCTATTGCTTCATGAGCAGAGGAAGTAATGGGATCTCTTCTTCATTGCTTTCTGACTGCAATAGCTTGTCATTTTGAGATCATCTAAGGAAGATACTGATACAGTCACATCTGGTATAAAGCATGTGCTGTTCAAAAGAGACAGAACTCATCAAGTAAAAATGTATCGAAATGTCTTATTGGGATTTTTTCCTGAATGATGCCTACATGATAATATCTTTGCTGCCTGTAATCTGATTGGTTTTGTTACCACGTTTTTTTGAGGGAAAAATATACCTGCTTGAATTTTAAAATAATCAATGGATGAGGTTGTTTTGCAGTCTTACCATCAATATCTTTTAGCTGACATACACTTAAAAAATTCTTCAGCAGTGGCTATCAAATCTTGACAGGTTGCTTCTTGTTTACCCTGGGCAGTGTTTGTACTGTCCTGCTTGGTTTGGAAGCATCGAATGGACTGGTACAAATAACAGAAAATTATCATAGTTGTAGGTCTCCCATACTGAAGTGTCACTGAAAAGTCTTTTGTAATACAGGAGAGAGAAATCAGATAGTTAGAGGCACAGCCCATGAGTAGAAATGATTTTTTATAACTTGTGGGGACTTTGCAAAGATGGCAACGTAGGATAGTTACATTACTATACTGGAACTGCTTTAGGAGAGATCAATACGTGAACACTGTTCCCGCTACAACTGCAAAGAAAACTCTTGTTATTAATAATAAAAAAAAATATTTATGTGATAGCAGTCGTTTCAAACAATAGCTCTCAGGGAACCCTGTAGGAATAGAATGCTTCAGTGTTTGATGAGAAAGTCCAGTATTGATTCAGGCTGATAAAATATTTTTCTTTATCTTTTGAGAAGTCTTACTACATAGATGCTACAAATAAAAGTATGGCATTTCTAACATGTTGGGAGTCCCAATAGATACAATTCTTTTTTCTTATAAAAAATCTATTCTCTCTGTCTCGTTTGCTGTTTGACAATGTATGTGAACAGAGAACTGCACATAGAAATAGGGAAGTAGAATTCTCTGTTTTTCTGAGGCTCAGGCTACTGAATAGGTATCATTGTATCCATGTCTCTTGAGAAAACAGCACTGCAAAAACTTCTTGGAGCATTTTTGGTGTGCAGCCTCCTACTGACAGCTGCAGAGAGAAATGTCTTCTGGCCTTTTTATCCCTTCCTCTTGCTGTGTGCTTTTCCTATCAACTACCCCATAAATATTTTCCTGTAACTAGCACAGATTATGCGCCTGATGTGCCTTGCTCCGGACCTCATCAGAAATGAGACACGTAATTTTAATCTGCACAAAGACAGAAGCAGTGACTTTAAGGGAGGTGGAAGCTAGGTCTGAATACCAGTCATCTTCCGTAATTTGAGAACTTCACAGTCCCTCTTGTTCTCCGATCTCAGTCATATGCCTGATGTTTCATGACCAATTCACATTTATTCATGCTAGTGCCAAAGTTTGTCCTTTGTCGTCAATAGTTTGTATTATTTATCCCTGATCCACTTTATAGGTTGCCTTTATATCTCGAAAGTCTTCCTTGCAAAGACGTCTCCATTCTGCACATCTATGGGCTTGTCTCATTGTGTGACATACCACTAATATGCTAAAGCACTTCAGATTTCCAGATTTGGCTTAATATTTCTGAGAGATTTTGTCTGGCATTTCACAAGGATGGATGAAATTCACCATGGTATGCATTAACATTGAATGGGGTGGTACTTCTCAGACTAGGACAAGTCTGCTTCCTTGCTAAATTTATCCTGATAGACACTTCTTTCATAAAAAGGGAGGAAAGGCATGCATATTCCATGCTCATGTTTGTGCTACTTGTTTGCCATTTAAGATATTTATTTGGGATATTTCACAATAAAACTAAAGTACAGGTTTCTTGTTGTAAGTAGACTGGGGAGGATAGTGATACAAGGAATTCTAATTTCCCACTTTAAAAAAAAATCAGGTCTACTGTAAAGTGTGTAAGAGGTGCTGACATCAAGGTGTTCTGGAATTGTGATTACATGAATTACTGCATTTGGGATTTGAAAACAGAACAAGTTAGCAAAAAAGACCCTAACTGTACTGTTATTTTCAAACTATATAATCTGACTTACAGAGACAGTTGAAAAAAATCTCTTTTGTCTGTGGCAGCAAAGATTAGCAGAAAGATCACAGATAATTTTTTACAGTAAATCACATTGCAAGATAATATTGGTTTCATCCTAGGGATCTTTAACACTATACTTTGGTTCTTGCAGAGAGCAGTACTATAACTTTTCTTTTTAAGGGAAAGCATAAACTTGCTTATGGGTAGATGTTGAATAGTTACACAATATGGCTGTAAACTTTTCCTGCAATTAAAGCCTAATCCAAAACACTGAAGCACATTATCAATTTTATGCTTAACTAGAGCATTTTTTCAACAGGCCTATTCATCTACTTAAAATTAAGCACATGCTTAAGTGCATTGTTGAATCAGGGCCAGAGTTGTTATGATGAAGCAAAAAACCCACAAAAAATGTCTAACAGATAATATTCATATTTCTCAGATTAAAATGTTCATTTCAAGAAGAGGAAGAGCTTAAATATCAGTTAGCTTCAGGCACAGGTGAAACAGGCAGCTGCTTTGGACATCACTGTTGAAAGCTATGGAATGCTTGCTTTTCCTGGGACAGAGAAGATGAGATTGATTATTCCAGCAGTATTTTCAGCTTGACCAGGCGATTCCCTGCAGATCCTGCTGAACTGAGAGGTCAAGCTACCAGAAGCAGCAGCTACTGCTGTGGATGATGAAGCTGCCTGAGACAAAGAGGTCTTTGGTTCCTGATGGCCCTGTCCTGAGCATGCGTAGCAGCCCTGGGTAAACTGAGGAAGGAGCAAAAAAAGCAACAGACCTTACTCACAGCTGCTTCCCACTTCCAGTCCCACACCCAATCTCCCCACAGACTGTATTTTTCTCTTTCTTAAGAGAAAACCAAAACTTCCATTTAAACCATCTCCCAGAATATTTTTGCTTGCATATTAAGTTTTTCCGATGCTGCTAATAACCTCTGACATCTGGACTCGGTGCTGTTTCATTATTGGTTTTGCTGTTAGGAGTTATGTGGGTTAAAATTGCAGCTCTTATGACTTGTTTGCATACAGGTAGTGACACCGGTAGCAGTGAGAGCACTGTCATGTTGTGCAGGAACCTCCATCGGATAGATTTGTAGTGTGGGATGTGCTGCTACGGAGCAGAGATCAAGTGTCTGGTTCAGGAGGAGAGCTGTGTGATCTGGGCCATCCCCTTGAGCTGTCAGGCTCGTGCCCAAGCTGCCTACAGCTCCTACGAACTTCAGAGGGTGCCTTGGGCTGGAGGTGAAACTTGCTTGTGCTGTAAATTATTCAGCTAAGCTTTTGACGGTGACAGCATGTAGAGGAAAAGATTGCTCGGTACTGATAGGACTTGAGTGCTACCAGGTACAACCCTCAACAAACGCTGGCTTAGGAGGAGTGGGGATTCCTGTGTGAAAGCTGGAGGTAATGTTGAAAACTGAGCACTTTGACAGGACAGTCTGGGAAAGGAGGACTATCCTTAAGTGAATAGATAGTTGCATTTCTCCTTTTCCTTCAAGTTGCGTGGTGTCTTCCCTTTTTGCCCCTGAATTGAGCAAAGCCTCTACACAGGGTACCAGCACTCCCACAGGAACCCTCTAGCTTTAAAGTTAAGTAGGTGTTAAAGTGCTTTGTAACATCAAGGAGGCTTAGCAAGGAGAGGGAAGAGGCCATTGTGTTGTAAACAGTATAACTGCTATGGAAACTATGGTGACTTGCAGAAAAATGGAAGGAGGGGAGGAGAGAAAATATGCACAATCTTTTCTTAATATTTAAATCATAACTGTGGTTAGTGGCCTTGCTTCCTGTATTTGTTTAAATAACATGGAAGGCAAATATAATTGTTTTGTAACTGCGAGAATATTCCTGTGTTATGTTGCATGCCTTGTTCGTGAGGTAAAGATGCTTATACATACAATTATCTAGTGAAAACAGTTGACCTCATGCTCATGTATCCTAAGCTATTTTGCAGATTGCTACAGTTCTCATACAGAGCAATGTATGTTGTCTAATGATTTGTTAACTTTTCACTTCTTGGCCCATGTTTAGCTGTAAAACCACAGTCCTGTTAATTACAAAGAATCTGTGTCTGTGTTTTCTTTACTTTGCCTTGTGGGGGGAAAAATTAAATGGTAGGGAGGGGAATTTGGTTTTTCTTTTCTTTTTTTTTTTCTTTCATATAAAATGTTAGTGACCTGTGGCAATTTCCAAAGTATTTCAGTATGTTCTCTGATGTTTAAATTGAACTTTACATCATTTGTTATAGTGACACCTGCTGCCCTTGTAATGGTTAAGTGTATGTGAGTACATAGAACCCACTTTTCAAAAATTTATAACTCCACTGTAAAAATTTTATTCTGTGCTGAAACTTGGCATACAGGCTTTTTGACTAGGAACAAATTATTCTGTAAAAAATGTGGTGGGGAGAAGTTGGTCATTCATAAGAGCTTACTGTGCAGTAAAGTCAAATTGATTTTACTGCCATATTTATCTGTTTATGCCTCTGTAACTTGGAATATGAGCAGAATGAAATAGTGCGTTTATTCACTTTTTATGTCTTTAAATCTCAGTTCAAGCTTCTGCTTAGGTCACTGGTGTAAATGGATCTAATTTTCTTTTCTTAGTTCTTCCGACTATTTCTCTTTGTTACAGACACCCACCAGACAATTTAATTAAAGATTGCTCAGCCATTTTCAAGCAAGGAGCCCAGATGGTGTTCAGCCAGAGAACAGGCATTCCTGGATGAAATCTTGGAAAATTCTTTTAAATCTGTCCCAGTTTCTAGATCTTTTAAACCTGCTGCTTGTGGAAACAGCAACAGGTGCTTTTCTTTCATGTTAGGGTTGGCTTTTTTTATAAATATTTCCCGCAGTACAGAAAGTAGGAGGTAGACATTACCTGGGAAGGTAATAACAACTGATAGGTACATTTGCTTTATGTAGCATTATCACTTTTTTTAAATGGCTATAAGTTTTCCAGTGTGTTTGCTGAGGATGCTTAATCACCTCAAACATCTCTTTTACAGAATCCCTTGCAAACCAACTATGGTAGTCCTTATCATCTTCGTAGTTATCTTTTACTATGAAAAGTAGTATAAATAAAAATTGTTTGTCCTTTTTGTTTGTGTAATCATGAAACTATAGGAATATTTTTTTTCCAAAGCCACATTGTCATAGTTTATAGTTTATATACTTTGTGCCAGGAAACAAACTCTGAAGCAATTTTGAAGGTAATATTCAACTAAAAGTGTGGTATCAACGTGTAGAAAATAAAGCAGGTTGGACTTGTATCATCAAGTTAACAGAGAGAAACTACAGCAAAGTATACTGTACTCCTGAAATAAACTATCTGTATCTAGTATTATGCCCTTTTCCTTTACATTCTCTTGATTCACCTTAAGTTTCCCTTGTGTCTCTGCAGACTGTCCTGAATTCTTAATGTTGTTACATGAATTATATGAGGACCCTGTAACTGCAAGGGGATGCCTTTGCGACTCAGTGAGCTGCATTTTGTCGTGCTGCTGAGGAGACTGGTGTTAACAATTATAAATAATAGTAATACTGATAGAGATATTGCAAATCCTCGTGTACTCCAGCTGGGTGTTAGGAGGTGAAATGTGCTTGAGTCCATAAGTGAACTGGGTTGAGGATTGCTTGCAGTTGGCTGTGAAGGTCTGCTCTGGTGAGTGAAGCTCAGGGAATTGGTCCTGTGGCTTCACCTTGGGGACTGTAGGTGACTGTATGGATCTCTGGAGGGCAAAGATTATCTTAAACCTGCTTCTCATCCTTGAACGTGACTGACATACTATGCATGTACAGCTTCACCTTCATGATAATTCAGTAACTAGCAACAGCACTGGCTTTGGTGACTGTTTATCCAGAGTCTAGACATTTTATACGAGTTTAGGGCTCCCTTCTGTGTTTTATAAGGGAGGCAAACACACCTTTTCTGGTCTTGTGGTAGCATGACGGGTGCATTGGCTGTGTGCTGTTCTGCCTAAACAATCTCCAAAATAAGCAATCTGCTGGTGGTTTATCTGAAACTATGGTTTAGCAAATATGACACAGGTGTATCAGCCTCCACCTGTGGACAAGAATAGTCGGAACACACTTATCACTCAGTAACAGCATCACACATATAGTTCAACAAGCTTTAGCTGTCATGCAAAAACATTAGATGGATGGATAGAATGGCTTTTGTGTAGTCTTCAAGATTAAGTGCTGATTTTTCTTCTTTGGTCTGAACTTTGGAGGGAGACACTGGTCCAGAAGAAGAGGGAATATGATAAAATGCCTCATAACATGACCCATAGTAAATAGGTTTGTTAGAAGAAAATACGGGTGGAAGTGAAGATACACCATCCACCTCCCTTTGAAGTGAGGCTTGCAGAAAATTTGTCCCTGAGCTTTCTCAGTCAAAACTTGGTAGAGTCAAACAAACCTGAGTTACATGGTAGTCCAATCCTGGAGGGTGCTGACTGTGCAGATCCCAACCAAACAAAACATGTAAACAGAAATTTAACCTTCAAGTCTCTGAGTAATTCCATTGACTTCTATGGCAAGTGATTTACTGGACCAGGACCAAGAATGCAGCATTTTGGAAGAACAAACCTTGCCAACCTATTTAATGCCTGCGTTAACAAATTATCTGGGTCAGTTTCCTTCCTTTGTCTCCCCAGCGCTCATTGGCCCCTTGGGCATGTGCTTTCTGTTATAAACCCACAAGCTATGAACTGTGAGTCCCTGAGGGCGCCGTGAGACATCAGCTCCCGTGGTGAGAATGGATGCTGCACAATATCATCTGCAATAATGACAGTTTGCAGTCTTCTTAATTACCTGTGGTTTAAAGGTGCTAAAGTGTACAGGAATATTTTACATTTCTTTGTGGAACAGAACATTTGAAATGATACGCCTTAAACTCAAATGCTAGGTAGCAAAAGTACAGGGGGTTTTTTGTTTGTTTTTTGAATTATTAATACCTAAGCTGCCTAAACTTACCAAACGTCATTTCATTCAGTATTGAACAATTCCCTGCACCAGACGTTGCTAGACAGTCAATAATTCAGTAAGACAGTATTTATACACCGAAAATCAGTGTAAAATACATATGCAAAATTGCAAACTGGACTAAGTTTCTGTTTACATTAAATCATAAACAACAGAGTGGTTTGAACTATATTTTGTGTATGTAGCACATACAATGTGTGCCCCAGTTCTTATGTGTGCATAAGCTACACATAAATATTTCCCATTAATGTATTCAGTTTAGTAATGCTTTTTAGAAAATCAAGTGCCCATGACCAAGGACTATGCATAAAGTGTGTTGATGTGAAGTTTATGTGACAATGGTAATGGAGCATGTTTCCCATTACAGATAAGGATACTTAATATTTATATAGTGCTTTCCATTTTAAAAGCATTTCAGAAACATTAATTAGTGCAAGCCTATCAAGGGAAAAATAATCTGAGACACAGATTCCTATGAGTGAGAGAAACCTTGGAAAGCCATAATGCCGAAAGAGACTTAAAAGTAGTAGCTGATGCATGAATTTAGAATACTGATTTGACAGCAATAAAGACCAATTCAATTTTAGTCTAATAAGCAGAGGTCTCCTGTCACTCGGGATGCTGAAGTCTCATTAGCAGAGAGATATTGACAGCTGGAGAGATGGAGAGAACAGCATACACAGGAAAGGTATTTGGAGCCTGGATTTAGAAGGAATGGGTTTAGGTTAAATACATAGAGGCTGGCTAAAGGACAACAAAGGAAAAATTTGATAATATTTGAAGGGTATCAACATGAAGCAGAGAATGTAATATGAGAAATGGGATTAAGAAAGATGATTTGAAATGAAAAAGAGTTTTTGGACAATATATTGAGAAAATGTCAGTTATTCTATGGGCTTGAAAATAATATTTCCTGAGAAAAATGAAGCAGCCTCTATTGCTTCTTGTAAAACTGCACTGTAAAAATCCTAGTAACGAGGAAGTGTTCTTCTGTAGCAGGAAATAGATTAGTCTGACAAACTCCGCAGAGGTTGTTTCTCTTCACATTCCTTGGTAAGGAATTAGAGGTAAATAAAGACCCCTCATCTAATACTATATTCTGAAAAAACAACATAAATAGAGAAATGAATTAGCTCATGCATGTGAGAAAGCCAGTACAACTTTAGATTTCTATACAGAGATATATGCAAGAACTGAGGTCTCTGGCAAATTTCTCTTTTAGTTGTCAGGGTATCCTGTCTCCTTGTCATTCGTTTACTTAGAAATTATTTATATAGATAAAAGGTGTGTTCTCCATTGGTGTTACCTCATTTTCCCTGTCTGTACTTCTTGCAATCACGCTTTAATGTTTTGAAATCAGATGAGCTGAACATGATATAAGTTGAGATTTTATTAAGGGTATCAAGGTGAGTAGTTCAAATGATACTATTGCTGATTGGTGTCTCCAACTGCATTAGGATGTAGTTTCTGCTGAAATGAGTTACTGTGATTGAAGAACTCATCTTTGATCTGTGTGTAAAAAAAGCCTGTAGTATTTTCAATACATGGTTCATATGCAGAGAGTATGGATATGTGCCTCCTCTGCTGTCTGGTCCTGCAATTCTCAAGTGATGCTAAAGTATTGGGTCTGTCGTAAGGAAAGGATACAGTTTTCTGAGGCAATGAAAACACTGCAGAACCTAAATCTCATGCTTTAAACACTTAGAAACAAAGCTCTGTTAGCTTTTAGTGAGTGAAAGCATGGATAGATCACGTAAATAGAGTGATCCTCTAAGCATAATACGTGAACAGGTTTGTAAACCTATTTAAGATAGGCAGTGGGAAAGAACATTGCTGACTTCCTGTGCTGGTTCTTCTTCCATCAGGAGCAGGTGGGACAGGCTCTTCAACTAGTTGAACTATAATAGAGAATAATACTGTCTCTCTCTTAGCAGCAGCACACAGAAGAGTAGTGCTATGGGATTTTTTCAGTTCAACCATAGCATTAAGTAGCACGTATGCATCTTCTGTAAGATCAGTACAGCTGAGTGCATTTTGTAAAAAGTCTGCTATGTCTTTTAATTTGAGCATTTTGTTCAATTTATTCTTCAGGGTTTTAGCCACATCCTCTGTGGAGTCAGATTTATGGCTCTTGTGGACTCTATTTGCAGCTTTTTAATACTCAGTGCCTTTCTGGGGTTTCCATCTGCTGCCCTCCTGCACTACACACTAAGAGTAGTCAGCCAGGTGAACCCCAGGGTCTTTATTTTTAGGGATGCAGGAGCTGCAAAAGCATGAGGGCTCAAGGGGCAGAGAATCTGATGTTCCGGACTGTAAGGGTATGTGTAAGTCTGACTGGCATTGGTAGTTGGCCAAAGATGGGAACCATACCTTAGTCCTTATGTTCAGATCCCTGTGTAAGTGTTTAAAGCCACTGGTTAGATCTGCATGGCTGGCATACAGTAAAATGAATACCCTGCTGGTTGCCCCTACCAGATCCTACACAACTACTGTACTTTGATATATGCATCTGTCCATTCAGTTTCATATATTTTTCTGATTCCTTTTATGTTCTCAAATCATCAGTTAAATCCATTGTGTTCTTATTGGTCTGGACTGAGTAGCAGTGCGTTCTCTGCATGTTTGGGGGAGTTTCACCTGTTTGAACCTTACTGCAGCTTCCTGTTACCAGGAGCATTGCTTTCAGTAGTATTACAATAGCCAAGTTAAGACTAGCGGAATGAGATTACATCCAGAGTCCCTTCTTTTTTCATCAGTGCTCAAGATCCTAGTGTACAGAATTAGAGAAAAAAAAAAAATGAAGTCTCTGAGGCCTCGGGCATCTTGAAGCAAGGGCTCTCAGAGAAGGCTAATAAATTTGAGACCTATTAGTGTGAGGGACCCCACTGACAACAGTCAGGAAGAAAAAACTATTAGAAAAGACGAAAAAGAGCAACATTTTTTGTCTGTCCACTGCAGCAGAACCCAAAAAACCCCAGCCACGTTGCTGCTGAAACACACTCTGTCAGAACAGGTCTTTTTTCATACCTTCCCCCCAGTTATGGGGCAGGGACATTGCTCGGTGAGATGCTTGAAGGCAAAGCCTTGTCAGAATTCACAGAGGGTGTTATTTTGCAATTATGGTCTGATGTTGCCTAAATCTCTCCTGGAGATTTAACCTCACTGGAAAGCAACCAAATATTCTTTCCTTTCTGAAGCTCCTTCTATGAAAGCTGTGACTGGAGGCAGCAAAAAATTCTGTAAATTCATCCATTTAAACCTCACTCGTGCCAAACCTCACTCATGCCAACATGAGTGCAAGTTTGTGCTTTGTCTGCTTCTAGTGATTTTTTAACAATGCATCAACAGGATGTAGAGTGGAAAATAACAATGAAAGCCGAGTGCTGTTTGCATTGCTACATATGCATTATGCCATATGCATCGCCTTTACTGATTTATTACCTTCACATTTTGCTCTGTAGGTTAAATTAAGTCCTTATCTTCTGAATGAGTGATTTACTTTCAGCTTAAAATCTTAATTCTTCTCTAATGCCTGTGGCTAAACGCACAAGAAATTTAATGGTAGGTTTGACGTAACAGAGAAATCTTTAAACTGCTTTGGTAATCCCTAACAGAACCTATAGCATTTTTCATTCACTTAATTGTAAAATCTATTACAAATATGTTTCGTTATCTAGAAAAGATATGCTGTGTCATTGATTTCCAAAGATTAAGGCTTCAGGGACAAAAGTTAAATTTCCAAAACTTTTCCTATTTTTTCTAATACTCTTAAGAAATTGCTTTGTCTTATTACTTGGCTAATTTCCCTGAAATGTTGAATTGTGGAATGAGGTTTTGTTTAAACAGCTCCAGACCATGGAAGTATTGTGTTAATGTGGATGATTTTAGGAGGAGTAAACTGTGTTCCAGTAAAAATACAGCAATAAAATTTGCAACCTACGATTCTTCTTTGATCATTTAGATTCTTTGGGATTTGATTCCCAGCATTGCAAATTGGGTCAGTAATTGATAGTTCATTGTACTGCCATATAATTCATGTTTTTTGCAAAACCACAGCAGAGGCATGACTGCCTCCTGGCTAGGGTGAAAGGACTGATTAGGCAACAGGAACTTTGGATCACTGAACTGCTTCTTCATGCTGGGCTCTCACGCTCTTGGCAGAGTCCAAAGTCGGAGGAGTTTGTAATCCTGGCTCAGCTGTTTGTGCACCAACAGTAAGGGACTATAATGCAGAAAATAGTATTGAAGGGGAGAACAGTAGAAAATAATGTATGTGGACCAAACAAGAAGGAGAAGGGAAGGAGGTTTGTTCATTCACAGGAGTCCTTATAAAATCAGTCGATTGATTGTTCTGTGTGAGGTGCTGAAAAATTAATGTTAGTGCAGACTGACAGCGTTGGATTTCAGCTGTGCATGGAGACCATGGATGGAAAGGAGACGAAACTGCTTAGTCCTTGGGCCTGTGATAAAGGCAGGCACATTTCTGAAGGCGTTTCCTGCCTGTTGCTGCCTGCGATGTTTGTAATCATCCATGTGCCATACGGAGAACGTCTGTAGGGAGGGGAAAACAGAAGGGGAGGATTGTCTATGAATAGGAGACCCTAATTATTCAGTGAAATGCATCTATAAAAATCAAGCCATAAGAAATATAACCAACATGATACCTTTATGGAAAATTAATGCCAACTAATCCAATTGAGTTTAAAATGTGGTCTGTCTTTATTTCAATGATAATCCTCTTAATAAAAAGCCTGCATTTCTTACAATGTCATCAGTACAATGAGACACTGTTTACTAGTCTAAGGAAATAGTTATGTCTTTAGAATGAGTTTTTTATATGGGAAATCTGCCACAGTCGCATTAAAGTATTATTCCATAGAGCTGCAAACCAAGAAATAGTTTATAGTTCAAATCAAATCTGGTAAATCCCAACCTGGAATTACTCACCATTTGTTGTGTTAGTGAATGTCATTTTCCAAAATCAATTTTGTCATTTTGGATTATTTTCTGTTCACTATATGTCACAAGTGTTTATCTTGACAGAAACCAAGATACACTCCTCTCTGTTCTAAAATTAACTGTTTGAATTGAAAAATAGCATGTAAGGATGAATTGCTGTGATAAACATATGCAAAGTTATTTTTACATGTCTTTTGTTGAGGTAACTGTAGTTCTGTTGGAAATTTCCATTCAACTTAAAGCCATGGCTGGCCAGATCAGAGGACTTGCTCCAATTATTATTTGTTAAATGCTCCTCTAACATACAAATATATAGAGAAAGGCATGTTTGATCACTTGCTTTTATTAGATTATTTTAGTAGGTTTCCAGCAGAACAGAAATTCAAGCCTAAGTGATTAACGTACCGAAACAATTAGCTTTAAGTAAAAGATTGTCTCAGAAAAGGCTTTTTATTCACCTTACAGTTATTGGTTTAATATTTACCTCTAGATTCTCTTTAGTGTATTCACCCAGAAATACGAGTTCGACTGTATGACAGAAACTGAAGAAGCTGAGAATAAAAACTGTCCTGTCACAGCGGCAAACAGAACAACTCATCTGTTTCCTTTTCTGACAAGACTCTTCAAAACCAAATTTAAGTTAGTGCTTGCTATGTGTGGTTTTTGTCTGGCAAACATATAAAATAAATGTCTGTCCTTCACCTGTTAGACAGTTCCCACTATACAGTGATATATCTGGTATATTTTAAACGGAAATATTAATGGCTTTGTTCTGTGATGGGGAGGACGCTTTTAAAATCTCAGGTGCAAAGGAGAGTATAATCTGCATTTCACTTTCTGAAAATGCCAAATTAAAAGCTGTAAACATTCATTTTGCTAGAAAGGGTTAATTGCTGTTACATTCTTCCAGATGGACTTCAGACCCATCAAGTGGCACAAGAGACGAGGGGGGTTGATGTTGAGTATTGGTAACAACTTCAGTGCTGCACCAAGCAAGATGCACGTGCTTCATCAAATGAAGTGTGGGGTTTTTTTGTCTGTCCCGGGCAGATCAGACCATGTCTGGCCCAGGTGCAGTATGTTGCAATATTCGTTAGTATTGGATGTAAGACTTACGCTGAACGGTGCCACATACCATTCTAGTTTGTAAGCCTTTTTTAACGTCTCTTCCCAAAAATTAGAGATTAAAATTTGAGGGAGATCTAATGATTTTCTGACAATGTATGTGGTTTAGTCTCTAAAATAGTAATTTCTAAGGAAGACCAGAGGACCACTGGTGACAGGAACATTGCACAACAAATTTCAGGAAGGGCAGTAAGGGTTGCTAGCCATTTTATCTGTCACGAATAGGAAAAATGCTCTATGTGGGTGAGTATAATTAGGTCATTGGTTTATGAACCCAAACCCCTAGTTTCTTAAAATTAACATGGATGTATATTTAATATGTATCTTTGATTTGTTTGAAAAACGTAGCCAGAAAATTCCCAACTGGCTATACATATAAATAGCTTCACAGACAGAGATTATTCCAAGGAGGGTTGGCAAGAACATATCCTCATGAAATTTGCTCAGTGGCCTCCAATTTCAGATACCGTGACATTGTCAGGCTTTAAAATACACCCTTGGTGCCACAGAGCTCCCTGAATAGCTGTTATGTAGGCAACAAGTTCAGGGGGTCTCTGGACCACAGTTATTTCCTTAGAGTTCTTGTGGAGGTAGGATATTGCAAGATGCGATGACTGCTGTAGCCCAGAGGCTCCAAGGGTGGCTGGGCAGTTACTTAGCAAACTGACTTCAAGATGTGTTGGAAGAGTCTGTTTCCAAATCTCCTGTTTAAGGTTGTTTTATTTTTTCCTTGAATGGTAGGGTTGGAATCTGGCCTTGCAAAATAGTCGTTAGTGCAGCACGCATTACTTATCATCGTGTTTTTTTGCAATAACAACAGTTTTACCAGGACTCTTCTCTGTATGATTTTTCCCAGGAGTCTTCTCAACAGACATCTTGATACATCTTTGTGCTAGGGTTGCCATGCTCCTTGCTGGGTGTGTTTATTCCCAGGATTGGGTTTTTGATATTTTTTTCTTTTTCAGAAGATTCTCTTAATTTCCTATAGCACAAATAAACAGTATTAACACATTAACTCAGCAAACCTTTTAGTGATTCTGGGTCTCGCTTCTCCGTTAAGGGAGTTCACATTTGAAAAGGGTAGCAATACATCATCCATTGGAGGTTCTGCTAGAGTGTGGTGTACATAACCTTTGAAAACTGTTCCTGCCACCAAAAGCTGCCTGTTCTGTAGCTGGCCCAGATCCAGCTTCTCCTGATTTGGACCTATACTGGGTTTATGCCAGCCAGCTACTGTGTTCCTGTTCCCGTCAGAGGCAGCACTTGGATTCTGCCATTTGGACTGCTGGATGAGGAGGGTGGAAGCAATAAATGAAATGCGTGGAGAGGCACGGTGGGAAAATAGGTGTTTTTGGCACTCGTTTGGGACAAGCTGTATAAGCCACCACAGCTTAGACACACATGTGCAATGTGACTATTCTAAACCTGTGCCAATAACAACTTGCTTTTACTACATAGCATGACATCTGCTCACCTCTCTCCAGCAGCCACCTTCAGTCTGCCAGTGACAGCCTCTCTATAAATGTGATTTTTGTCCAAATTTGTATTGCTTTGAGTGGTCCTCAGGAGACCCATACATTTCTCTCCCTCACCCAGGTTTAAAACACTTCAATTTTTAATCTTCATACATATTAACATTGAAGTAGGGATGGGTGTGATATTGCTGGTGCAGGCAAAAACGAACAGAGTCCGTGGAGCAGCCAAGTGCCGTTTTGTGGTGACGCAGAGCGGTGTCCAGGTGGTGTCTGCTGGTGAGCCTTGGGGTCCCAGGGTGGAAGGCATCCCATGGGTCTCCTAAGGGGCTTGTGAGCCTCTGTGGCTGCTCTCTCCTTCTCCAGGTTATGGAATGGAGAGAGGAGGGAGCCCCAAAGACCATTCAGACAATGACACGATACTGCACAGGTTGATTTTCCCTTTTTTTTTTTTTTTTAGGCATTTTAGCAGCACAAGCCTTCATCAGCTTCAAGCCTTGTGGAGGCCAGTCAGCTCCAGACAGTATCTGTGAGGGAATTTGAATCACCTGGGTTTTTTGCTTTAAAGAGAAGTGTCTTTGGATTCATTATTCCTTTTATTGATTTAAACTCTATCTGTTCGCCTCATATTGATCTGGACTGCTCGCCAGAGACAGTTTCACTAGAGTTTTTGTCTTTTCAGCCAACGATCAAAAGAAAAAAACCCCACACCTTTGAATTAAGCATCATCTATAAGAAGTGCTTTCTAGGAATGGCTAGTTTTATCACACTTCTGTTGTCCAATTTGTGATTGCTGGCACATAATAAACACACAGAAGTACTGAGGATGAATGACTCAATATGACAAAGTAGTAACTTACCTTCCTCTGCCCCTGCCCCCAAGGCTTCATTCCTTTTTTGATCCAAACTTCAAAAGAATTGTCCTGACTGTTCATGTTATCTCATTTTCCGTCTCAATCTGTAAAAGAGGGATGGCTGGTTTCTTCCCCTCTCATTTCTGAAAGCAGTAATACAGAAATATTACAAGACGTATATCCTTTCATGATTTTCTGCTTTTTAAAGGCTTGAGAAAAACTAGGTGGTTTTGTTAAGCCTCCAGTCCAGTTCCAAGCCTTCTAAATCTGCTCTTTTTTGTAATGCTGGGGACAGCTCTAGGATGCTTACAGGAAGCGAAATACTATCTTACTATACAAATTCTGTCTGGGAGCATGAGTATTTCTTTCTGCCTTGGTTTTGCAGCAGCTTTAGTAATCAAATAAGAGTTTTATTCTTTGTATCTTGTCTACCAAGTCTTTCTTCTGTCTGTTGAGCACTTCCTGTTATGAAGAGAGAGTCAGTTAAATGTGCCTATCTGTTCATTAAACTGTTGTGCAGGGAAGAACAGAAGTAGTTTAAGTCCAAACAGCCTCCCTTTCTGTAGGTATAGGCATCTTGTCTGTGAGCAGGAAATGATACTATGCCCATCAGTTGCTTTTATATTTACTGCATTCTACCCCTTGTGCCTGGGGACAGCTTTAATTTAATTCATTCCCTAAACAGTCTCCTAGGCAGCAGATTAACACATTAATTTGTTGTTGTTGGGAATTTTTTGGCTAACAGAGGAAAGTTGCTTTTTAAAAAAAAAAAAAAAATGAATCAATTGTCACTAGTCAAAGTCATTAATACTAGTTTTATCGAAGTCTTAGTTGTTCTTCACATACCATGCTGATTTATTTATAGCTTGGTCACACCTCCTCTTTGCTGGAGGCAAGCAGATGTAACATTGATAGTATAGATGGCACTTGAACACTCCTAGATCCGGAACTGGAGTTTCCTTCTGTGGTCATTCCTGCCTAGGTTATGCATCTCTGCCAGATCTCCATCACGTTATCTAGGTCCCTTATCTATCCCTGTGCTGTACTCTCTGTCACAAAGTTTTAATGCGCCTGGCCCCACAGTGAAACAGAAAATCTTATTTCCCTTAGTATAGAATTAAATCGAGGTGGGGTGTTTTTTCCACTGAAGTTGACTTCATGCATCATTATTTATTGCTGTCTGCTCACTGGCCACTCTGCAAGCAGTTCAACTCCAGTTCAGATCCATTATTGACTGACAGTTCTTGTTTCAGGAAATACTTGAAACAAACAGGTGAAGTAATCTGTCTCTGTGAGCGATCATCATTCAGGATGATTTTCACCATCACAGGGAGCTTCAGCTGAGGAGCTGAAGACTGAGTTGATGTAGAGTTCAAGGGGTGTCTGGACAATGCTTTTAGTCATACAGTGTAGTTTTAGGTAGTCCTGAGAGGAGCAGGGAGTTGAACTCGATGATCCTTATAGAACCCTTCCACCTTGAGGTGTTCTATGATTCTACAAACCCAGTGGCACTTTTCTGTCAGTGCTGTGGCACTAACTCCACTGGACATTAGAGGAAACACAAATTAGGTGCCATACTGTCAGTGCTGCTGTCTGTACCATACTTGATTTTCAGACAGATAGGACATAGAATGCACCTTGTTTTGGCAGTTCAATGTTTTTATGATCACAAAGCTTGTGCAACTTGGAAGTATGTGTGTAGGGCATTAGCGTCAGTGCTAGTTTTGCAAGCAGCTGTAGGAAAAACTTTAGGCAGAATATGTTCTGCTGATAAATGGCAGTATTCAGGCTAAAACTAATGACTCATTATTATTTCAAATTATTTCATTGTTTCCTCCACAATGGAACATGTCTCTAGCCTAGAAAAACAGAAACAATTGATAAAATTTAAATGAACGTGCTTCCTAGACCTCTGAAATTTCTCACACCCCACTCCACCAAGGGCCTCAAGGCCCTTGTCATATTTTTTCACTAGTACTATCCAAGAGTGCAAGACAGGTCCCTTCCTGAAGAATTGCTGTGACATGACATATAATTTTATTGGTGCTTTATGTAGTGTTTTGGCGTTCTGCAGTTAAATGGTCTGTTTCCTTGGTCTTATTGCATTCTCAATAGAAAATGGCTTGCAGTCTTTTTCTTCTAGAATAGAGAAAGAGTAAGCTCTAAAGGATTACATTAAGCTTGAAACTTGACAGTTTGACAGTACCAAGCCCTCACCATAATTGCTTTCATCGTTTCCCACCAGATTTAGAATGAGCTTTTATTACCGTTGCCTGAATATCTTATTACAATTAGCAATACCGAGTATGAAAAGGTAGAATGGATTCCTCTTCTCATAGCGGCTGGTGGAAAGCTGGTCAATAAATTATTTTAAAAGCTATGCTGGTTATTAAACAGCCACACAGTTAAACAGCCTTCTCAGTTTGATGCTTTGTTCTAAATATCTATTTTGTACCATGATTTTTGCAGGGATCGATATCAATTATTTTATTATTTCAGTAATGTTTCTTTAAAATGTTCTCATAGTTAAAAAATGTGAATAGAATCAATATGTCAGCGCCTATTAATTTCTATATTGATTCTCCTGTATGCTTTACATTGAGGCAGACATTTACAATGAATGCTATGTACCTGACAGAACAATGCAGAAGCAATTACATACAAAATGAACACACAAGTATCACCATCGAAACCTAACCAGTGAGTAGGATGTGCTTTGGGTTTTTTTCCTTGCTTCTGGTTTGTCTCAAAACCTAATAGCACACACAACTGGGACAGTCTTGTTTGGTTTTTGTTCTGTCATTAGTTTGAAAAGATAAAAAGCAATAAGATGGCCATATAATTTGGACTACTGTCTCGCTAGTGAATCCAGACATGTCTAGGGGAAAAAAATGAATAGGTTAAAAATACAGTCCATTGACCTCTTGCTGAGTCTTGGGAGGCTGATGTTGGTGTGCTGTGTACAAAGAACCCATACAAAGCAAAATAAAACTGGTGGAGAAACTCCCATCCTTTATGACCAGACCTATAATATTTAGCAGGCAAGAGTATGTATGTGTACGTACAATACAGTCAGTTGTTATGCTACATATTATTAGTAATAAAACTCTTCAGAAGATTCACTGAGGGATTAGGAGAGCTGTGTGCCAGCAATGTCATGGAGGAAACTGCAGCTCACCCTGCACTGTGCTGGAACAAGTGAAAGTGGGAACTCGTCACCCCTGAGATGAGTCCTCAGAGCTAAAGAGCTTTGGTAATTCCATGTGCAATCGTTTAAAAAGTGCCAATGACTTAGTCTAACTCTGCTCTGAAAGAAGCTGCTTTTATTAAAAGGAGAGCTAAGCTAAGCTTGAACTGAAAATCCAGGCTTCAGACTGAATTCTGAAAAATTACTCTTTTTTTTCCTAATGACACCAGAAATGCCTTCTGTCTGCCACATTTACTGAGAAGCTTTTCAAACAACCATTTTTATTTATAAAAATGCTTATTAAAACAAACAAGGCAAACAAAAAAATAACCCCAGGCTTTTAAAATGACTAGGTCTTTTAAATTGTTTGCATCCATTTGTACTATCTGAACTGCTCATTCTGATCATGAGAATTTATGCCAGGGCTGAGGCAGTTATGTGCTACATTTCAGGTGGGAACTCCACTCTGTCTTTCTCTTTCACTTTTTTTCCCTCTCTGTCTTTTGCAAAGACACCTATTTCAGACAGAATCAAGATTCAGAATGTTAAAACTGTCACAATGTTAATTATCAGAAGACAATGACTTCCCTGCGATATTGGACTATAACCTTACTATCAATTCTTTTTTTTTCTCTGGAAAGAAAAAATGGAGACATCAAATAAGGAGGTACACTTGAAAAATGTGAGTTACTCTTTTCATGTTTCCCAGTACTGTAGTGTTGATAAAACCAGACGGGTTTTCAATAAGTGGACCTGTTACCAATAATCCAAGATGCAGAGTAACTGCATTTTCAGTGATTCATCTGTATAGCACACTGTTGTTTTACACAGGCAGCATCTGTTTCACATGTACATCATGATTATTCTACTCTGATTGACATCCACCTTCTCCTTATAAAATCCCAGTTGCCCACCTGTATGGTGCTCCCTTTTCTCTTAATGCATTTGTAAGATAAAAGAATCCTTTAGAGCACTGTGCTGAAACTCACAAAAAAGCAAACTATCTAAATTTGTCAGTAGTGCAGCACCAGCACAATTATCAAGGCTCTCTGTGGATTAAAGTTCTATAAAGTTTGTGGTTTGAATGCTGGTTTGAACCAGACCAGTACAAGAAAACTTTGGTGGAGGTACTTCAGGTTTATACTGATATATCACAGCTGAAGATAAAATCTGGCTTATGCTGTGGAACTGAAACAACTTCGTAAAGAAAATTATCGTATGTTGGTATCTAATAAATTTTGTCATGTTTTCCTCCCTTTTCATTGTATTCTATGTTTTTTCCTGTGTTTTTCCTATTCCTATGTATTATCTGTGGACATCCTTCAAGATTTTGGGAATATTAGAAGTTTACAGGGGCTTGGGGGAGACAGGGCCATTTTGTGAAAGAGAAATATACTGAATGTTACTGAATACATAGAAATTAACCCCAACTCAGGAAGCCTCTGAGCTGCAAATAGTTGGAGGCTGGAAAAGCACTTTGTACTCTTCAAAGAGCATCTGCTTTTGGCCGCTGTTGGAGAAGGGGTTCTGGGCGACATTGGATTGACCCAAGGACAGCTGTTCCCATGTTGTAGATGTCTGGTAAATTATCTTTCTCATTACCTGTTTTAGATTGGCTGACAGGGCCTGTTTCTTCATTGCAGGAAGGCACTGATTTCAGCCCAGTGCAGGTCACAGTGACCAAAATTGCTGAATGTTTTTTAGTTACGCTGTGTGTGAAATAAAACTTGCAGGTGTCCATGCCTAGTGCCAAGTAAGGCAGATGCTGAGCAAACTTGGAGTGTAAAGCATAAGGTGATCTCTCCAAGTAAGGGTGGTGAACATGGGGGCATGGCAGCCTGAAGGGCCTTGGCTATGACACCAGTATTGCATGTTCTTGTGGTTGCATTTGTGTGTCTGGTTAGTAGTCTTGATGAGCCTGATAGTCCAGCCTCAGATGCCTGAAGTCTATCCAAGACCCTACTCTTAATTTTCTGGTTGCCTAAGTGTCTCTGAAAGCCTGGAGCCTGAGAAAAAACATCTGGTAGAGGGACTTGTGGTCCATGGGGTCCCTGAAGCTGCACCTATATCTGTGGAAAGGTAGTAATCAGAAATTTCCATTTAAAATGCAGGGTTGGTTGCTGTCTTTCAGCTTGCTGTGCTCATTAATTCGTGTCTTGTAACTCCTGCTCATTGGTAGTCTCAGTTCCTTTCTCTAAACCAAGATGGGTGGCCTGCTAATGCAGAGACAGGTCTTAACTGGTGGCTCCCCTCCCTTCCACCTTTGGGGACAGATCTGCAGCAGTTCCAGCACAGTCACAGCCAGCTGGGGTGTGACTGGTGTTGGCTGAGCACCAGTTAAGTCTCCAGCCTTCATTGCCATAATGCTGGGGGAGGTCCCTGTGTGCATGAGTAAGCAGAGACTGTCCCTTGATCCTGGAACAACATATATGCAAACTGTTCTGCCAGGAAGGGAAATCTCTGAAGTTTAAGGGCTAAAGAATCTTTCTGTGAATTTGACCATTTACAGAAATAAAAAGTAGAGAGTCTCATTAGGAAGAAAAACCCACTTTATACAAGAATTTTTGTGAAAGAAACACACAAGGCCAGTCCCAACCTTTTGGTTAGTTGGGGTTTTGTTGATTTTGGAGGTAGTTCAACCTTTCTTAAAAATCTTATAGTCTAGACTCTTTCACTGCATTTGTCCAACAAGTAATGAATTGGCTATTTGGTCTATTGTTAAATGCTCCTGGTAAAGTACTTACTGCAGATATTGCTGCTTAGACAGACCCTGAGAGCTCAAATAGATGGAGACCAGTTGGGGTTTTGGAGAAGAAAAAAATCACTTTTGAAGCCTGCTGTACAGGCTCTTACAGCAATTACATCATGAGCTGCAAATGATTCCTTCTTCATATAATAATAGAAGATGTATTTTGAAAGTGGCTTCTTTACTCCCCCAAATAGACATTTTGATAGATGGGCTGTCTAAAGAGAAGATTGTTAAAGCATCTTAACCACATGTCCAAAGTAAAAAGAAGTAAGTTAAGAAGTTCAGGAATCAGAGCCAGGCTCTTCAACCCACATTCATTAGCTTTATGCACCCCAAAGTAAGGAATAGGGTTGACATCAGGTGGACAAACCCAGTATCTGTTCTCTACTCTAGGTGAGCAGACATCTCAAGGATGGGTAAGGTATAATGAAAATGCAGAGGAGAGAAGCTTCAATTCTAGCCAGAAAACACTGGCTGTTGCAGTGTCCAGCTCTGTTCTGTCTCAGCCAGCCGTACCTATTTTTACTTTTTCCCTTGTATTTTCAAAGGGCTGGATGTGCTTTTTTTTTTCCCTTTTGTTTTTGGTACTGTTGTTTTAACATGTTTCAGCTCTCACAGGTGTCACTGTAGGCAGGGATTTGATCTTAAATATCAAAGGCTTGATCTTATTTCAGAAAAGTATGAATGAATTCAGATCTGCGGCTGGGGAGGGGGCAGGAGGAACATAGGAGAGGTTGAATGGGAGTTAAGAGACAGCAGAAAGGAAAGCACAATTCTCAGTACTAAAACAGTTTTACATTTAGTAGAAACCTATTAGAAACCTATTAGAGGGGAAAAAAGAGCTTGTTATACTTTATCTGCTCTACCTTAACTTGTAAATTGAAACCTGCTCCCAGTTTATTCAATTTACTGCTCCCAGATTTATTAAGAATTCACTGTTGCCCTATCTTTCTAAGTGCATTTTGTCATTAGAAAATACGTAGATAAGTCATATCCATATACTGTACTGATCCAAGGTGGTTTTCTGCAGTAAGCCAATTAAAGTGAATGATCCAAAACCTGCTGAGCAGATCTGTGGATAATAGGTAATCTGGGCAGTAATAGGTTTCTTCTGGTGCCCAGGTATACATGTACAAATTGTGGAGCAGGAAGAAAGAATTTACTTAATTCAGTCATAGGAGTTTTTTAATCATTTTTAGGATTACGTCCATGGATTCTCCTACATCCTTCTGAGAAGAGGATGTTTTTAGCTATACCTTGTAATTTTGTAAAGGTATCAGAGTACCCCAGTCTACTATTAAGAGGGAACTTTTCATCCTATCAATGCTAGACTAATCCATTTTTCTTTAAGAATAATTTTAATTTTATTAATTTGTGAAGTTGTGGGTTTCATTCTGTAGCCGTCAATGGAAACGGTGGACCCCACAGAGTTACAAGCTGAGGCTGTGGTTCAGGAGGCTTCGTAAGCATGTGCTTAACTTTAAGCAAGTGCTTAGCTCCTGTTGAAATCATTAGGATTTAAAACAGCCACTCAGAAACTCAGTACCGGAAAGGAGTGAAAAAGATGTGGAACATCTGAAGCACAATCTAGGTTTTAGGGTTGCTGGATTTTCCTCCAATTAAATGCTCTTATTTTTGTGATTTGATTCAATGTGGTTTTGCAGTTGTAGCTGCCATCTGCAGGCTTCACATTTTCAGATGGAAAACCTGTCCCTCCACTCTCCACCGCTGTGCGACGGCTGCAACAGCTGTCTCGACCTGTTTTGTCCTCAGGGACAACAGGCAGAGGAGCACGAAGACACACATTTCCTACCTGAGAAATTGGTTCGGGAATTTTTATTTGCCCCCTTAGGTCTCTGGCTACTGTTTATGATCACCCTGAGGGGATAAGAAAGGGTTAGGGAGAGAAAGCAGCTCCAGCGTTTGACAGCCTGAAAAAGGGTTATGACACAACTTAGCCGGTGCTGGTGTTATATAAATGTATATGTGATAAATAGTGCTTAATGATGATGAGAAATGTCTTCTAGCATTTGCCAATGAATTTGCAATGTACTGGATTTATGAAAGACCTTGACAAAATTCCTAAACAAAGTAAGTTTTCCTTTACTATGTACTCTTGTAGTTAGGATTAAGAGATTTGTGTTTTTTTCCTAGTGAAGGCAATGGTGTTAGTATGTTCCTCAAAGTGAATGTGGTCTAGTTTATTTAAGCAAGAAGGAGTTTAAGTGGAAATGAGCCACAGAAATGTGTGCCACTCGTCTAAAACAAACATGGTTTAGGCTTTTCCTTATAAGTGACATCTATTATTACATTTTTAAGTAGATCTTTGTTAGTAAGTATCCGCAAGTGTGTTTGATCAGATGAAAAGATCCGAGACTATATTACTGAACTAGAATGTTCTTTTTAAATAAGGACCTGCACCTATGACAGCTGAAATTAATTGGGAATTTGCAACTGAACAGATACAAGTCCCTAAGAAAGTACCATCAGCATTGTTCATTTACATGATGTGTTTTCTGTGCAGCCATTTTAGACATTACATCCGGTTTTCTGAGAATCTTTAGACCATCTGTTTCGTAAGACCAAACAAATAGAGTGGATTATTAATAATGTTGAGAACTGATCTAGACCAGTCATTGGAAGTTATATCAATACTAAAAGTTATATCAGTAAGAGATATATGAGTATCTTCTCAGTGTAGCAGTTTTATTTGCAAGTTTGTTCTTGCTGCAATCACTATTTCAATTTTTGTGATGTTTAAGGAATTCCCAGTTTACTTTTCTCCTCTGAAGGATTCCAGGGATATGTAAAGGAAAAAAAAAAAACACTTGTATAAGCGTAAATCAAAATTATCCCTCACCTGATAGCTTCTAGTTCTAGAGAACAAAAAGTGGCACTTGCAAGAGCTTAAGACAGTGTTTAGCAATTGTCCTGTTTTTTGAAGTTTTCCTTTAAGTTTTGTTTATTGAGGGAATTCCAGACTTATCTTGTTGCGCAGTGGTTGTGATGAATGCAGGTGCAGTTGCAGCTTGGCTTTCCGCCAGAGGTGGAAGCTTATTAAGAAACATTGATTCCCTGGCTGAACATTAAATTTGTGGTTGCTGCATTGAAAATATTCATTAACTGTGTAATTGAACAAGCTTATTATTATTATTATCTGTCTGCTGACCTTAACTGAGACTAGACTGTTTGGTTGATACACTGAGCGTTGGAAAATGGCCACACATGGAAGGTTCTCTAATAGCGATGGAGACAGTATCTCTGAAGCTAGAAAACATTCTTTTCAGCTATTACTTGAGTATTTTTCTCTAGCCTCTGTGAATTTGTATTGGGGCCAGGTACAGCTTGGGCTCAGATGATCTGACTCTACAACTCTCTTCAGATGATTGAAATTGGCAGAAAAAATTTCAGTTTCTTCACTAACATAACTTAAGGAAAAGTCCATCAACTGTAATTTCATATTGTGAAGGTGATTGTATCCAGCAAGTTCTTCAAGACTTGCTGGGGTTTACATTTTGCAAGATCAACTAGAAATATATGGGTTTGTTTTCATACTATTTTTTTAGGAATAAATGCCAGAGTAGACTATATCTGGATGTTGAATACTCATAATACTGCCAAAACCTAAACCAAATTATTGAGTTTCATTTTCCATTTTAAATTGAAGAAACCCCCACCTTTGTAATTTACCTTATATTATAGTCCTTGTAGCATTTCTGTAAAGGGGAATATCATTGTATTTTTAATCACATGTAGTTTCAATTTAGTCTACTTACATTTTTAATATTCAACTTTAGAAGAGGTCTGTCTGCACATAGTGTTCTTGATGCATCTATTCACGTAAGAGGCTGTTCCCCCTCCTCCATTACACCATTTCTTTTTCTTTTCGTGGCTGAACTTTCCTTTTTTTGGCCAGTAGCCACAGGCAGTCAGTATGATGTCTCCCAAGAGCTCACACCATGGGGCATTGGTTTTTCAAGGCCAAGGTTTTACGTATTGCCATGAGATTTACTCAAAGCTCCTTTCATAATCCTTCCTTAATAATGGCTGATGAGTACCTTTCTTCTAACAACTTTCTGTGAGGACAAAGTTTATACAGCCTAGACAGCAGATTGCTGATAAAGAATCCCAGTTTTTCCTCTCAGGGTGGACTGAAAGCACCTTCTCTGGAGCACAATTGTTGCTCAGAGCTTTTGGTCTGTCCGTCGCAATGCGAGCGTTTGTTAGTGTTTGAGGTGCCTCACCTTTGTTCCTATGTTAATTATGTAATGACTACCAATTCTCTGTTTATGAGCTGCTGCTGCCATCTATTTTTATGATACCAAAGAAAGTATATATCATATTATATTCTCTGTTAATATCTACTCGTGGTATTAAGCCTTCATTTTTTTCAGATTAATGACAAAAGTGAACATTAAAGCAAGGTAAGAAAAGATATACACACTGAGAAATTCAGCGTTTTCCTGAAACACTGCTACGCATCTTCTGGGAGAGCTGAAATCTCCTCTCTTAGTAAAATGCCAGGTTTTGGTTGGACCTGATTATTTTAATTACTAAAAAATGAGGAAAATAAAGTAATGATCCAAGGACACAAGTATGTCTCCTAGATTACTTAAGTTTCTTGGGGAACTTTTATAGCTGTGTTAATTTACAAGGGTATTTCTCTTTTCAAATCCCATGAGAGTTGCTAGAGAACAAAAACTTGAGTAAAATCATAACCACAATGTGCTGGGTTGGCTATACAAGCATAGCTAAGTGCAAGAATCTTTCATCTTTCCAGCAAGAAGTACCTTGAGATGAGCAGTTGGGCTGATGTTTCAGCCTCTGACCTGATTTTCCTTCAGCACAGCTACACCTTGTTTGATCTTTTTACCACTAGGAAGCTCTTTTTAATCATGTCATTTGTAGCAATCACATAGGAAATTATTTTCTACTTCATACTGCTTCACAAACATTATCTTGTCGAACTGGCCGTCTGTTGCAGCAGGGACGGTGTTGTGCAGATCTTCTCTGGGGTCTGTGTGAACTCAGGAATAATTCATCACAAGAAACAAATGGTAGTGGTCCATCTGTCTTACTGCAAAAGAAGGTGCTGCATTTTCTCCCAAGCTATGGAAACCCATCACCCTGCATGGCTTTGAGTTTCTGTGCTGTTTAGTTAAGTACTGAAGTGTTGCGTGTCTTCTGTTTCTTATGGCTCTTACCCAGCTGTGGAAAGAAATATCAAGTAATGTAACCACTTTCTTCCAAATCTTGGGCCAGAATCTCAGCTGGTGTAAGTCAGCAGAGCTCCATTGACATTATTAGTGCACCAGTGATTCACACCAGCTGTGGATCTGGTCTTCTGTCTCAGTTTATGAAGGGCTTGAACTAAATGTCAGGAAATATGAAATGATCTCTTATAGTCAGCAGTTCTCCAGATGTGTTAATGGAGTTTAAGTTTACCAAAAGGCAAGACTTCAAAAAGCGATCCAACAGAAGAATAAACTTCCAAGAAGAATGCCTTACTTACAGGCTTTTTGGCAAGAGAGGACTATACAGCTCACTGTAATTTAAAGAAATTAACTCAGTTATGCATCAGGATATGGTAATACAGTTTCAGTGAGAATCCAAGATTCAAAATCATTTCACAGCACAAAGCAAGCTGTTGGCATTCAGTGAATAATTGCCATGCAAATAGGAATCATCAAGTCTTAAAACCAAAATTAAGATGCTTATGAACTTCATGTAAAGAGCCTAATGCTTCCACTTCGCAAGTGTAGTTGGGTTTATTCACAGGCGTGGTATTACATCTTTTGGAGATTAAATGAGGACCATGTTGTTACAAGAACACAGAAGCTCAGTAGTTCTAGCTGTGTAATGTTAAAACTCAACAGTGATTTGGCTTATAGATGTGATCTCATGTACAGTGTTGAAAACAGTTATTTTAGCTAATGAGAATAAAATTGTTGTTGACATTGCTTAAGCACTGTCAGCCTTACTTTTCAAAATCAGAAAATGCTGGAATAGGTGAAACCTCAAAGTCAACAAATGTGGGGTCTCAGAAGTCTTTTATGACTATATGGCATATGAGCATATGCTCTAAAAAAACCTTCCAGTACCTGAAATAGGCTGTGGTGTACAGAGGTCTTCACAGCCTAATTTATTTGCTGATGAGACCTTTCAGAATTAATTAAAATGATCAGTGTGTGACTCCACGCTGTGTGATTTACATATGTTCGTACTGGAGACTTAATGCTTTAGATAGACCTAGAAAGGTAAAAGAACAACACACCTCAGTAAGTAAACTTGAGCATCACACTGTGTTAGGGTACGCCCCCTATATATATATATACATAAAAAAAATAAAAAATAGGGTACAAATAAGTTAGTTCTGCTAGCAATCAGAATAGCATGGACTGATCTGATCCCACTGACCAAAGGTCATGGCTAAGGTTCTGATTCTGGCAGGTTTGTTTCAGTTAGTCCAAGTGTCTTTTGGTAAGACACACGTCTGTCCAGATGTCACTGCGTACCAAAAGTCAAAAAAAAATCTTGGGCACAATTTATTCAGACCTGAAGGGAAGAAGTTTGGAAGAGTTCTCAGAGAAATCTAGTTAGACTTCCAGAGAAAGTAGTTATCATAATCTGAATATACCAGTACATTGAATTTAAAGTGGTTTGCAGAACTGGAGTGATGGATAGAGTGGTGAGGAAACCCTTCTGAATACTGGAGAGGTCTTAGGAAGTGACAGCATCCAAGACTCAGCATTTACTGGGCTTTTGCTGATTCCGCAGGAGCACAGGGGCTCCACCTCGAAATGAAAATCTTTCCCCAGGTCCACAGCAGGACACATTGTAGTGAGACCTCTGAACCTCCAAGGGCTTGACAAACTTGAAGTGTGAGAGACTATGAATCACGCAGTGGCTGGTGTCTGAGCAAGCTCATTGCATTTTCAAGATTGCAGTGTTTTATAAAAACTGTGGCTCCCTAGAGATTTCTAGGTAGGAGTTCTGGAAAACTTCGTTCTGAAGCTGTTTGAAACCAAATTTAAAAAGAAAAAAACCTGCTGAATTTCACTATATCAGCTCTACAACACAGAGCAGTTGAAGGCAAATGCTTGAATTAGTCTGAAAATTAAGATTGCTTTTGCATACCTCATTGCACTAAGCCCTCATATGGCAGCATTTGGGACTAACACTTTCCATCACTTCTGTCTAGTTCTTCCCATCCTGGTGGCTCATGTGTTGGCCTTGGTAATATACAAATTTTTCACCTTCTGTCAGGATTTCACTAGTGGAATATACCTGGGCATGAAGCCATCAACCCTTATGAAACTCCAACCAGTCCAAAATTCTACACTAGAAGCACATGAGGTCTGCTCCCTGCTTCCTACACCAATTCCCTACAGCATACTGAGTCAAGATTAATAGATTACGGCTTATTTTTAAAGTAACTAGTGATAGTGACCTGGAGTATGTTGTCACCGAAAACACCCATATTTGTGATCAATAATTCTCCTCTTAAAGCTCATAAAAGTAAAGCTGTCTGTGCAGGATTCAAAAGATTTTTTGTGAATTCAGCCTATACATGTAAGATTAATTCCAGCAGGGATCAGAAGCTGTTGCAAATGCCACCATTTTTGGAAACACAAGAGACCTTGCCTTCCCAGGCATAAGCACAGAGCTGTCTTGGAGAGAGAGGAGAAAGAGTGAACATGGGCTCTTGGCAAACAGCAGGAGCTCATATAGCCAAGACATTTAAATGATCTGCATTGATGTGGACAGTCAAAAGAGTGCTAAATAGGACTGACTGATGCAGAGTAGCACGTTATTCAATGTAATGGACGTATGATTCAGGAGTGGGGTTTTCAGGTGGGACTCTGTGGTGTCCAACAATCTGAGGGCAAACCTGCACCTTGGCATACACTTATCAGTGAATGACCAGTGCTTCTATTTGCATACATTTATAGCAGATGTAAACAACGTACATACAGGGGAAGGCTAGGGATTTGAAAGTCCCTGAATACTTGGTTTCATGTATTATGGAAGGATTTTCTTCATTTGCCTTTGTTTTCTTCTGCCTTGCTGTTTGGAGAGAAACTTCTACCTTTGGGGGTGGAACTTTGAGGCAACTCAGTCTGATTCTTCATATGCTTCCATGTCAGACTGATGAACAGCAGACACATGCTTAGCGCCAGGGAAAAAATAAAGAGCAGTTAACAGAGCATCATCCTGTGCAGTAGTAGAAGAGCACATCCTTTATATGTTTTCTGCATTTGTTCTGCTCTCCCTGGCTCTCCATGTGGAAATTGTGGGTGAAAAGGTTGTTCTCGGGGTCCTAAAAATTATAACAAAATAGCTGAAGCCTTGACATTTATAAACTGAATTTCATCTGTTTGTTTTGCCATTGCCATCTCAGCAAGTAATTAGGTCTTACAGAAAGCACTTTTCTCTTCATGTAACCTTAACAAAAAGCTCAGAATACACTATTAAATGGTTACCTTGGCAGTGTATATGTTGGAATTGTTTATATCTGTACCTAAATTTGTTTCAAATCTCTTTGCTTTGTATTTTCAGACCTGATCTGGCCTCGCAGAAGACATCGGGCAAGCGTTCCCCGGACGTGATGTCTCTCGAAACACTGGAAAACACTTGTGAGGTGGAGGACCTCTTTGATGACATCTAGCTATGTGTTGGCCGAGAAACTGAGAGACTGGTGCTTCTAATAGAGATAAGCTATAAAACTAAAAGGCTTTGTTATAGACACTGAGCCAAAATCTTTACTCTGAGGTGGTATTCGATAACATATTGCTCTAATCCTCTTGCACTGCACTTGTCCCCATTCTTCACTAAACAGTTGTAGACCCTTCACCTGTTAGGCTTGATTCGTGACAGCCTTGAAATCAGTTCAGCCTCTGTGTAGATCTTTTATCATCTGTATATGGGGAAGGAGAGAACCATCACAGCATTTTTACATCCCAACAGTCTCTGGCTGCTGATTGTATCCATGATCAGCTGGTTTCCAGATGTCCCCAGAGAATAAGTCAGACATAAAGGGCTACCACTGTCCTTACCTTATATACCACACCTTTCTTGAGAAGCTCATCTTAGACGTGGTCTAGCTAAATCATCTTCAACTCTGATTGAGATACAGCTTCCTAAACTGTGACTTTAGAATGATAACTGCTGATGTGAAGTAGCCAAAGAAATGTCCTTTCACTTTTCACTCAAAGTTTCTCTGTGGCAGTATGCATTATAAAGGTATTCTTGCTTTTGGGAGTAAAGTGCTTATAAAGTCAATATTGACTCTAACCTTCTGTAGAAACCCATAGCCTTTAAAGTTGTCATTTTTGATACTTCATCATTTTTCTTAAGGTGATTTCTAAAAAAATAAAATACATTCTAAAAAAGCATCAATTTTGGTTTTATTTGCTTAGACAATCTATGAGTGAAGGGACTAGTTAGCAAAGTGTGTTTAATGCATGACCTTTTCCTGCCCAAGGCTGATGTATTCATTCTGGTTTAAGGCTTCGTCAGAGGAAAAGTTAGCAACTTTTATTTACCTTCAGCAGTCAGAATCAAGTGTACAGAACTAAGTGTTCACCTCAGGTTTCTGCTTTGCCTTTTTAAGATCCTGAATCAATTCTCATTTAAGGGAGAGTGAGCCAGTTCTTCTGTCTCAGAAAGGACGTGATCCAACAAGGGTTTTAAATATGTGAGTAATGCCATGAAGTCAGCAGGACTATGCAACGTAGTCCTGCTTCTGTGCTCTAGGGCTTACAATGGTCCGTGGAAGCTACTTGGTATTTTTGAAATGGCGGCTTATTTAGGCCCTGATTCTGCCAAAATTCAGTCCTATATTTAACTAAAAGCATCCGTGTCAGTATTTGCAGGATCAGGGCCTCACTTAAGAACCTACATGCAGATCTGGGAATATTATATTTAAGCGTTCCTTTCTGAAAAACAAGGTCACAGCATTTTAAATTCACAAAGAGCTTTGGGACAATGTTATAAATCACACAGTAAAAACATGAATGGCCAAAATATTTTGCTTTCTACAAAGGCTTTGTGCCTGAGAAATGACAGGACCACAAAAGACCTATTCATACACCCATTCATAGACATTGCCTGATTTAAAATCTTCCAGTGCTGATCTGACAATGCTTTCAGCAAAAGCTTGTATATAGTTTCAGTTTTAATGTGAAAATGTTCCATGACTTAACCTGAAATACAAGAGCTGGGTTTAATTGTGCCTGCAGCAGAAAATGAAGGTAAATGAAGCTGAACATCCCACAAAACTCTGCTTTCAAGAAACTGTTGGTTTCTAATAGTAAAATGTTTTTATATAAATAGGAAATGTTACACACAGTTGGCAGATGTAATAAAGTCTGTCAGAATGTTTATTCTTTTCTGTTTTTTTGAGGTTTATAGAATCAAGCCAGGAGTTGAGCAGAAAATTATGTGATGGTGGATACATATCTTGGACTGTGTGAGCACAGGTGTGTCATCTGGTTCAGGTAGCCATGGTACAGAGCCAGCTTCCAGTCAGCTGAGAATTTTTGTATACACAGGGACACTGCCTCTCCCCCCAAAGCCTGCTTACAATATGTCAGTCTCCACAATCGTTTGAGAAGTGTTAGTGAAACACTCCTTTCTGAAGAATTATGTGAGAAACTATTGCGTTTCTGCCGATAAAGTTCCATTTTCTAGTTGACTTTGAAGAGGAAAGACCCATCAAAATGAACACAAGTTATTTGTGAGAGCAGAGGTAGTATTGCAAAAGCTGCAGAAAATCAGTGAAACTTCCTTATGATGCATATTAGTCCACAAGGAGTGGGGACAACCACTTTATCCTCAGACTTATTCATCCCAGTGCATTGAAATAGACCCAATGGCCTTCCTGAACCGAGCCAAGAAAAATCCGTTTCAAACTAACCTGTGGTGTTTGGGAAGGGAAATCAGTAATAACGCCTCATAACATACTTTTTAAAAACCTACTGAATTAATACGATACTCAGTGCTGCTTGGTTAAGTGTCCGAAAAAAGCTGGGATCTTTGCTATCCCTCCATGCCAATGGAGTTTCTGATGCAGGGGCTTTCCAAAGCTTACAGAGCAGAAGGGTTCCCTCGTGACTCAATAGACAGTGGTCCTATTCATATATCAAATATAATCAATGGCATAACATCTCCTAGTTTATGTTCGTGCTGTGATCCACCATAATCCTTGGATTCTTCTGTGCAGAGTTAATGGGTACTCACTTGATCTTCCTTTCTGTGTTTGTGCAGCTGACTATTCCCATATGGGTTTAGTAACTGGCATTTAACTGTATTGACTTGCAGCCCATTTTTGTAGCTGATTTCTCTGGTTTATCAAGATGATTTGGAATGCGCATTCTTCCTCAATTTGGTATTATGGGTGAATGTAGTAAGCTCATTCTCCATTACTAACATCCAGACCATTAATGAAAACATTGAACAGTTGGACTTAAGCCTCGCTTCATTCATCCTTCTATTTAGTAGAGCTACTAAACGTAGACTTACTCTGTGAGCATGGTTTTCTAACTCACCTTTTGGAAGGCCATGTTTTCCAGGAGTGCCTATAAAACTGTCACATGCAATAGCCTGACATGAGATGTCAGTCAATTGCTTCCCCCCTGTCCAAAATATTTTAGTGGTGACAGAAGACCAAATAGAGAAACATGTCCACAAATGGTTTTTCAAGACAGGAAATTAACCAAAGTCAGGAACCGCAGATCAAATTTCAAAGGCCAACCTTAATTAATACTTCTCTTTGATATTACTCTGCAAATGATTTCCCAGGTAAATTTTTTCTTCAGTTTAAACTGTACTTTTGGGGAAGATAAAACAGGCAGTTGTTTTACAGGAGGAAAAAACGTGCTATCTTTCATTAAAGCTTTAGACTTGTCTAGAGTTTTATATTTTTAATGTAGCTACTCAAACAGAATGTATGTTTTTATGCGTAACAATTTGTCATTTGAGGTCTGGGTTTATCCAGCAAATCTTTTAGTTGAAAAAGATTTACAATATTTTTTTCAAGAGAGGAAAAAAATTGTTCTGAACCAAAAAAACCCCTCTTTTCTTGAGGAAGTGCTTTATAAAGTATTACCTTTGTGATGAAAATATTATTTTGATTTTGAGATAATGTTTTGGCAATCTATATCACTATTTTAGCTACCCTTTCACTATTATTCCCCAAAGTAGACACTCGTGTGTCTATACGTGTGTATTAGATATATTGTTCTTCTTTGCTTTGTACCTGTAACATATAAATGATCGTGTATGTAATCATGATTCCCTGGAAATGTTTAGTATAGTCTAGCTGGCTTTGACAACTTCTGCAGTTTGATCTAGCAGCCTGGAGGTACTTGAGGAAAGAAAAAGCCTTTACACATGGGAATTCAGATGCTGCTAAATGTTTAAGGTAAAGCTGCTTTTTTCTGGCTTGCCATCTGCTATGTGGGAAAAACAAAATGTGGAAACAGTGAAGTAAGAATGGTAGGAAAACAAGGCAATAAAAGCATGTCCAGACTGCTTAGAGACTGAAAGTAATATATTTGAACATCTTCTGAGCAATACTAATTTAGAAAAATGTGCCAGGAGCAGTAATGCATCAGTTCCTCTCATCAGGGGTTAGTACCACTTTTCTGCTAAATATTCTTCTGCTCTAATTTTATTCTAATTCCCTTCACAAAGTCTGAGGCCTCATCAAATCTTTTTCCTAAATTTCCTTTTGGCAATCTGTCATCCTCTGTCTCATTTCTTTTCCATATAGTGTTGATCAACATCTGAATTTTCATCCTTCTCTGACTCTTAAAAGATTCCCTGCTATTACAATTACACTCCAAAATACATTTCATTCATAAAATCTATCAGTATTAATCTGCTAGTGTTAGGAAAATAAAACACTGTATATTTTTAAAACAGACACTACTAAAAAAGGAAAATATCAAGCTGAAGGAAGGTTACTTTTGGAGGTCCTTAGGGGTGAGTCTTGGGACCAATCTCATTCAGTGTTTTCATCAGTGGCATTGACACAAAAAGTGGGAACTCCAGTGAAACCTGATGATGATGTGTATCTGAGAAGCCTTATGAGAAATAGCTGTTTCTTTTTTGAAGTGGAAGCAGCTGCCACCTTTAAACAACACATGAGTAAGGCATGCAGCATTTGAAGTTTCTGATGGGTGTTGTGGAGATTTGTATGCCTGTACAGAGAGGGGAAAAGCACGGCAGGGGGGAAACAGTAAAGTAATGAAAAAACAGGGGTATGGCTGGTAAAAACTCTGGGTGTCCAGCCTGAGAAAGAGAGAGAGAGCATGTGAGAGATGGCAAGAAAGAGAGAAAGAGAAAACGAGACCACTTTAGACCTAAATATTGACTGGAAAAGGGGATGAGGACTGAGCAGAGACACTTGACCCTGTTTAATTCATTCTGTATGGGAAACAGGACTGCAGCAGATGCCTGGCATTGTCTGATCTTGAATTGCCTGCTAATCCCTCTGGTCAGAGGGGATAACAATAACCACAAATTGCTTTTTTGCCAGAATTCTCAAGTCTTGTCAAATGGCTATAGCAGCCTTAGTATCATCTGAGGTGAGTTGTTTCTTAATGCCCTGGAGAAAAAGCATGATTATTCTGTTTTCAGGCTACTTCTTGGGAAGGAAGGGTAGCTCTGTTTTAGTTTTTTTATGTCTCTATTTGTATTGTGCAGAAATATTTAACTGAAGAAGATTTTACCATCATACTTCCAACATCACAGAGTCACAGGACAGTTGAGATTGGAAGGGGACTCTGAAGGTCATCTAGTCCAGCGCTCAGAGAAGGGTCAATAATAACAAGTTGCTCACGCCGAGCCCAGTCCCTTGCTATTTAGTAAGCAGAGAATAAATTTCATCTACATCTTCAAAAAAGTTTTAATATAAATAGCAGTTCTGAATGTAAATCACTCTGTCTGTTGGGATTTTATGAAGCTTTCTGCACTCACCTGGCAGCACCACTAAATGAATGCTGCAGTCCCATCCTATTTCAAGGGACTCTCTTTTCTTCAATGCTAATATGTACCTCAGGTGCCATAAAGGTTTTCACAGAATCACAGAATCATCTTGGTTGGAAAAGACCTTGAAGATCATCTAGTCCAACCATTAACCTAACACTGACCATTCTCAACTCCACCATATCCCTAAGCACTATGTTTTCTTCTGGGTCTTAGCCTTATGCCTCTGCTGAGACTTAAACCAGTGGGTCCTAGCTGGTATCATCTTCACAATTAGGAAATAAATACATCAAACTGTTTCAATATTTAAGATGAAGACTGCTGTACTTGCTAGCCTCTGTTTGTGAAGGTCCTCTTCCACACAAAGGTGTTGTTTATTTGAGAGAAACTGAGAGGAATATCTGATGGGAAAATTTAGGTCCAGAGGTAGACATGCACTCTAGTACTTTCTGAAGGGCATGAAGGCACATACTTAATTATCTGTATTTATGCAACTACTATTGTTATAGTATTTGTCATATGGTAGTCATCACTACTGTATGAAGTACCTGTATTGCTCTGAGTAAATTAAATAATATTACATTGTCCTTCTTTTCGTGTTTAATTAAATATCACTTGATAGTCCTGCTCTCATCTCTAGTGCATGGTTCTGACTCACATAGGTTGAGCATGAACCCTGGGTTTAATCAAAGCATCTATCCCAGTTTTCTCATGTAGCCCATTAGCTTCTGGTTTTCTTTCTGGACTGTTACAAGATCCTCTTTGACTTCCAAGGTAGTTGAAAGATGGTTTCGAAAATCAGTTTTAATTTTAACCAGAAGCCAGAGTTCTAAACAGAAAAGGCTGGAGATAGTTGCACACCATCCTCCAGACTCACCTTCAGACCACTTGGGCCATAAAAAGGTAGTAAAATACATTTACAGAATGTATTTTTCAAGCCCATTCACAAGCCCAGTATGGACAGTTGATTCCAGAGGGAGATTAAAATCACTGCCCAGAACTACTTAAATTTAATGCTATTCTCATTGTCAAGTGAGAAAGAAAGAAAACCAATGAAGGCACAGCTTTGCTAACACTTCCTCAGTGCTTGGCTGTTACTAAAGCTTTGAAGTGCAAAGGGAAAACCTCTGTCATAAATGACAAAAACTAGTGATGGAAAAGCCCTACCCTATTAAGTCACCTCATCCCCCTTTTGCCAAACTTGTGGGGAAGAACTGCAAGATTGTGCCCAGAGGCTCTGGTCAGAGAGGTGAGGCACGGGTGGAGCTTGGGAGGGCAGAGAGTACAGTTCCTCCCGGGGTGCTGGAGCTGCTCAGCCACGCCGTGCTGGAGTCCTGCTGTCCAAGTTGGCTTTGCCCCCTGCAGTGAGCCCAGGAACATTGAGAGCAACCCATCAGCCTAATGTAGTATCCCAAATGGTGGGAAGCTGCTGCACGTAAAGAGTGTAAGTGAGTGGAAAACTCTCTGGGCTGGATTGAAATGTATGGGTTGAGATGTTCAGCCTAAGACCTTGGCTCCTTTGGCAGTGAGGAAAAGTTGGGTATCTTCAGCTTTCCTATCTTGAGATGACTTGCTCCCAGGTGATACCCCTCTCCTCTGAGTATTGAGGGAACGTAGATGGCAAACACTGAAGCTTGTGACTGCTCAAAGCTGAGTAGATGACCACGGGTGGCCAGGTAGCCACCATTGTTGTGCCTTCTGCACTCTCGAGAGCGGTTCAGAGTACCCAACATACAGGGTTATCAGACCCTTTCAAGGTGGTGGGCCAAAGAAGTCACAGTGCACAATGAGGTAGGCAGTCTGAATGTGGTCCCTTGTGTTTCACCTGGGCACAGCTGACGTCCAGACCTCCAAGGCCTGCCTGTACATCACTTGGGGAAAGTCACGTTTTCCTGCTGCCTTCCCTGCTCCTTGTTCCTCATGTATCATGCAGATATCAATCAAAGTCACCTCAAAGAGGAAGCTGGCTTTTAGATTTTTATTTATGAAGTCACTGGAAGAGCTCTTATGCCACAGAAAATTAAGGAGACAGAGAAGCAATGAATACGTATTTTAAATAGTCATTAAAAAATATATCAAAATATGAACTATGGTGATCAAGCACAAATCCATCTGCTATGACACATATTAATTTGTTTGAGATTCTTGATATTCTGGGTAATTAAGAGACCTGTCTTATGAGTTTCCCACATCATCCGGCTGAATTTTTTTCTGCTTTTGACTTCTTGCTATATTATGAAAGGAAGTACTAGCAGTACTCTCTGGTACCATTTCCACATAGTGAGCACATGGTTAATTTTCCTTCATATGGAGGGAAGAAGTTAATCTTTATCCTTTCCGGTAACCTGCTGGAGAGGCTCCTGGCAGCCCCGGAGTGCACCCTGATCTAAATACCATTTGCTCCATCCCTCCTAGCCTCTGTCTCGCAGCCACATCCAGAAAACCCTACAACCTGTCCTGAGCCCAAAGGGCATTTATGAGTATGTTCAAACTGAAGTGCTGCCAGGAGGTAGCCGTCTCAGTGCCAAGCACAACCACGCTAGCACTTGGCGTTCAGCAAGGCAGACACCCGTTAAATGTGGCGTGGTCCAGCTTTCCCCGCTGCGCTTGGAGGCACCCTGCAGAGCATCCCACGGAGCTGCTGGCAGGCAGACGGGGCTGGCACGCAGGTAGTGAAAACTCCTTCTGCGAGGGGAGTGGTCGGAGCAGAAAGGATCCTGCATTCGTTCGAGCTGCTGTAAGTTTACTTTGGAAAATCAAAACCTCATTAGACATTGTCTGCAGGGAACTTTTACCAGACATGTTGAAGTAAAGTTCACTCCACCCTCTTTTCAGCAGCTGTGGTGTAAGCCAAGTGCAAATGTTATATTAGGTGTGGACGTAGCGAGTGCAGCAGTACGACCGGTCCTCGGGAATGGATATGCAAAGCTGAGTGCTCACATGCCTGACACACACAGTAGAACCCTGATATTAAACAACCAAACTGAAGCAAATAATGTCTGCCACATCTATACTTCTCCTGCAATGCTCTCTCTACAAACGCTGGTTAATTATTCTCTTCAGTTGATGCAGGCAGTAACCATCACGTAATATGTGTGACTGAGGATGAACGAGCTATGTACCCCCAGTTGTCCACAAAGTTGTTCACATGAGAGTGGAGAAAGTGCAGCAGAGCAGAGCACCGGTCTTCTGCTCAGATCAGACCACCCCCATCTCATTTGCCCAGGAGACTGCAGTATAGTGATTTTAAATCGTGGATAAGTAAAAGTTAATATACACAATGATATGAATCTTTCCTACTTGTGAGTTAGAGGCATGTGTTCCTGCACACCGTTTTTTCAGCAAGACAGCCTGTCTTAGCTCAACTTTCATTCAGTGGTCATGTGCAAGGCTTGCCTTGCTAACAACATTTCTTCCAAAGGCTGTGGCAGGTCTACGGGAAAAGAATAGCTAAGAGTCTGTTTCTGAGCATCTTCTCATCCTCCCCTCGTTAACCACGGACTGTGGTGTCAGCGTGGCTGATAGACAAAAGCCTGTGTCCTGCTTCTTATGTCTATGGGTATTTCAGTTTTATGACTCCAACCTTCCCACAACAGAGCCAAAAACAAAGAGATGGGAAATTAAATCAACTGTCTAGAAGCTGTACTAATAAATATCTATAAAAATAAGATTGGATTCCCAAGAACAAAAGAGCAATTGAGACATTTAACCTAAACATGCATAATAAACTAATCAGAGCTGATTTATGGCAAGAAATATTTTATGCTGCAAAGGAGTGGAGGAAGTGAAATAATTTCTGCCTAACACTTGGCCTCTTGCAGCCTGTCTCATTCCTCCTCACGCAAGCTTTGGGAAGATGTGACAAACCTCCTCATGACAAATCCCAGGAATGTTGTGTCTTCCCCTTTGACTTCAGCTGAGCTGAGCAGCCAAACTGGATGATGATTTATTGCAACTGCTCAATAATAAGCTGCAGTAAACCCAGAATAAGCTGTTGGTTTAGAATTTTTTTAATCTTGATTTTGATTTCAGTTTTGTGTGGAGGAACAAGCTATCTATTTTCTAGTTTTGCAGCCTTCTTTCTCCAACGGGAACTGCTGTGAGGACCTTTTCTGTTGTTATCACCAGTTTCAATGGATGGTTCATCTGCCTTCAGGTCAGCTTTTTGCATCTTTCAGCAGGTGCATTTGCTTAATTAATCAGAGGCGTGTATGAGCATATGATTGGGATTCAGGCTACCAGAGGAGGTAGGATCAGTCAAAGGAAAAACTCAAGCAGGATTAGAGAGATTCCTTTTTTAATGGAGTGGTTCACTCAGATCCAAGACAGAGATTCAGGTACTGCTCCCCACTGCTTAGAGCTGTTCCCAGTTGGACAAACTTGCTTTCATGACAGCAGGGCATACATGACCTGTCAGTAAGATTCACAGGAGAAGTGATGTTGTGTGAAGTTCCTCCTAAAGAACAGCGGTCCACACCATGAAACCTGTAGACTTGATTGATGCAAGGCTCTTGCAGAGGGGACATCTCTGAAGAAGTCCCCAAATAAGGCAGCCAAGACCAAAGTTTTATGCATGAAAACCACTGGCAGTTCTCAAAACAATGGGATGTGGGAGGGTGACCCTGTTTGGTTTCATCACTCCAGTTCAAGACCATAAAATGAGAAATGAAACTTAACTCGCACAAGAAAATACGCAAGCCAAAAAATTAAAGATGCAGTCTCTGATTTCACAAAAGATATACGTAGGTTTCACAATAACTTCATATCCTTTCCCTTCCCCATAGCACATAAGTGATTTTGAGAGAAATAAAAAAATCAGGCTAAAGTGGAGGCAGGCACATTCTGGGCAGCTTTTACTGTTTAACAGTGATTTCTGTTTTCCAGCTCAGGGGAAAATGTTCAAAATGATGTTCACATCTCGGTCAGGCTGGTCTGAGGCTCTTTGTTCTCTTATTGCTTGTGATTGTAACACACTTGCCCTCCCTCTCACCGGGACTGCGTTGCCAAATAGAAGTTACTCCACACCCGGCTCTGTGATTACAATTTGAATAGAAAACTGTCACAAAATAAAATCCCTTTGAGGGCCTCAAAAATGTCTCAATAAATTCTAGTGACAGTGGTACTTTTTCTTTATTTGCCTGGCTAGATTTTTACTTTAGCCCATTTGTAATTAATTGCTTTCCATTGTAGCACATAACTACTTGACAGAGTTTTGCTAAGGGGGTCCATGAGTCAAGTCCTCACCTCACTACAGTCAACCCTTATGCAGACTTCAGGGAAGCAAGGATGTGATCCACATCCTTTTTATAGTTCATAAAAGTGGTACAGCATGGCTAAGATGACAGAGTAGAAGCAAAACAGACAGTGCATGGGGGCACCTTACAGGCAGGAGGGCTCTGATGGTTAGGGTAATGTATGAAAAAGGACCTGCATTATCTGTGCTTTGGAGGAATAGGGTAGTCCTTGGTTGAGTATTTGAAAAACAGGAGGTTGATTTTTTTATTTACAAGACAGAAAAGCCTAGGTTGCAGGATGTTGTACCACTGTCGGCCCCAGTCCTAAAGATGGGTGCAGTTTAAAAGGTCCTCCCTGTCTTCCTGCTCTCTCTGCTGAGGGATGCTCTGAGTTATCCAGGGGTACCAAAAACAGCACTAGGGGATTTGGGCAATTCTGAATTAAACTCACACACCTATGAGTTTAATTGCATATGGCTGCCCTGAATATAGGAGGGACTGAAGACCCGCAAGCCTGTGCAGCTAAAAACTACCTTACCCATAAGATCTTTGATGGATCTTTTTGTGATCTTTCAAGATCCTGAGCAGAAATACTGGGTCACATTTCAGTATCCTCCGATGTTTGGCATCCATGGAGGGTATGTAAGAGGACTATAGCATAAACAAAAAGGGTTTGGAAGGTAGCACGAGACAGTAGGGAATGTTAGAGGGACTGAGTAATGGAGCTTCAAATGTAGCTAAAGAAGAACTGACAAACAAGCTGAACAAACTAAAACAAACAAAAGGAAGTGGCTCTTCATGCAACCCCTGGAGCTCACTGCCAAAAGACAGGGTGCACGCTAAAAGCTAACACAGCTCCAAGAGAAAATGGGTCAAGTGTTCTGGAAGAGGGTCACCAAATGTTGGCCCAGGAGGTCCCCTGGGCTGACAGTGTCTGGAGACTGAGAGAGTACTGGAGGAAAAATATCATATGTATTACCCTGTTCCTACGTGTCTTTAAGCAACTGCTTCTCACCTGTTTTGCTCAGATGCTGAACTGAGTAGAGCTATGTTGTAAGCTAGGAGTGACTGTTCTTATGGGTATAGCTTAGTGATAGGTTGCTGTATGCTTTCACTAGGAAGGAAAGCAGTTGCAAGAGCAAATGGGAAATTCCTGTACACATTGGTGTTGTAATGAACCAGGGTGATGTTGGCTTACAACCAATGAATGGATTTATGAGGAAGGCAGGTTGTTTTCTCCTCAGTGCTCCTCACTCCCCATCTCCTACCTGTGTAATCCTGCTCCACGTCATATGGCAGCACCAAATGTGATCGTTATGTCCCTCTGTCCAAGGTCAGAGCTGAGTCTGGCCCTGCACTAAATCATCATCTCTTCAGCTTCCAGAGGTTAAAGTAATGCTTTGCCGTGGTATTTGATGCATCAAAGTGAGTTGTTTTACAGACAGTGTCAGAAAATTTCCTGTTCAGGTATTTCAATGTGACACCATATAATAACTTTTTAAATAAGGTGCATATGTTTGCAACTGCTGCAACAGAAAAGCCTTTGCTGTGCAAGCCAACATCTGGCCAGCTGTTGACATGGACAGGTATCAATGCATAAAGGGGCGATGTTAGGCACAAGTACAACTGTGGACCATCCTTAGGCTTCATGTTGGAGGTCAGTGAAAGAAAAATGCAGTTTCTGTTTCAAGAGCAGGAGCTGTAACCCTACAGCCGGACAAGGCCTAACTTGCATTGCAGCCTGCTGTCTACCCGTGTGTCTTCTTGTAAAACATCTTGGTCCCCACTTACTTTTCTACACATTTGCATAGTGTTGCCCTGTTTGAAAAACGTTTCTTGTGTTTCAGCTTGAGAGACACATTTCGCTGGCTAATTATAGTATTTGGTTTCCGTGGCCAAGTGCTTTTGGATTTAAGTGCATTATTCCTGAGATATTGTTATTACAATTTTTTTATTTGATCATAAACAGATAATAACAGACCTGGTCCCAGGGAATCAGCCCAGTAGCTGCTTGGTCCCTCCTCTCCTCTCCCTGCCAGCCGCGTTGCTCAATCTGTTGGGAGGATCATTGCAGTGTGATTGCTTTTTTAGCTGTCTCCATTAACATACCAGATCCAGAAGCTTAGGGAGGAGGATTGGTCATGGTGCCTCGTTCTCCTGTTCGTATCTCACACTAGTTCATTAAAATTATGAACATGTTGTGAAATGAAAATAAATATAATTCAGGCTTATCCGGTGTAAAACTAGCTTAGTCATGCCGAGATAGTGGCTGTCTACATCTGTTAATTATATCCTGACAGGCCTCAGCTTGAGACTTTTAAGGCATCACAGGATTTTCTGAGTTCTCTTGATACAAACTTTTTTCCCTAAAGTGCAGGAACAAGGGCCAGAAAAAATTTTTTTGTTCTTAAAGACATCACCACATTTGGTCCATCAATCGAGATGTGAGTTACACTTACTCTCCATTTATCTGGCACACAGGATTTGTCTTCAGAAAAGCCATTGACTATGTGCTCGTATGCCACTTCCATAGCTGCACACGACAGCATGTGCATCCCAGCACTGGCGCCTGTCACGCTGGGTGCCAGAGCTCTCCAAAGACTAATTTCTTTGAGAACTGACGTGACATCAAATAGCTTTTGTCAAGGAAATCTTGCATCCCCAGAGTGGTCTTAACTTCAGGATCACCAAACATCAGTTGGTGCCCTGCAGATGCTGGAGGCTAACATTCTCCCGTTTCTCTTCTGAAACATCCCTTTGGTGGTGGATCTGCTAAAAGTCCACAGCTAAGATCACGTCTTCACGCAGTCAGAAAGGGAAGACAAAAAGGCAAACCCCGTTTCTCATTGGAGTCCCACCCTCCAGGATATGTGTATTTCACCTTCGTTTTAGTATCTCATGTTTCACTCTTAGGTCTCTTGAGCCCTCCTGCTCATACGTGGTAGATCTGTTCAGTGTACTGATGATGATGGTGCTGTCAGCAGCGATGTATTGCAGATACACCTAAAGGGGGTGGTGGTTTCTCCATTAGACAATTAACTGAACTTTATACAAAACTACGTGCTAACTATTGCAACTTAGAGGTGAATCTTCATTAAAGAAACTCTGGAAAATAATGTTATCATTTACTGCTTAAAGAATTTTTCTCTGTTTTGAATTTTAAAATGCTGTAGAGAGTCCAACAAGTGTTAAACCTTCTGTAAGAAACACATATGGAAGAGGAGGGAGTTGCTAAGTACAAGCCAATGCTGGATACCTAAAGCCCAGAGAGAGAACAGATGTTTTACCACCTGCACACTCTTTTCTACCAGAAAATAACTCAGATTTGGATGCTCCGCACTGGATCAGTTTTTATTTCTTTTTAAAAGTTGTCTTCCCTTCTCCTTATATTTAAAGTGTAAGCCGGGGGGGGGGGGGGGGGTGGGGGGGGGGGGGCGGGGGGAAGACATTAGTATTATACCCTAGGTTTGCACGGTGCTTACAGGAAAATGTTAAAATGAAGTTTCTGTCTCTGGGGGTTAATATATGGTTAGTGTAGGGTTGTTATGAAAAGAACATAGTTACAGCAAGAGCATATGGCCAAATAAAAGAAGAAATCCAGCCTTTCAGGGATGCTGTTCTCATGGAAAGGGAAAGGCAAAAACTGACTGTAGCATAGACATATTGTTAGCTGCAACTAAGCTGCTTGTTTTCCTTCCAAAATATAAGGGTATTTCTTCAAGACATGCAGTATGCTTCAGTGGTGATTTTTGGTGAAGAATTGTATTTCAGCCACAGGGGTGAGGCTTTAGGGAGAGACCCAAGTGAAGGTCAAACACTGTAACACAAAATCACCGAGCAAAAAAGTGTAAGGAATGGCTTAGACTGGGGAGAAATCCAATGAGTGTGCCTTGCCTAGGTGGTAAGAGGTGATGGAGATGGTTCCTGGGGGACTCTCCTCTATGTGCTAATGGATCAGAGTGCAAGAGAGTAGCAGGAACACCAGCCACAAAGAGACTGAATAAAGGGGTAAGTTAAATTAACCTGGATATGTTTTGTAGGTGTGGATCTTGGTAGATCTGAGCTAGCAGAAATAATTTTACTTATTGGAGTCATAGAATGGCTTGGATTAGAAGGGACCTCTGAAGATGATCTAGACCAACCCCCGCCTCCACGGGCAGGGACACCTTCCACTAGACCAGGTTGCTCAGAGCCCCATCCAACCTGGCCTTGAACCCTTCCAGGGAGGGGGCATCTACAACTTGCCTTTGACTCTAAAGATGCATCATTTCTGTCCACTGTCACCCACGCAGGAGCTCTCGGCTTTGTACCGCAGTGATCCCGCTGAAGACAACAGGAGTTTTGCCTCTCGTTGTGCAGAGCATGGCTTTCTAAGCACTGCTTACAACATAATGATAACTCATAATCTGCTGCGAGCGGCACAGTGCCTAGACACTATAGTGCAGAATACTTTCATTTCTAAACAACTAGAAGAGAGTTTACTTTACTGACAGATAAAGATAAACAGGAGGAGGCAGCTGTAAAAAGAATTCCATTGACCACTGACCTGAAAACATGTAGTTTTCCATAAAATAAGCACAAACTAAATAAAAGTGAATATTTAGATTCCACAAAAATACTTCATACAGAACCAAGATAATTAATTTTAGAGGGTGATATGAATGGAATATGTGAAAAGGGAAAAGGCCTGGCTTTCCAGCATGAATTACCATACATTTCAATATTACTATGTGGACATCTTTACTCTCTCAAATTAGGCCAGAGCAGATGACCTGACTGCTTCTGACTGTACGTGGACCGAAGATTAATTCTAACTCTGGCTTCGCAAAACAAGCCGAGATCTACACAGAGTAGGAAACTCCTATTCTTATGCCTTCAATAATCGAAAGAAAAGTGTTCGTGGCAGAGTACCAGAAATATCCCTCATTTTGTTGGTTCTTTTGGGTTTGGGTAGGGTTTTTTTGCTTGGTTTTGATCAGTTTTGCTATATACCTAAAACAAGTGTGTGTGTGAGGGGAGGAGGTATGCATGAATGTCATCTTAGTCAATGCTCTTTTTCACTTGCAAAGACCTGAAATCAATTTAGTGATGGCTGCAGTTAATATATGCAAAGTTAAATCACTGATAAGATAGAAGAACTTAGAGCAATCTCAAAACTGTATCCTTCCAGCAAATAGAAATACTGGTTTTTGTCATCCTTCCCAACCACCTTCTCCATAACAGTTACCTGAATTTAAATCCAGTTGCGCTTCTTAGTGGGATAACAGGCTGATAAACGACAGATATCTCTGGGGTTGGGTTGGCATCCCAAAACCCAAGAGATTTGTTTACCTGAATTTGTCTAAATGCTGTTGAAATCTCTCAAGAACTCTGATACCTGAGGTGTCTGGGAAAGATGACCAAGCTCTGTACATGTTCTCTTGAGGTCACCTGCATTAAAAGTCAGATTGTCTAAGCACTAAACTTACCTGCTGCAAAGTTTAAATCCAAACCTGAACATCCACCAGATCCTTCCAGGACACCGCCCCTGGTATGTAACTCCTGTCCAAACCCCAAGCTTTGTTGTAACACAGCTACAGCTGGCTTAAATCATAGTAAAAAACTTTGAGCTTCTATATAGTATTTCTTTCAGGTATCACCTGTGTTTACCTGCAGACTGAAGGTTCAAACCAGGCCTGGTTTTGGGGAAAAAAAAAAAAAAGATGAAAAAACATTAATGGCAAACCATTCATCTTCTAAAATAACAAACCCACCCTTGTTCCTCACAGGAAATTTTACTCTTACCTGGATGCCATAATGCATGACTACTACTCAACCACTGTAGATCATCTAACGTATACTCTTTCTTACCAAGTTCAGACTGACTGGTCCAAGAAAAAGAGCAAAAAATCCTGAAGAAAGTCTAAGGAGTGAAATACTGCCAGCAAACACTCACAAATCAGTGATTTCCCAATGAAGATTGAAGGAAATAAATGGATGTCCTTGGGCTGGTAGAAAGTGCCTGTAGACACCATATACAAGCCAGAGCCTGAAGCAGTAGTAGAAAATGGAAACACAAGGCAAGGTTTGGTCAGAGATGCGTCTGAAGAATGCATAAGAGGAGTGACCACCACGAGACATGTTATTAAACCACCTGCAAAGGCAAACAAGCTCTTAGTGGTTGCAAGGAGGCAGCACCTACAGCTCAGCTTCGGCAGTAACACAGCCTTGGAGAGCAGCATGGGACATGGGCAGAGCTGGCTCCTGCCAGTGAAAGGCACTGCACAGACAGCCTTTGTCTCTGCAACCACAAATCCTCGCAGACACCCATCATAAACCATCTGATCCCAGGATGCTGCAGAGCGTCAGCACCCACTTTTTGTGGAGTAGCACACCAGCAATGCTCCCATCCTGCACCAGCCTCTTCTCTTGATGCTGCATCCACGTCCAGGGTGAGCTCATGGCATGGTGGCGTGGTTAGGGGCGGTGGACCTCTGCACCTTGGATTGCCCCAGGGTTTGGATGTCTCAGTAGCTTGTGGATCAGCAGCTGGTATGCCAGAGTTTGCAGTGTGGTATTTGAAGGCAAACAAATGTTGGCTTTGCTTCCAAGTTCGAGCTGTATACATTTTTGATGCCTTACCACATCCCTACAAAATAGTAATTATAGAAGAGTGAAACACTGCTTGGAGAAGATATAGTCCTACAATCAAATAGAAAAATTGTTTTTATTTTCACTTCCAACTAATGGACTAGTTATTAATGGGAAATAACCACCTTTCTGAGCTGTATTTACTATGGTTGCCATATGACACTTCTGCCTTGTGCATTAGTTTGTTAGAACTGGCTAAAAATTTCTTCTCTGAAACATACAGATACGGTGATATCATAACATTTTAGAAATTAAAATTCAATTTTTGCCAAGTTGTTTGTCCTATAAAAATTCCCAGAGAGTCTGGGAAAAACTGGAAACAGAAAGGAAACAGAAGTCCAAGCATTGCTTCAGATTATTTTGGGGATTTCCATTCAGGCTAGATTTTCGTTCATCATTTTCTTTGAGTTAAATATCTAAATCCAAACCAAAATTATTTTTTAAGGATGAGAAAATATTGCTTAATCCCAAAGTAATTTTTGAGTTGACTGAAAGTGATAAACTTTGGATTAGCCTGAAATAAATTTATTTTCTATTTGTCCTTTATTTTGTTTGTTTTCTATTAGCAGTTAAAAAAAAAAAAAAAAATCTGTTCTCTCCTCAGCTCTGGTTATAAGCGAGAAGTGCCAGTAGAGCTGCTGGGATTTATCTGAGTGAAGCAATGAGGAGAGTTTGAACTTTCCCCATCCTCCCCAGGCAGCCTGACTCTTCTGCCCTTGGGGCCTTCTGAATATATTTAGGAAAGGTGAAGGACAGAAACTGTCTCAGAGGTGAGGTCATCTTTGATGAGGAATTACTTTACAAGTTACATCTTTTGCCATCAGCATTAATAGCTTTTTCACGCTAAACTTTTCATCTGTTGGTTTTATACTGGAAACCGGGTTTTTTTCAGATATTGTGATGTATAACTTGCATTGATTAACCCAACTGAGGGATATTCCATGCTTATTACACAAGTTAAAATGTGACCTCTTTGGGCACCTTCTTCCTGGCAAACCACCAGAATTTCGGTACTTGACTTCTATCTAGTGGACATCTGCCAGTTTGGCTTAGCAGGGATCCCCTTGGGACACTCCCTTTTTATTCTAGTTGGACTTTCCATAACTAAGCAGAGTTATAAAGCTTTTGCTGTCACTAACCATACCCTTTCCACTGGAGAAATGATATAGATAATATGTCATCACGAGAATAAAGTGTTTTCCAATGTTATCATATTATCCAGAGGCATTGTTCTTATCTTCTTAGTTGTCTGGGGTTTTTTATCATGCAGAACATACAAGCAAAAACTGGTTGACAAATATTATAGTTGCTTTCAAAATATGAAACAAATGAATCCTACAAACATTGGCCAACAACTACATTCTGGGATTTGTTTTGAATGCAAAAGAGACAAGTGTGAGCTGAGAAAGTCCCATAAATCTATCCTGTGCACATTGCCAGTTTATTTAAGTGATACAGTGTTATGTTAGTTGAAGTGATCATAGGAGAGTGCTAATAGCAAGTGATTAGTTGCTTAGGCATATTTATTTAAGAAATATAATAGATTAAAAGCTTTCTGGTCAGAGTAGATACTCCATCATCTTTAAAGTAAAATAATTTCTGCAATTTATAACTTCTTTTGTCATAATTCAGGCTTTAAAACCATGAATCACAACTGAATTGCTGTTGACTGGGCTGTAGGCAGAGACATTTCTAACAACAATAAAAAGAAAGTGGAAATTTGTGATTGCTGAACTTATTTTCCTCTTCAAATATGTTTGAAAAGAGAACACTGAAATGCTGATTTCTAATGTCCCCATGCCTCTGACATTTTCAACTTTAAAATGTCTCTTTAGCAACTGAAAGTCCTATCACATTATATAATAAAAGCATCTGCTTTACATTTTCATGGTAAGTCAGTGGAAAATGATACATGTTAAAAAGACAGCAATAACATGTATTAATCTCTTTGTATTATTTATTTCATTGACATCCTACATAAGCATCACAAATGTGATACTTGAGCATAAGAGGCTAATTATAAAAACACAGCATAAAAAGGAAGAGAACAGAAACTTCAGCCACTGTGTGCTGGTGGCCCCAAATCCTGGAGAAATGGGAACTTTAAAGGCTGATTGAGCTTATCAGAACCAGGACTATTTCTCTCACTTCTTTCATGGCAGCTTTCTGATAGGTGTATTTCTGCACATCGGAGCTTCACCTCTGGGTAGAAAACTACTTACAGAATAAATTGCTAAAAGGAGGGAGGACAGCAAAAGATGACATGCAATTTTTAAACCAAAGTGGGGTTTGTCTCTTTTTTCTATATGCATGGCTGCTAAAAAGCTATGGTCTTTTCTGTGCGTGATGGTATAGCCTAGCGCTCGAACAGGAACAAAGGCAAGCACCCCTCAGCTGCTGAAAAGTTTTCTGGAGGTGAGAGACTGGCTCAGTTTCATTATCAAAAGATCTTGGCTTCTTTGCCACGACATGCAATGGCAACAGCATCTCAGCAAGGTCATGCCAGGTGTCCGTCACATTGTTTTGGTGTGACAAAGAATAAAGGTGGTCACACATTGTGCTGGTTATGTATGCTCAGATACAGTTGAAGTGATCTGAATTTGATCTGCTGATCTCACCTTCCTCCTTGCAAATTTCCTTTTCAAATTACCATACACCCTTGTAGTTCACACACTCCCCCGCAAGCTACATGTGCCTTGTGACTTCAGTTCATCCATCTGCCTCGCTTTCCAAAGACACGCTCAGTCACTGCTTAGTGCTTACTCACTGTGAGTTCCAACCATTGTTTGACTCTTACTTTCAGCCTGCCTGCCTTGTAAACATTTCACACAAGATGTAAATGTTTTAAGTTATTGCTCAAGGATGGAAGAAATACAGTATTGCTGCTCTACAGCAGTTGTGTATTGGATGACCATTGCCCAAATGATTTAATGTATCTCTCACTAGACATGAAGCTCCCTCAAGCTCCAAATACTTCTATTTGAAAAGTGATAATGTAGTGTTATTTTATCATGCACTTAGAGAAATGAAAGAACAGATGTTGTGATTTTGATTTTTTATGTTAGAGCGGTGAGGTGTATTTTGTACCACATCCACTTCCGTGTTCTTACAATGTACAAATATATTGAATATTTATAGCTTAACATTTTGTCCATGGAGATAGATCACTTGTTTCATACTAGTAGGGGTGTAGGTCAGGGATGGGTAAATGGAAAGGCTTTTGGGAATAAATGAAAGATTTAGTGGACGATGCCTCATACCAAACTAGAAATGGCTACAATATTAAAATATCTGCTCTTTTTAGTTTGTCTGGCTGCTAATAGAGTATCTATTGCTCTAAAAATAAGGGCTAGCTGTACAACTTTTAATCTGAATAGGTCATTGTGTAAGTCCTTTTCTGTGAGAGCTTTCATTTGCTATCTGGGACCCAATAATGGAATTGCTCTGTATGTGGGAGCACTTTTTCAAGTTAGAAATATGAAAAACATTATTGTGTGACTTGCTGCATGGCAGTAGAAATGTTAATATATGGGTAATATGTAAGCAGAAGGTCTCTAATATCAAATCCTTCTGAAGGACACGTGATCTGTGGTTGAACTAAAGCTCCTTTATGCTACACACCAGCAGGAGTTGTGGTACTGGTGCATATAAGTCACAGCTTTTTAATTCAGAGCTTACTTTTATTGGGCCAGTCCTTACATGAACACTATAGCTGGCTTTACACAGGATTCTGTGGAACCTGCTCATATCTTTCCTCCGAGCAGATGACAGATGCGTAGCCCAATCTTCCAGAGTAAAAATCTCAGTCTAAAATTGTGATCATTTTCCTGAATCAGTCATCAACATTGACTGTGCCCATAAAACACCTGCAACTGTACTTATGTTAGTTCCCTTCCATAATCCTTCATTCAAAAACCACTTCACCTGTATATATAAAAGTGTATTTGTGTGAGTAAATATGTCTAAGACCAATGATACAAAGATTATCAAGATTATTGATAAATTATTACATTGGGCTGTACTCCTCTGTGTTTAAAATAATATCTATTTTTCCTAACCTGGGGATGGTCTCAGAAAACAAGAAAGCCAACGTTCTGTTTCTGACCATTCTGTAGAGGCACCATTCAAAGATACCTCCTGCTCTTTCTGACAGGCTATTGTACACATGCTATTAACACACTGATTTGTGGACTGATAGGATGAATGCCCAGGTGGTCTCCAGTCTCCCCAAGGATCTCGCTCTTTTTCTCTGCCTTCAGGCAAAAAGAACCGCTCACTTACTGAGATTAATGCTACCTTATCTTGCCTTTCTTCAAAGCTTGCCTAAGTCAAATCAGGGCTCAGCTTTCAGCTTGCAAACTCAGAGTTTGCCTGAGCCTGAACTGAATGTTAATGTATTTTTTCCGAGGGTAATAGGCACGCAATAACAAAACCCTGGGAATGCTATTAGTCCTCTTGATAGGTGAAGTGTGTGGTGTATGTATGTGTGGGCATGGGTGCATGAACTCACAGAAACAGGGCATCTGATCTTAGTCTATTAAAATAATTACATTATTATGTGAAGAGCTTATTACAGTCTTCTGGGGAGGCTTAGATGCCTGGCCCTGAGAACATGTATTTCAGATTTCTCTATTTAAATGCTTTCGGGTTTCCTTTTATAGAAGCATAAGCACAGTCAACATATTCCTTTTGTTTGGCAAGGGAGCCATAAGTTACTTTGCTCATCCAGGCTGAAGAGCGTGGTACCATTAGGCAGGTATCAGCTATCTTTTGACAAAGTGAAAACTGTAAATGGATAGCTATAGCACAGAAGAAATAGCTAACTTTTTTTTCTTGACTTAAATCTTTGCTATTGCTTTGCTGCACAAACCATTAACTCTTATGCAAAAATTGTGTAGAGACTCTCATGGATTTCATGCATGTTACTTTCAATCTTAGAAGTCAATGAGTACCTTTGTAGCTTTTCAGCACCCAAGGATCATCTATAGTCAGATGGTTAATACATTCCAACAACAGGACATTGCTGGGGAGCTGTCTCAGAGATGGCATTTGTATAACCCAAAGGTATTTTAGTTGTGACCTTAACTATAGTGAATAGCTTATTACTAATTTATATCTTAGGGTGCTTTTTTGAGCTAGCTCCTTAGTTTATATTTACCACTTATTATCTGTAAAAGAATGGAGCAAAATCTGACAGTCTAAAGATTTCCTCAACTTTCCCGCTTAAGAGACGCTCTTTATCTACTTAGATCTTTTGTTGGGATGGAATTAACTCCCTTCTCATGTCAAAAGAAAAGCTTCTGCAAAAAGTTTTAGCACAGAGCAATGAAAGTAAAAATCTTTTCTTCCTCTGTTTTCCCTGTTCAGCCCTCCCCTCTTTAGTTTCACAGTTGCTTAATTTAATTAAGAGGAACAAGGATTGTCAAGAAGATATGTGTGACGGGGGTATTAGCACCCATGATTCAATCTCCCTCATGCTGATGGAAGTGATTATGATTTCAGAAACAGAATTAGTGCTGCTGAATGCTCCTCGGACACAATCAGCTACTCTGCGGCACTGGGAATTTGAAGAACGATCCTGTGAAAATAGATGTTGACAAGACCTCAGATCCTGTTCTCCATCAGCGCCCTGAGATACTGTAAGCATTGGTGTGTGGGAACTCAAACACAAACCAAGAGTAGGGATTTTTTTGGCTTTTAAGTCAAAATAGAAGGCATGTTTGCCCAAGAAAAGGAGAGGCCCTGGAAGGAAGCAGACATGTTATACATTCAGGAAAGACATGTATGAACAGAAGACACTGGGCAAACTTTGCAAGAAGAAGCAAAGCTCATGGAACGATTTCTCCAGTTGCTGCTGACAAGTACAGCAGCAGATACACCAGGGCCTAACAGGGCTCTAGGACATCCACTGGCCCGAAAGCACTTCTCTGGAGGGTTTCCTTGTGCAGTTCAGCATCTCTACAGCACTCTCACATGTCCAACAGTCCCACTGCCTGTCCAGGGAAAAATCACAGTCAATACAGCATCTGCAACAATGAAAAAATTCTCGTCTTCAGACACAGACCACTTTCAAGAGATTTCACCAGTGTTAGAGCCCTCGGCTTTGGTCTTGTATTCACAAACTTGAGCATACTTTTTGCTGTCAGCTTTGAAATATTGTAGGTATAAAAACACTTTCATCTTTTATTCATCTAGCATTTTGTATGGAGCATTTGTTCTTTTTTTCCCCCCATCTTGCATACCTGGATTGCATATAAGGCAATGATTGCAGTGTGTGCTTCAGTGACATGATTTGTATTTGTTAATAAGGCACCGAATCTGTAGTCCAAAAAGTGGTGCACTGAAGATCTTCAGTGTGATGCTGAAAGCAGCAGAATGGACTGAAATACGTTAGGAGGTTTTAAAAAGCATTAATCCTGAAGGATACTCACAGGCAGAAACAATTCAGCCCTCTGTGAATCAGAGGGAAATGATTGCAGTAGTGCAGGGAGTGGAGGGCCATCAGCAGAGGTTACACTATGTGAAGGGTTTAGCTAGAAGCCACTCAAACTCTTATAGAGCAAAACCAGAAGTACAATTAAGTGAGCAAATTCTGAGAAAAAGCATTGTTCAAGACTTTGTTTGTGTTGCTTTAAGCCTATGAGAGCTTATTAAACCTTTCCAGAAATACGAAATTATGTGTTCTCATTCAGTTTTAAAAAAATACAGATAGCTCTATTAAACTGAACATCTCAAGGCACTCCACAAAAAAGCCCCATGCAGCTCCTGCCCTGCAAACTAAGGTCTCTATCCTCAGACAGCAGTCCCACTAAACACAGAGGAAAGTGGCTGAGCACAGAAAAGCACGCAAGACTTAGCAAAATGAAGGCCTCCAAGTTCACCAAAAAATGAAGCTAACAAAGATAGACAGATAAAAAGTGAAAGGGGCAATGGGAGTGTGCAGGTATGAATGGATATCTGGTTGCATCACAGATGATACAGTATAAATACATCTGTGCACACATTAAAAAAACCTTTAAATCCCCTCGTACCCTTTTTCCATTTGCATCCCACATGCTTCCGCCGAGCCACTCAGGACTGTGTAAAAGAGCCCACTGTTCACCAGCAACCAGGGAGCCGGGGGCAGCTTCTGAGCCTGGAAAAAGCCACATTTCACTTATCTTTCCTCCTCTCCTCGCGCCCAGATGCCTTGCAAAACAAACAAACTACATATCTACATATCATAGCCAAAACTACGTATCAGACTACATTCACTGAAAGCCTCACTGTCTGGAGCTGTAAGATTCAGCAAACCTTGGCTGGGCTGTCCATGAGCCTGCTGCTTGATTTATGTTTTCAGATGGAAACTATATGAAGCTCTTAGTTATGCCTGGTTTTCTGCCAAAATCAGTTTGACCTAAACTAGGCTTTACAGAAACTTAAAGCACAAGGTGAAATGTCACATAATCCACAGTAAAATCGGGCTCTATTTTTTTTTTTTTTAAGAAAATGTACATTTTCTTGGGCCAAACTCTGAAGTTTTCGCTCATTTTAAACTTTGTCTGTAGGTGCTGTGAAAGGAGTAGCTGGAAGGCCCAAATTGTCTTTCCTGTCTTGTCTTCTTTCACAGCGTATTGGTTGAGTCTGATACCAAGGCAACAAAGAAGGAATGAATATTGAATTGGGACTGAAAGTTGTCTGTTTTCAATAACAAGCACTATCTCTGGAGGAAAGGATCCAACTTTATATACGTGTAGGAGGCTGACAAGTTTCAACAAAACAAATGCAGAGACAGAGAAATCATTGCGAGCTCTGAGCATCTGAAAAAAGCAGAGATAAGAAGTCGAGTCGGAGAATATTCACCAATCTTGTCTTAAAGAAAAGAAAAATATATATGGTACATCAGCTTCCATCCCCTCTAGCCGATTAAAAAGAGTGGGCGACGTTCATTAGCGGCACCAGCCGCTCGGCTTTAATTACCGTAATTTGTAAGAAGGGAAGTGTGACACCTAGTGGCCGGAGCGCGCCCGGTGGAGCCGGTGCGCGCGGCGCTGCCGGAGGTCCCCACAAATTTCCTAAATACATTGCTATTAATTCTTTATCAAGTGCCAATGGGAATCATGGCACCAGGCAAACACGGGGGGCCTCCTAGTCTAATTTAGAGGGGACAATAGGGCCCAGAGACCCAAGATGGATATCCCCCGTGCAGATGGATTCCTTTTAATTCTGTTTGGTTTACCAAATAGGAATTCCTCTAGGAAACCTCAACAAAGAAGTGGATTAATGAGAACCCTAGCAGAGAGTGTTTGCTGTATAAGCAATTCCAAGCCTAAGTAAAGCAAGGGGCAAAGTCTGATCAGCGTTCAGTACCAAACTCAAATAAATTCTGACAGAAGTGGGTGAAAAATGCACCAGCTGCAGGTCAGCAAGAAATGCTAACAACTCTCAAACATTGACCTGCCTATTTTCATTAAAAAGCAAACAGAGAGCAAAACAAACACTTATTTTTCTCCTGCCTTTTGTTGTTCTGTGGAGTTTGTTTTGACACTTGTCCTCCTTCAGCTATACTGCCCTGATTTCTTCTCTTTCATGGCATCTTGCAGCTCCACAATCCCTTTTATCTCTACCTGGCTACATGCAAGATAGACTGTTCCTGTGATCTGGCTATGTCGTCCCTCAGAGTGCTTTTGCCTTGCTGCTGCCAGGCCCATTCTTTGTCTCTGCTGCCCCAATGGCTCCTCAAATTCCCCGCCGCAAAAGTTTGCTTGTATGTGTAGAAGCAGGAAGACCCTTCTGCCCCGAGCTGCTTACAGCTGCTCCCTGCTCCCCTGGAGCATATCAGGGGGATCCCCTCTCCTCTTGGACTGACCTGAATCTGCCATGCTAACGACTTGCTGAATGTGAGAGAGGGAGGTTGTTGTACTTTAAAGTGCTTTGTTGTAACAGCTTGGTCATAGCTGGCATGCAGCAGGTATGGCCAAAGGACCAGACAGCTTTAGCTTCACTATGAGTTATTGCTTCCACGCTGTGGGATTTCCTCTAACTTACACACTCTGTATTAATTTGCTTTCCTGGTAAGGCCCTATGCATTTTGAGACCATGGAATAGTTGATGGGAACTAGCCAGAAGGCAGTATGCAAGAAGCAAACTCCCCCAAAATTATGATCTCTCCTACCATTCCATGACCAGCATGGCCCCTGGGGTGGCTGACACCATCTTCAAATGGTTAGCTGTTCGATCCACTGCACACGAAAAAGTGTGATGTCCTGCAATGCTGGTAATAAGCAAGGCACAAAAGCTGTGAAACTGAGTGTGCTACTTACTGAGTTGCATTGCCGTTGGTTTCAGTGGAAACACTTAAAACCACAGCTTCCCTTATCCCTCGTGCATCTGAACCAGGGGAAGAAAAAAAAAATGAGAAAGAAGGTGATCAAACAGCTCCTTCTTAAGTGGCTTTTCTTGGAATATTCTGTGCAATAATGTAGCTGAGGCCAAAGGCAAGAAAGAGAAATACTTCCCCTCCCAATCTGAGCAGACCCACACCACCTCTCATCCTTCGAAATAAAATACCAGGTAGGTGGGCTTATCTATATTTATCATACAACAGTCCCCCTTGTTTCTTGGCTCACAGGACTATTACTGGTGGCCAGACCAGTGGGAAGGACCAGCAGCAATTACAAAATATCTGTATGGCAGCAGATTTCGGAGAGTCTCAGGGGAGCTCGTGCCCCCAGCGTGAGAGTTCCTTATCTGCTCCAGAGCACGTCACCAACCCCGTTTGCAAACTCACCACCCAGAGGAGATAGCACAAGCTGCTATCTAAGCACTTTGGGGATGGAAATGTCAACTGCTGGAGCTCTTGTGCTGAAGGCATGTGTGCAGCCAGGTGTCCTGTTCAAAATAGAAAAGAGGACCCCTCTCTCGCACTCTTGCACTGGGCTAACAGCAGTTGTAGGTCCACTGGCTTTTGTACAGAAGTCTCACAAAATTTATGTTTCTTTTGTCTGATTTTACAACAAAAAGGGCATTTTTAGCCAATGTTATGAACACTAAAGTTGTTCCCATTCTTCCTCATCCTGAGAGACCCCACTCACCATGGCAGAGGAAACATTTCACTGAATATCTGGATACCAGAAACACTTATTTTTATCTTCCTTCAGCAGATAGAGCGTAATAACGGCATTTGTCTTCAGGAGGTGGCCGTTCCTAACAGAGTGGCAAAAATTGGTGACTAATTCTTTGTTATAACCGAGCCTTGCTGACAGTTGCTCATAACAGAGACCTAGGAACAGTGTGTGGGGGATGTGGAGCTTGAGGGTCCTTGGGTCCCACTTTAGCCTGCAGAGACATTTTAGCAGCATTGCCTGACGCTTGGCTTTCAGGGCTGCCCTGGGAAGGTGTCTTCGTTTGCTGTACCTGCCTGCCGCAGCTGTTGGAGGAGGCGTGAGCTGCAGAGCGTGGTGCGGGTGCTCATGGTGTACACCACAAATGGATTCTCACTTATTGACAGTTCCAGGCTTCCCAAAACACTGAGCCGATCTTCCTCTCAAACAATGAGATGGCTTTACAAATCACTTTTTTTTCTTTTCTGTCTTTGATTATCTTTATTTGTGCATTGGGTCTTCAGGGCAAAGTTCCTTCTTCTTTCCAAACTTTTCTCTGGTACCACCACAATTCATGTTCTGTGTTAAGTGCAAACAAGCTTCTTGAGTACTACATTTCTTGCTTCAAGGCCTTTAAAAAAAAAAATAAAAGACCATTAAAAATCACAGAACATTCAACAAAGTGGGGTAGTTTTCATTGGAGAGGGAATACTCCCGCAGCCTAAGAGTCAGAGGCTGTGCTGAGGGGTCAGCAGTGGTGGGACCTGCAGCAGGCAGAGCAGAGAAACCATCACAGCTGCTGGCAGGAGCCAAGACCATGGGCAGCCCTGCCTGCTCCTCAGCACCTGAGGGAGACGATTCACGTGCAAGGACTGATAATTTCTCTCTGGTTTTATACCCTTCCTTTCCTCACTGAGCAAAAAAGGATCACTTCCTATGTAGGAAGTGATAAGCTTTTCTGGGGGGAAATGTTTGCAACTACCCTACGAATCTTTTAAATTGTGCAAGATGTATTTGCAGACCCCTTTGCCATTTTTTAAATTTTATTTTACATTAAGGTGTCACAGATATTATCCTGACCATGTCTGAGAGCCAGCCAGAAGATGTGGGATGCCAGGAATAGGCCTGGCTCAGCTCTTTCAAACTGCTTACACTCTCTTTTTCTCAAGGTGGGTTATGACTCTTCTTGTAAACACAGATCTTCTCACCTTTTCTTGCCTGCTAACAGCTACCAAATTTTCCACCTTTTTGTTCTGATCTGCAAAAAGGAGTTCCCAGAGAATGGAGGACAAGGAAAAAACTCACAGTCTCCCTTTCTTCCTCTTTCTAGGGTCTTCCTGCTCTATTTCATTTCTTTTCTCCCCTTCACACACAGCAAAGGAGAAGAAACTATTGACTGACACTTGTGGAGTCAGCGGGATCTTTCTAGTGATTTCAGTGGGTTTTGGATTAGTCACATTGCGAATGTTTGTTATTGCTTTAGCAAAGGATGAGAAGGCCCAGGAAAAAGAGATTAGTTAAGAAAATCTCTCTTAATCCGTTTCAAGAGCTTGCCCTATCAGTGTGGAACCAGACCCAGCGAGTTTATTCTTTGCACAATGGTAGCACCTTCATATCATAAAAAGAAAAAAGAAAAAAAAAAAAAAAAAAAAAGAGAAGTTATGAAAGGCTCATTTCATTTCATTTGGTAACAGTAAGTGAACAAAACCACATTTGATTACTCAGGATTATTTCTGCACTAAAGCTTATGATGCAGCCACAGAGTTATCGAAACAAAAATAGTGCATGTCCAGGATGCAGTTTATCGGAGGAAGCCCAGGACAGTATGGATTAGCACAACACTTGACTATGGCTCAGGCCACCCTGTGCTGATAAGTTTCTTAGTTTCTTTCCCCCTTGCTTGCCTTGTCCTGCGCTTGGTCCTCATAGGGATCAGCGCTGAGAAGGACCTCGGCAGTGACCTGCCCACCCTAACAACTCCTCCCCAAAATTACAAAGCAACTATTCTTTAAAGAGTCAGATCTGGCTGTGTAAAGCAGACTGGTTTTTGAGCCTGACTTGAAGACAGCCAGAACCAAACGCCACCAGTTTTCTGACACAGGTTTTGGTGCCGTGGAAGAATAAGTAAAAACATCCCACCCTGGCCCCTTGTCCTTGGAGTCGGGGTAGAAACACTGTGGTGGAACAGAAGTCAGTGTCAAAACACTGGAGAAAAACATTCTGTTATTTTTACTATCGTCCAGTCCTGCTGAAGGTCTCCATGTCCTGGACCTTCTCCTGATAAACTCTGTCCTGCAAGCTGACTATCTTAGTGTAGATAATGCCATGTCTGTATCATTACATTTAATGTAGAAATAATACCTAACCATCAATTGTGGTTTGTTCTGTTACCAAATGAAACACTCTATTCATAGTTTTTCGTAGCTGAGTGCTCTCTTCTCCACTGCAGAAATATGGAGTAAAAGTAGGCGGAGAAGGGTTTTGCCACAAAAGAAACATTGACATAAGCCATCAAGAGTTTCATTTGAGAAAGTGGTTGTATACACTACAGTTACCGCTGCTGCTAAGGTTGACTCCTTTGAAGAATTTTAATTTGGCTCTAAAAACATATTCGACTTAAAGCATAGGAAAGACAAGGACTAGGAAAAGCTTTTCTTAAACACAGAATCTGAGAACTTGAAAAAGTCTATTGTTTCAAAAGATTTTGTGGTTTCTGAAAACACATTGGGGTTTAGATAACTGAATCACAGAAGAATCAGGAAGCAGCCTACATTTCTGTACCTTTAAGAGGAAAACTGGACTGATGGACTCACTTTCAGCACAGCTGGCATGGAACAGCCCTTTGCAAGTAGATGGGAATGGGAAGTTAGACCTTCAGAGCTAGTGGCCAAGTGGAATAACTTTGCAAGGATCTTTGATTTGCCTGAACTGACCTTAGTTCTGCTGGCATCTAAATTACATGAATTATTTCCTTGACTTTTATGTAATGCTTTTCACACACAGCAGCTCAGAAGGAAAAAAAAAAAAAAAAAAAAAAGGAGAAAAAAGCATAGGAAAAGATGAAGAAAAGATGACTGTAAAGTCACAAAAGATGGCTTGAGAGAACCTATGCCAGACAAATTAGTTTTTCCTTGATAGACTGTATTTCAGATGCACAATATTCTTTCAAGAGATGGGAAGGTTTTTTTTCCACAGATGTTCAGTTTGATATTTGCACATTGGCTGTAGCCACGGTCTAATTAATTTCAGATATTTCAAAACAATGGCTTCTTGTAAAGAACCATTTAGGGTCTGTGTTTCACATTTAAAATGATAATCATTGTTGAGTCAGTAACATAAAACCTGTGCTTAAAAAGTGTGTAATGAAAATAGTATTTTTCATCATCTCAGGACTATGATGTAGCTAGCAGGATTTTTTTTTCTCCACTGATACTGCTTTAGGATTGAGACAAAGCCTAAACATTTTGCCTTTGTTGGGTTTTCTCACACAAATCTGAACATCTGAAAACAATGATTTGTCATGGGAGACATTTGGCAGCCCGAGCAAAGGTTTACTGTTTCTACTCTGCCTAAAATATTTACAAAGAAAAATATCTGACATTCACAGTAAATTAGACAATGTTTCAGGCCTCTGACATAACTCATGGAGGAAGTCTGCGTGGTGTCTCTGAGAGGAGAAAAGGAGATCCCGTTTCTGGACGTTTTTTGGTTCAGTGCAGAAACCTTAGCTCTGGAGGAAGAAGGGGAGAGTTAAGTAGGGTGAAAATACCTAGGGGTTGCAGAGGTCTGTTTTCCTAGCTTGATCAGGTCCTCACTTTCCCCAACCCTTCTCTCCATTCTTAAAAGCCCTGAGGGTCTCCCGTGTAAACCAACCCTCCTTCCTCCAGGGTTTTCTTTCCCTCCCGGGCAGGGGATGCCCGGGATGAGCTCCTCTTCCCTCCCACCCCGGCCCCACATTTCTGGCGGGCGGCAGGAGCACACCCCGCACAGGGAAGGGGGGATGTGGGGGGCCTCTGCGACCACCTTCGCTATCTCCGCCTGTGCCTTTGTCTCACCAGCCCGAAAGTCTCCCCCCGTCCAGAAATCTCCATCCCACCGCGGATGCAAACGACCCCCCTAACGCTTAAGGGGAGGGGAAGGAGGGATGGAGGGGCGGGAGGGAAGGGGGAGAACACACGGCTTCTGGTCTGCGTCCTCTCTTTGTCGCCTCGCTCGGTTTCCCCCGCCGGAAAGGTGAGGGGAGGCGGGGGGCGGCTCCGCTCCCCCCGCCGCGGGGCTCCGCGACTCCATCCCCGGGGCCGCGAGGCTCCGCGGGGGCGCCGGGAGCTCCGCGCCGGGGGCGAGCGGGGCCGGGCCTCGGGAGGAGGAGGAGGAGGAAGGAGGGGGGGGGGGTGTAAAGAAGGGGGTGGTTTCTTCATCCTCCTCTTTCTTCCCGGCTCAGTGAATGAGCGGCTTGGTCGTCCGGTTCCATCAGGGCTCCGGCGTTCGGGGGGTGGGAGAAGAAAGGGGAGGGGGGGAAGGTCATTCCTTTAAAAATAAACTCTTTTCTTTCCCGTCGTGAAAAAAGGGATGCAAGCAAGCAGACCTGAGGCTGGGTTAGCCCCCGGGGTTTAACTCCTCGTTGCTTCTTGGCGGTGCCTCTAGGGAAAGAGAGCAGCGTCCCCAACCCCCGAAATTTCTGGTCATACCCAGCGTCTCCATGTCCCCAGGAGGGTTGGCCAGCTCTTCCACTGTACCCCCGGCACAGCAAATGCCCCAGTGGGCACAGGCAGCTGCAACGTCACCTCTTGGGGCTGCCCCACTTGCTCCCGGGGCAGCCACAGCTGCGAGAAGATGCTCATGGTCCGGCTCCGCAGGAGAGCAGAGACCACCACACGGCAGGGATGGCAGAGTCACCGACTCCCCTTCCCTTCCTTGGCCAGGAGCAAGTTCTTCAGTCTCCAGCAGCCGAGAGACAAGAGGCAATGGAGAAGCAAGACCTTCTGCTCCGTTAACGATCACCCCTCCTGCCTGACACCAAGGCAGGGAATGGAGCAAGAGCAAATGAAGCTGGAAGGATGGGGTGGGTGGTGGATGCTAGAGGGAACAGTTGAGCTACCTTCAGTTTGACCATGATACCTAACCATGAGTTCCCCGTTTGTCCTGGAGGGTGCTCTGGAGAAGGAGAGATACCCGATGCCATGGGGTATGTCCTGCTCTGCTTTCCTGAGGCCTGGGATGGTGGCAGGAGTCCCACCACTTCGTCCAGAAAAGGGAACGAGCCACTGGGACTGGTGTAAAGGAAGGCATTTGTCCAGAGAAATTCCCACCTTATGCATGTGTCCTCAAAGGGTTTCGTCTGCAGCCTGAGAGGAGGCTGAGATTGTACAGGGAGAGGGAACAGTGCCCTAAGTGTTCATCTCACACAACCTCCCTTATGTCCGGGAGGGCTGACGAGGCTTGTCTGAACCAGTGTTGGAGAAATTCAAGGTTAGTTTTCTCCTTTTACCACAACATTGTGCAGATGAAGTGTACACAGCCTCAGCAGTGACCATTGCCATCTACACATGGCGAGGCAGGCAAGGCCAGGCTATCAAGGAGCGGAGTTAATTCTAACAAACCCCTTCCCATGACTTAATATGAACTGCAGTGTATGAATTTGCATCAAAAACCCTTAGAAACATGCCTGCAACTCTTTATAGTGCCTGCTTGAAAGCACAGAGTTGCCTTTCTGTCAATTGTTCCACTGCACAAGGTTTAAGGATCCACAACCCAAGGTGGAGCAGGTCCAGTCTGTTGAGACAGGGCATTGCCCAGGAGGTACACGTGCCGGGTAGGGACCGACCCATGCAAGAGGAACTGGAGGGACTGGTGCCAGGGGTGTGGCAGTGGTAGGGAGGCTGCTGCACACTGTCTATGTTCACATGGGAGAAGGGGATCAGCCTGTCTTCAACGCCCTTGCTAGCAAGTAAGCAATTGTGGATTTACCCTCTCTAAGGAGAAAAGACCAACAAGCTCTGCAAAAGGTGAGATAAGGCTTTCACCCAGCGGTCTGGCTCCGTTCACACCCAGGCCACAGCTCACGCAAACCTGATCTGGTTTAAGCCTCCAGGTCTCCATTTCCCCTGCTTGGCTGTCATCTCTTCCACTTCCCACTCCTCCGACTTGGCACCAAGGGCTGCCTTTGGAAGTGAGGGCTTTGGGCTTCTCTCAAACCCGCTGTCAGCATAACTCTGGGGACAGAGTAGCTGGAACAATAACAGTGAGAGGCACTGAAGGAAAACTCCTCTTGCCGCTTCCGAGCAGTCGTACCTGGGGCTGCCAAAAGAGTGCCCAGAGAGGTGTCATCAGACACGCCTATTTCTCTAGGTTTTTCTTCTGTGGCTCCGGATTTACACCTTCCTGGAGGAGGGGGGATTGTGGCACACAGTCTCCTCTGAGAAGGAGCCTGCCAGAGGCACTACTCTTGCCAGCATTTTGTGCCCACTGAAGGGTGCCTTCACTGTCTGCCACATACGGAGATAGGTACATTTTGGGAAAGGAGCTGCCCGAGGAGCACAGCAGACCCTGGTGAAAGCCTCTTGTAAAAGGGTGGTTTAGAGTCCTGCTTATGACTTCATCTCTGAGAGGTTTGGACAGCAAATGCAGAGTCTAATCTTATAAAAAAAAAAAAAAAGGGGGGGGGGGGAGAAGAAAAATAGAGAAAAGTGGCTGGAGATGCGTAAAACTTGGGTGGAGAAGCTTGGCTCGGGAGGCTGCCGATGCAAGACTGCCTGTGAATTGGCACCGGCCGGGGAAGTTTGGAACAAGCACCAGTATATTCTTTCATTGCAACCTCGGCTGAGATTGGGGAGGCAAAAGGGAAAAAGGGATTTCGGTCCCAGTCACTTTCCCCATTTCAACCGTCTTCGGGAGCCAGTGTGGAGGAGGTCTCTCCATTCTCTTCCCAGTTAATTGTTTAATTGGGGAACAATGCGCCTTTCGCACCCGCCGATGCCGGGCGAGCGGAGGGGCCCGTCCCGTCGCACGGGCTGCGGCTCGCCCGTTACTGTCGGGGCCGCTCCCAGGCCGGGTCTGGGGGTCCCCGAGGAGGGGTCCCCGAGGAGAGGGCGGCGGGAGGGGGGGGATCGGGGGTCGCCGCTCGGCGGAAGCAGGCGCTGGGGGCTCTCCTGCGCCCAGCAGCTGCGGGAGCTTTGCAAATTGCAAGGAGGCTCTTGCAGAGCTTGTGAACCCTCCTCTCCCCGAGCCAGCGCCCCTCCTCTGCAGCGCTGACGGTACAACGATATAATAATGATGGGTGGCTGAGGCTCGCATTTGAACTTGCAGGCGAGCTCCCTTTGCCCACAGCTCTGCTCAGGCTCCGCAGCTGGGAGTCAGGTGCTCGCCGGCGGGGAGGGAGGGAGGGAGGGAGGGGAGACCGAGCTCTGGGAGAAGGGGAGACCCCGGAACCACCGGCTCCTTCCAGCACTAACGAGGGGATTTACTCTTTCATGCGGCCACTGGGATCTCTGGACTAGCCTAGCCACCACGTTGTGATTTTTTGCAATCTCTGCAATACGCTACCTTTTAAGGTAACTATAACTTTTAACGCCGGTTGGGTTTTTGTGGGGTTTTTTGTTGGGTTTGGGTTGGGGTTTTTTTTGGTTTTGGTTTTTGTTGTTTGTTTTGGTTTGGTTTCTTTTTTTTTTTTTTTTTTTTCTTTACATATGATTGCCAGCAAACACCTAGTGTAAGATTTAAACCGATTGTTTTACTGCTGGTACCTGTAAGGACAAAGAGTTGAACTGCAAAACTTAAGCGGGAGAGAATAGCGATGATTGGTGAATTTAAACAACCTGGGGTAAGTTCAACGACACGCGGGGGAAGAGAAGGGATGCTCGGGGACCCACAAATATCCCACTGTGCAAAGAGGAGAACAAAGAAAACTAGGAAATAAAAGACTTTGGGGTGGGAGCCCTGACAGAAGTCTTTGGTACTGGTTTCTTGAATGGCCGGGAAGGTAGAGCCGCACCTTGGTGTGCGATGGGGCTCAGGAGGGAGAAAGGAGGAAGCTATTTCGTACGGGTGTTAAATACACAAAGCGCCCGTGTGGCAGGAGCGACAAGAATGGACCTTTCCTCCGGCCACCAGGTTTTCATGCGCTGGGAAAAACGTGCGCTCAGTCTCCTCCGCTCTTGTGTGTTCTCCCATCCCCTCTTTTTTTCTCCCTTTTTTTTTTTTTTTTTTTTTTTTTTTTTTTTTTCCCCCTCCTTCGCTTGATGTTCCTGGAAAGCCTCTCACAGGGCAGAGCAGGGCTGAGGTGCTCAGACAGCATCTCTCCAGAGGAGACGGAGAGCAGGCGTCCTCTGAGCCACATTTTCATTGCTGGAAGGGGGGCGGTGGGTGAGGAGGAGGATCACAAGGTCAGTGGAGCAAAACGCCCCTTTTACACCCACGGACAGCTTCTCGGGGCACGGGCACTGCCTTCCCCCTCCGCTCCTCGGGATTTCGCCTTTGTTTTACACAGAAAAAGTGAGAGCATCGTGGCAGGAATTGAGGGAGTTTCGACGGCGGGAAAAAGCGGGTGGGTGTGTGTGGGGGGGGCGGCATCGGCAGAGGGTCGGGATCCCCGCGGCAGGGGATGGGGCAGCCTCCATCCGGCCCCCGGGCACCGTCCCCACACAAAGGGGCGACGGGGAGCGGGCGAGGGCCGGGGCCAGCCCTCATTGTCCCCCTTGTCACGTCCTCCCCGGCCACCCCCTCTCCCTCCGGGCACCGGCTTTCGGGATTAAGCCCCGATGGCTTTTCTTTTTTCTTTAAAGGAATGAGTGTTGAAACGTGTTGCAGAAGCCTATCCCAGGATGGAAAAGTGTAAATGTTGGGTGGGTTTGGTGTGGTTTGTTGTGGGTTTTTTGTTTTTTGTTTCCCCCCCCCCCCGTGGATTTTTTTTTTTTTTCTTAAAAAGGCTGAGCGAAAGGGGAAGTTTCCTTCCCAAAAGGAGTGAGTAAGACTTGGCGGAGGGAGAGGGGCGCAGCGCCCGGCGGGGAGCCCTGGCTTGTGGCGACGATGCGCGATGGCGGGGCGGGCCCGGCCGCCCCCGGGACGCGCTGCCGGGCGGGGCGGGGGGAGAGGCTCTGCCGGGGTTCTGCTGGGGGGGTGTCCGGCGGCCGCGGCTCAGAGGCATCCTGGATCCTCCGGGGAGGGGTCCCCAGGCGGGCAGAGGCGGGAGAGGCGAGCGGGGGGCGGCGGGCTGGGGCCGGGGGGGTCCGGCCGCTCTCGAGGAACGGGCCGGGCCGGGCGCGGCGGCGGCACCGCGGCGCCCCCTGGCGGCGAGCGGCCGGGCTCGTCGTTTCTGTGGTGGTTCGTTGCCCGCCAGAGGGCTCTGGTTTCCCACACCTTCAAGAGGAGGGGGAACAGAAAGGGGCGGGGGGGGGGGGGGGGGGGAAATTCATCATCATAATAAAATGATTTTTTAAAATTGTCGCCGCGGCGTTTCGGGCTGTTCCTCGCGCTCCCTGGACCGACGCGCGTCCGTGGCCGCCCGTCGGGGGGTGTTTGACAGCGGGGCGGGACCGGCGGGTTTCCCGCCTCCGGCCGGGCCCTCACGGCATGAGGCGGGACCGGGGGCACCGGTCCCGGCTGCGGCACCCACCGGCTGAAGGGGGACACGAGCTCCCGCCGCCTGCTGAGCGCCCAGGGCTAATGCCGACGCTGGACGAGCCCGTAAGACGCGCTGAGCCCCGCGATGGTGGTGCGGCGTCGCGCCCGCGGGCGCCATGAGCTGCACCTTTACACCTTTTTCCCACTGCTGCTCGTCGCACGTGTCTCCCGCTCCCTTCACCGAGCCGGTGGTGTGGGTGCTGGGGAGCGGTGGGGCAGGTCCGCAGCTCCCCCGGAAAGCAGGCTGGCAGGGGAGAAGGCAGAGCCTGCGTTTGGGGTGATGCTGGAAGCGACACGGGGGTGCGTGTGGCTCCACAGAGCACTGGGACCTCACTCCATGCACTGCTTCTGACGATTTTCCACTGTGTCTCTGGGGCCGCCTGAGAGCCCAGAGCCACTTCTGGCATAAATTAGCGCAGGCCTGGGAGGGATGTCCTCCGTCAGTAGCTTCGCGGCAGCTGCCAGAGCGAGGGGCGCCAGAACACGCTGTGCTCTCTCTGGTCACTTTTCCCGTCTGCGCCCCTGCCTGTGCTCAGGGCTGGAGGCAGCGCCGCTTGCCTGTTGAGGCTCTGGCGCGGGAAGAGTTTCCCTAGCAGCCGCTGGTGCTGGAGGTGGTGAGGAAGGGATGATGCAGATGTCCCTAGGACCTTCTCGGAAGCCTTAGGAGGACTCTTGCAAGTGCTAATGGGCTAAGTGGACACCAGTGATAAACCAGATGCAGGCCAGGTCTGCCGAGTGGCAGCACAGTGGGCTAGTTAATCCCCTGGCAGAGACGTGGTGAAACTGGCAAAGTCAGTTAGGCAGCGCTTACGGTGAGGTCGATACATGTCAGCAATTAATAGTCAGATGGCATAAAAGGATCAAAGGACTGCAAAAGCAAAAGAAAGTACAGAGTGTGCGCATTTGAGAAAGGATAGCAGCTGTGAAGGCTTCGGGCAGAGCTTAGAAGGTAGCAAGAGGTGTGCTCCGTCTGGGATTGGTCATTTCTAGCTTGCTGGGGTTTCACTGGAAAGCTGTGCAATTTACTGTTTTACCCATTAGTAGGAGCAGCAGCCTCAATTCACTTGTCTAGCGCCAGGTTCCATTAGGGTTCCCCTCCTTTTTTTTTTTTTTTTTTTTTATCTGAACCTGACTTTCACTGTGGAGGCAGGAAGGGTCAATGGGCAGAAGCTGCTTTTTACATGCTTAAAGAACGTGTAGAGCTTTCACAGTACAGCTGTAGAGCATGTGCTGAATCAATCTCAGTGTTACCTGACAAGCTACAGCCCTTTAAAGACTGTGTCACCTCTATGAAAGTAGCTAATTTCTCATTGTCCCCACTTCAGAGAGATTTGGAATAGCTTTTGGATGGTAGATTTCAGTCTGTTCCACACCAGGACATTCACCGTCTTTCTCAACCTGGAGTTTAAAACAGAAAGAGAGACATGATGTTCTCCCATCTGGTTAAATTAAAATAGCATTGGTGTGAGATCAAGCTTACACTGTAAACACAAGCTGGAATTTGATCAGAACTTACTGCTCCTACGAGTTTCTGCTGTGGTAAGGGAAGGTAGCAGTGCCTGCAAAAATAGGAGCCCTGCTTGCTCCCCACAGAGAACCTCTGCTGCTAGATTTTAAAGATGTGGAGTTTGTCAAGGACTTGGCATCTTTTAGTTAAAAAACGCTGCGCTCAGGATTGCATCCAGTTTAAAAATGTAGGGCAAATTACCACTGTAGATCAGTCTGCCTGTAGTAGCTCCTAATAAAATGGATCTGTCCACTTGGAAGCTAGCCAGCAGGCAACCCAAGTTTGGTCACATTAAGTGAGATACGTTTTTAACAGAAGGTGGAAATTAAACACTTACTCAAGTCTTGCAGTCTCGAGTTGGCAGGATTTTCTTACTGTGTCCATAGTATTATGGCTTTCTCTTACTCTAGGTGTAGTGACACCAAGGGTGAGAAAGAAAAAAAGGCTTGTGAAAAAAGGTATGGTTAGAAGGATTCTGGCAAATTACAGTGGACATAGGGGCAGTACGACAACCAGCCAGCAGAGGCCTTTATAAACTGAAGAGTGTGGGAATAGGAAATACAAACCAGTTTTAGAGACGGGATTTTGCTCAGGAGGCTACAAAGGAGCATGGTCAGCTGCCAGCAAAAAGCGAGGAGGCAGGAGCAGTCACATCTGATGGCGGTGGCCTGGAAATGTGGGCAGCGCTGACGGGGAATTGGAGTGCTAGGTATAGGCAGCAGTCTCCGCCTTGCCTGTGGCTCTTGAGGAGGATTGCTGGTACTGGCTTTGCAGAGCTGGGCTTTCCCCTAAGCTAGGCTGCCCTGGGGAGCTGAGCAAGGTACTGCAGTTATGATCTGCACGCTGTCATTTGAAGAGGGTGGGAGGGGTAATTACACATTTAATTCTGGCAGCTGTAGTGCAGCAGCACTGGGTAACCCAGCAGTGTTATGGGACCCCACCAAAGACCAGAGTGTTAAAATCCTTGTGCATGGAGGGTGGCATGGGAATCATGCTGGTGAGCCTGAGGGCTGAAAATCAGACTCTTCCCCAACATTTTTCATTGCTTGAGTAAGCACCTCAGGGTAGAGGAGATTGAGAAAAACAAAAGGTTGAGAGAGGATTTTCCGAGAGTCGGGTGGGGATTTTTGGCAGGTGTCTCATATTAAGCTCCATGCTCAAACAGTGCAATTTTTCTGAGCTATCCAAGCTCTTGTTGCAGCAGGTGTAATTCCTGCCCTACTCAGTAAAAAGCTAAGTAGACATCACAGCCACGAATGCTCCCTTGTGTACTGATGGTGGAGTTCATCAGTCACAGGATATCTTGAAAATTATCCTTACACAGTTGTCTTTCTGTTTTCATATTTCATTGTGGGTGTGTGTATTGTGTTTAGTGACTGGAAGCTGAAGATGTGAGGTTTTTTTCAACAAGATTTCTCAGATTGCATTTGTAACGCAGTGACCAACATGAAGTCGGAGGAGCAGTTCTCTGTGCTTGTGTGCAAAGTGGAAAGGAAGGGGAAGATGAGGTCCTCCCTGTACTCTGGACTTGTAGTGTAGGGCAGAATCTCACGTTCAGAGCTCTCAACCGGCTTCCTCCTCTTAGCAAATGTGGAAGCGGTTACACCGCCTCTTGTCATGACAGTAGAGCAGTGAGCTTCTGAGGGCAATGGGCCACCCGTTGGCATGTGCCAAGAATGCAGGTACTTGTTGTCAGGGTCAGTGCAGTGGAGCAGGTGGTGGCTGCAACATGCAACCAGCCCTGTTTAGGTGCAGCATGCCCATCTTCCAGCAAAAAAAAAAAAAATAAGAAAAAAAATCCTTTGTTCTTTTTCTCAGCAAATTTCTTTGATTCCCTTGTTTCTGGTCCTGAAAACCAAGGTTGTCTTCTGGGGGGGAAGGGAGATAAAGTGTAGGGGTAAACATGGAAAGATAAACTTGTGAACAGTTTGTTCTAGATTTTTGTTTAGCTGTTGACATAGCCAGCGTGTGATGCATGGGGAACACATGAGGACAGAACATCTCTAAAGAAGGTCTGGACACACTCTGCTTTCACGGGGGCCAGAGCTCTCGCACTATCTTGCAGTCTTGTCCGGCATTCACCACCTTTGAAGGTGGAGAAGTCTGTTGGTGGTCTTTTTGTGCTTTCTTCAGAGTGCTTGTGTTACTGAAGAACTAGCCTGCAGTGGTTTTGGTGCTTGAGGTTTCCAGTGGTTTCAGGATACAAGGGTTGCTTGAAGGGCCTTCTAGTCTGTGCACATCTGTAGGCTCGGTGAGACCTCTCATTTTTTTTAAATGTTGTGTAATAATGAGGATCATATAAGTGTTTAACTAAGCAAACATGTGACTGTATTTCCGAGCTGGTCCATTGCATTAAAAGGACTTCCATGTCTGCAGCTCTTGTCTTGTGCAACCTCTTCACTCATAACAGACTTCTACAGGGAATTACTAGGGCTTACCTAGTGTACCAGTATAGATTTTTAAAGTTAGTCATTAAATAGCCACTTTTGTTTTCTCCATGTAGAGCTTTCTTGTGTAAGCGTAAGAGAGATAAAACTCTGGCTGGATGGTGTTGGGGATATGTGTTAGAGCCTTCAGAAAAAGTTTTATGGCAGATAGGGCTCAAACTGAATTAAATCAAAAAAGTGCCAGCCCTTATTTGGGACTCAGTCATAAAAAGTGCAAATTCCATGAAGTTAATATTGCAAAATAAGTGATATCACATTATACACTGAGCTCTACTGAACGGCTAAAGCAGAGATGGGGCGTCTTTGGCAGCGTGCAGCCTGTTCTACGGAAAGCAGCTGTATTCTTTCCTCCACGCCCTGGGAATAGGTTGCAGCATATGTTTCCCAGTGCAACCGGCCAGCTCTGGCCATCCACGTATAGGGAATGAAAAGCTCTTGGGTTTTCAGCCCTTTTGGGTGGGAATTTTTAACATGATGCTGTTATGTTAGAGATTGCTTAATTGGAAAAGCTTGGTTTGAGATGTTTTGCATCCTTTCTGAACTGCTCAGCCATTACAGGATAGATGCCAATTCACACAGACTCATGTGAAGTTTGGGCTGCAGCTGTAAGCTGTGGAGAAAACTTTCCTGAGGTTGAACACGTCACCAGTAGCTTTCTGAAGACGTTTCTCTGTGTGACTTGCTATCATGTTCAGTATAGCTTGTGGAGGTTTTTAAATGTACTAGTTAATATTTTATCCCTAAAGCATTATATGTAAGTACTAAAGAACTAAAATGCTAATGTAAAAAATGCTAAAATACGTATGTGCAACACAAGTTCTGTAATTATAACACAGATGCATGTCTATTAAATCTCTGTTTCACTGTTCCTTAAAGCAGTTCAACTGTAATCTCTCTTGGACAGGAAAAAACAATCAGTTCAGGTTACTCACCCCAGTAAAGAACCATATTTTGACAGCAGTATCAGGAAACTCAGGATTTTGCGATAAAAACTTTTCAACGGCAGTGTTTGACAAACTATTGCTGAAAGTTATTTCTTATGTTGGCTAGATAATACATATGTGTAACTACATGGAAGAGGGACTGCTTATGAACCCTTTGTGGTAGTTGACATCTATGGGACTTATAATGCTTTTGTTAGAGTACTTCTGAAATTTTCATATTTACAGATTCAACGTGTTACGATTCTTAGTTACAAGAACTGAAACAAAAATGAAGGTATATGATTATAAACGTGCAATATATTGTTATGCACATACAATATCTGTGGAAAACTTTTCAGCTGTTAGGATGTGGAGTCTGTAAAGGAAGTGAGAAGCAAACCCAAAGGGAGCTGACATGTCTCAGTATCACTCTGAACTCAATAATCTGAAACTCATTAATCTGTATTCGATAGGGACTCATTGTCGTTATAACAAATTTCCACCATAAAATATACAGAGAAATCTTGAAAGCAGGAAGTCACCTGGCAACCTACTTGCAGATGGGAAGGATCATACGTGGATGTTGACTCACCATTGAAATTCATGAGCAGCTTGTCATGGGAGCCCCTTCTGACATGAACCATGTTTTTAGCTGTTGCTGAATGACAGGTAGTTTGTGTTACGGACGTAAAACTACCCAGAAGTTGGGTCTGAACAGGCGACACCACACCAGGAAAAAGTTCTCAGATTATACTCATGTACTGCTACCACTGTATAGGAATATATTTAAAACAGTGAATAAAATGGCAGAAGATCAATACATAAGAGTTATTCACTGTCCTGCTGAACATCTTTTTTAAGTATATGACCGCTTCTAATACCAATGGCAAATATTGATGTACTGAGTTACAACACTTGATGAAGACACGATGCGACACTAACCACTTACTCCATTGTTCTTTATTTGTAGGTCAAGATGTTGCTAAGTATAAAAAGTATCTTATGGATGTACTCTACGTTAGTTATAACCTATATGCTACCTAAAGGTAAGTCTGCTTATACACAAAACCATTTATTAAAATTCATTTAATCCAATGAGTAGGGTATTTCCCAGGATTCAGGAAACAACCCAGACTCAGGAGATTCAGTTTCTGGTCTAGTCTCTGCCACTCTTTTTGCTTCACCATGTAACTAACTTTGTTTCCACGTTCTCAGTGCCTTACTGATTTGTATAGAAAACTGCTGGTGGGTGGACATGTTTTTGACAAGGTTTTTACATGCCTGTCTGACGTCTCCTGAGGTTTGTAAGTGCCATTACTATCATTCAAGTAATAACAAAGAAAGTGCCATAGGATTACATTGTGTAAAGCAAATAGATTATTTTCTCTAAATACTCAAGAATGCATTTTAATCCTTTAACCTGTGCTTCTGAAATGTTGGACCTGTTGGCCAGGTATGTCTCGCACCTTCATTTTCCATGATCCACTCAGGAGCTCCTGGCAGTAGATGAGGTGAGGGCTGATGGGGGGTGGGGGGCTGGTGGTGCTAATTTTAATGGAGGGCAGATACCTTCCATGGGAGCTTCAGCCTGGTACCATGGAGGGAGGAGCGAGCAGTGCCGGCGGCGCAGGAGCAGGTTCCTGGTGCAGATCTAGCAGTGACGAATGAAATAGGGGAGTTTGGGGCTACAGGAATACTGGTTTGTCATACCTCCCAGTCGGATCCCAGTGCATGTGTTCATGTACATTGTACCATGGCAGCCTTTTGGGTCTATAGGTCGCAGCTCACGCCCTCTCTGTATTCAGGGTGAAAGGTGCCATGTGCAAGTGGGATGCAGGGAAAACTAGTAGCCTCCATTTCTGATTTGCTCTGTGATCAGTCAAGGAGCAGCTGGGGACGTGCCTCTGGAGTGGGCAGTCTGGCTGCCAGCCCCTTGTTGTGGGGGGCTGCCATGAGCTAACCTGGCGGCAGGTCCCGTGGCTGCTGAGGTCTGGAGCAAGCTGCAGGTGTTAGGGCAGCTGCAGGACTTCAGTTTGGGTGGAAAGGAGGAGCCTTTAATACTTCTCTTGGTGATTACATGCTAACACTAAAGTATGTATTCATGTGTGGTTGCCATGGTTATTTGAAAGTTTGAGTCAAGCCTTTAGTAAGAAAAAGGTCCCTATAGCTGTTGCAGACTCACAAAATTGGGTTAATAGCTTTCCCAAGCCTCAAAGCAAGATTTTTTCCTTTTTTTTTTTTTTTTTTCATCTTTTCTTTCCAGGAACTCCTCAAACTGTTTTTAGCCTTTGGGAAAATCAAATGTACTAATTTTTTTTTTTCCAAGCTTGAACACTGTTGCTAGCAAATTCTTTAGGTAGTTTTGTAAGATAAAGGAAAAGACCATCGTGCTTAGTGCAGCCAACTAAAAAAAAAAAAAAAAGTGGATTTTTATCCTCCAGCAGGTTGGGAACACCATTCTTTACTATTTCTTACCATCATTTCCTCCTTAAAGCTGTTTTTTTCCATTCTTCATTAAACAGACAACAGGCCAGGATGATTAGGCTTGTCCTCAGGGACAATAGACTCAAATCTTCAGGCAGGGGGCAAGTCACTAAAACTGAGCTTACATTTTCTTATTTGTGGAGGGCAAAGACTGATTTGGTTATAAAATGCAAAGCTTCTCCCCACTCCCCCACCCCCTAAGTTTTTTACTTAGTAAAATGTCTCTAAGTGTAGACTGCTGTATGGATCTTGGATTCACAGCTGACATTTAATAATTTGTTCATATGAAGGAGAGGCAAAATAAGTGTCAGAACAGGTCACAGATTTGTAATGTAAATCTACATGGTGAAGTTGGAAGTTTTTATTTGATAAGCTACTTATATTAAAGGGGGCTTATAAGAAAAATGGAGAGAGACTTTTTATCAGAGCAGGACAAGGGGCAACAGTTTTAAACTGAAAGAGAGTAGGTTTAGATTTGACATAAGGACAAAATTTTTTACTGTAAGGGTGGTGAGATAGTAGAACAGGTTGCCCAGAGAAGTTGTGGATGCCCCTCCCTGGAATTGTTCAGAGTCAGGTTGGATGAGGGTTTCAGCAACCTGATATGGTGGAAGATGTCCCTGCCCATGGCAGGGGAGTTGGACTAAATAATCTTTGAAGGTCACTTCCAAACCAAAACATTATGTGATTGTAAGTTTTCTTTAAAGCAGATATGTCTGTTTTAAGATAGAGGAAAAGGAAGAGCTGCTAGCAACAGTGAGCTTCAAAATGGAGTAAATGGTAGTATATCACTCACACAAGGAGAGGTCTAAAGATAAGATTTTACCTGAAAATCTACCTTGGGATGGAGAACATGTATAGAGATTGAATAAGTAAGGCAAAGGAATCTGACAAGAAGTTTAAACCTAACATTTCTGTTATGACCTATCGAAAGTCTCTTCATATTTACTTAGGACTTAGTTCCATGGTCAGTCTAATCGCACATACATTTTAGCACTAGATGGGATAGTCCTGCCCCTTTTCCATCCCCTGGTGCTAGTTTTTGTACTTTTCTTTGTGCTGACACTAGTATTTATGTGGATATATCACCAGCTGAATGAGATAAATGACTTGTTTGAAAGAGCATATGACATTTCTTGCAGATTATTTTTCCACTGGATCAGACCTTTGATCTGACTCTCTGCCTTGTGAAAATGCCAGTGCTGGCAGAATTCAGGGTTGGGAGTGCATCACTGGAAGTGGGGAGGAGTGGGATGGATCCTTAGAGTGGTAGAAAATGGGATGGCACCTTTACATGTCCCCTGACTTACTCCACATTTTATCACCTCTTAAATATCTCCAGAGTAGAATTTTTAGTACTTAAGCAAGTTCCATATGAACATCCAAGAAAGAACTTCTCAGGAGTATAGGCCAGGTTCTGACTGGTCCTTCTTTGCCTGAATCTTTTGGAAGGAATTCAGAAAGACCCTTATGTTCCTAGAACACACTGTGAATTTTGTGGGTTTTATTTTTGAAGTTAGGGACAATACTTTTGCCATAGAATGTCTTAAACATGTTCAAAGTATGGCCATGGTGAAGAAGACAAAGTTGAAAAACATTTTCATGAATTGATCTAATAGGGTCTGTGGGATCGACTAATATCCTTCTGTTTTGTAGAAATGTCAGTCAGTGTATGTAACAACATTTTTGAGGATGAATTTTTACAAGTACAGATTTTGCTTAAAAAACTACTCTAAAATAAAATAGATCTCTGCACTCTGAACTATCTTCAGTTTCAATTTTTTTTCTTTTAAATACTGAATTTGAATATAAAATTGAAGCCTTGAAATCTTTTATGAAACACAAATTCTCATGCTTCTATTTGCACAATGGATTGGATCACTCCATAGGATTTGATTAAATTTAATTACCTAGTTACTGCAATATAATGCATTGCCATATTTCCTTTAAAAAGCTTTCAGGCAAAATTGTTCTGAAAGTTAAAAATTTTTCTTTTGAGAGTCACATGGGAAATTTATCAAAATCAGCAGTTATTTTTAAAGTGTAAATCCTGGAATCTGTGAATCTTAATATTAAGTCATAATAAAACTGAAGCTTAATTTAGAATGCAGCAAGTTGTAAGCATGCAAAGTTTTAAGCATTCACCGCTAATCATTATTCCCATCTTTGTTTTCTCTTCCACTCTCATCTTTGTGAATGGTCACATTCATAAATACCTAGCATGTTAGTACGGCGTGCTCGTTAGATTTTATGTAGCAACAAAAGTATTTTCCCTCTGAGGGCAAATTGAGAATGGTCTAGCGTGGCTTCTTTAAGGCTTTAAATTCTCAGAAGATGTGTGTCAGGAAGGCAGCAGGAAATACGGTGTAAGCTTCTGGGGTCACGGGAGTGCCCCTCTGAGAGACCTTTGCTGTTTGCTCTGGTACGTGTGAAGGATTAATGACAGAAGTTCACGAGCAAGGTTTACGCCTACTGTTAGTGTGGCATTTACTCACTTTGAGCTAGCTGGTGTTAGGATATTGTACTTTACAAGCTGGGCCTTGTGATTATGATCAATGTTGGAGTTTATCTTACCTGTTTTAAGTGACTATTTGTCTTGCCATGAGTGAGTAGAAAGCCCTGTAATCCATAAAACAGTAGGAATCCCCTAGATTGCAGTGTGTGATGTGTCCTTTCAAAGGTATATAAATAATATACCCATTTAAACATCAGTTTATCTGTTCATGTTTGTGTTCTATATGGGCTATAAAATACATGTGTGCGTGCCTATGATGTCTGCATATGTTATATTGAGTTCTGCAGCTGAGATTTATGTTTCCCTGGCTTCCTGTGAGTTTCTTGCAGAATATGAAAGTAGCTGGTTCTTCATCGCTCTATGCCTTCTTCTCTTATTCTAGTTGTTCAGACGATAAATCACCTGGTAAAGTACTCAGTGAGGGTTTTTTGTTGGGTCTCAGTCTGTTACCTCTGCTGTCAGAGTTTCGTACAAATTTGTGTAAGCAGTGCATTAATTTTAATTTATCAGTATCTTCGTTGAAAGATTTATGGTTAATGAAAAGACTTCTCTTAGGCTCAGTGTTAGTAGTCAGGTTAACAGAACACATGATTTCACTGATCCTTTCTGTTGTTGCAGGTAGGCAGGACAGTATACCATATGTCTAGGCAGGTTGTTGATGAATTAAAAAATGAGATTCAATTTATTTGTCTCATAAATTTGGCTTAAAATAAATAGAATCTTTTATTCCTTAAGCATGTGGTTTTTGTCTGCATTCTCAGTAGCAACATTTTGTTCAGTTAAGCTTCCTTACATAGCAAAATTACTCCTCTAAGCAGTGTCACTTCCTCTAAGGCATTCTTTTCTTCAGACTTCCTGTCATTACAGACCCACTGGTCTGGTCGTTATGGTTAATACAAAAGGGCAGAATTCTGTCTTTTTTTTTTTTTTTCTCTTTAGATTTCCATTTTAAGTTTTTTTTTTTTTTTTTTTCTCTTTAGATTTCCATTTTAAGAATTTTGTAACGTTTACAACATAAAAAATGTGCAGATTCTAGGGAATCTGTTCTCAAGCAAGAAATTTTGTTGATTGCCTCCCACTTCAAAAAAAACCACGTCAAGCTATGTGTCATTGGTAGGACAAACTGCCTTTGCAGCTGAAATGGTGGACTGGGAGGACCTCAGGCAGTTTTGCTGGGGGGAGGAAGCATGAAAAGGCAAGCTGGAATTCTTATTTTGTTAAAGAGTGTGCCACATGCCATCATCCTCATGATAAACTGATACAAATGCATAGACATAGCTTTAGTTTTGGAGAAAATAAGACAATAAATTGTGGCAAAATCCTACCCAGTAAGTTAGACCTGACAGGACTGTCATCTGTCAGGACATCGCATGGGAGAAGTTTTCATTCTGCATTCTGTTCCTGCTACTTATTCTGATGGTGGAGATATTTAGTATTTAAACAGGGGAAGACAACAAAAATACCCAACTGCTAAGGCACACTGCCTACTGATCTGCCTGTAATCTGGCTGCATCATGCTGCTCTTGGCCCAACTCTGTAGTCCCATCATCTTGTACAAATCTCCCACTGACTTTGCTGGGAGTTCTGCCAAGCCATGTCTTTGTGGCCAGGTGATTTGGGTTTAGCTGTGCATTTTGTTCCTTTATTGTCTGTGTATTTTCCCTAATAAATTAATTATGCATGAGTGATACATATTAGTTAGCAACAGAAAAAAATGCTTATATTAATCGCCAGTGATCTTAGTCATTTCAAAACCATCCACTTGTTTAAGAGTACATGATGTTACAAGTGTTCTTGGTCCTACATGGCGAGGTGGAGATACAGTATAAAACAATGCTGGCAAACACCTTCTTTTTGCAGCTTGTGTTCCAATTTACAAACAGTTACAAAATGTTTTCTTCATATTTGCCCGCTGTGTCCCTTCTAAGGAATGGTCTGTCACATACCATTGATAGTGGCTGAGAAGGAGACGTAATATGGACTACAAGCATAGGGAAAATGCTAAAGGAACAAAAGAGCTGTATGGAGAAATAGAAGATATTGATGCTTTCTGCATTGACCAGTAAATGTTATTTGACTATCTAGGACTGCTGCAAGAAATCCAGCTTTCTGGAACTGTTCAGGAACTTCACTTAATCTTATGTTTCAGTGCCAAATATTATTTTTTTTCAGTAAGGAAAACTCCTTTCTCCCTCCCCTTTGCCCCTCTTCTCCCTTCCCTTCGCCCCTCTTCTTCCCCCTTCACCCCAAACCAAAGACTGCTTTTATATAGTGTTTTATAATGCTTTCTACAGTTAGATGGGCATGTTTGTAGCTACATGGTCTCCTATTCTCAGATTCTGCCCAATTTAGGATAGATCTAGTTTCCATATCATGATGATATGTGGTGTTTTCCAAGGGTTTCAGTCTGCTGATGTGAAGACACAAATTTTAAAGAGAGAAAATTTCTTCAGGGTTCAGTGCCGATATTCCAGATCAGTCATAACCAGAAACAATGTTCTCAAAAGTTTATTAAAATTCTGTCAGTCAGGGTAATTATAACTAGGTCATTTTTCATTTAGTAAATTCCTGTAATGTATACAGATGACAAGAGATTATAATAAATACTAAATATTTTGAGACTGATTTTAATCTTCCACCTGTGCAATTTGGCAAAAATTCCATCACAACTGATAGGACTGAGCATTCATTCTGTTTCTTTATGTCTACCCCACTGTAACTCAGTGAAGTTTCAAGAAATTAAAGGTGATATAAAAGGCAGTGATGTTTCCATACTGTACATCTTCAGGATAAAATCAGTTCCTTCTAGTTTTTAGCAATCAATTGACTCTAGGTAGAGTTGAGGTTTTATTTCCTTATGGAAATAAAATTAAAGAGAAAAAGTTGTGTTGGTTTTTTGTGGTTTTTGTTTTGTTTTGTTTTTTTTTTTTTTTTTCCTAAAGAAATGTGTATGCAATCAAAGCTTTTGATCTAGTCTTTAGTCTTCAGAAAGCTCTACAGGCTTGTCTTCAAGCCTTGTGAATTCTCCAGTCTTCAGTTTTATATTGGACCTGTGTTTTGTCTTTCTCTCTTTTACAAATAGATTCTTGGTAAGTCTGGGCACAGAATGTATGAAGTGATTAGTTTGTTTGACCATTAAATGTGAGTTGTACCATCACTGGTCTCTGTTTACAAGTTAATGAAAGAATGAAAATCTCACCGCATGCCTGAATCACAGAGTGAGCATCTTGCTGGTAAATGTGCTCAGACAGTGTGGTTCCATGTGAAATTTTCAGCTGAGTTTTGGGTGCAACACAGCTGTTTTAGCACAGCACTACCCTATTGTTACACTCTGATCTAATCAGTTTTGATACAGTTATCGTGAGTGTATCTGCACTGTGTTCCCAAGAATTTCTAGTTAGGCAAGGATAGAAAGGATCTGAGAACTTTGGTTCAAATTTCTGGGTCCTCCTTGGTCAATTCATTTTTTTCATTTTGTTTTTCTAGTTAGTACTTTATTATTAAAATGCTTGGCCATCAAGCTAATGATTCTTGTACTGAACCTTTTTAGATAATACTGTTAGTACTGTATCCTGTATAAAGTCATCTGTCTCTGCTAATCAACTTAAGGAGAAAGTTTTCCTTTTTTTTTTTTCCTTTTTTAGTTTTTTTCCTTTTTAAAAATTCTTTTCCCCCCCCCCAAATTCTTTTACTCTTTATGGAGAGATGATATTTTTTATGGTAGATAAATAGCTAGATAATTTTCATTTGCTGATGTCTCCTATTTTATGTATCATGTTGGTGGATAATATTTGAAGCTATTGTATTTCTAAACTTTATGAATCCTATCTCACTTCAAATTAATGATCGCCATGTTCCACCTTTCAAAAAAATGTTAGAGTGCAGGACAGTGGAAGATGTAAGACAGATACTGTTGTGCATCAGCTTTTAATCTTCATTAAGCCATATGTATGGTGAAATAACATCCCATAAAAAAATAAATCTAACAGAAATCCTCTCTTCAGACAGTTGCTGTGTGCAGGTTGGATGAACAGTAGTCAACTTTCCCCTCAGGATATTGTCAGATGGAAGCATTTCACTGTAAAGTGTTTGCAGCTGGAGATGTCATAAAAAATGATAAAGATCCTATCATGTCAAGTCTGAGCCAAGTAGGGGCTTTCTGTGTGCTTTACTTCCTTCTTTGCTTTAACATCCTGAAATACTTTATTTCTGCAATGTGTTAAAGTCCCTGAGGCTAGAAAGAAATAATTTTAAAAGAATGACTATTTGGGAGAATCTCACTGGAAAGGCTTTTGTTTCAGCATGTATGCAATAAAAAGAGTTAACCCTTGAAAGAATAACAGTAAGGGATGTCATGTATGTGAAGTCATGGACTGTGTTTTACTTTAGGACAGGAGCAAATGAAGAAGGTGCTGTGAGGTAAGGCAAGGTATAAACATCAGGAGCTCCCCTGTATGCATGCTTTTGGCCAGCAACAGATGTGAGGTAACTCTCACACTCAGAGTGGTCTTCCTCCTATGAAGTAAAAAAACAGCTCTTACAGTATTTTGAAATTTTAAATGACAGATGAGGTTTCTGAAGATGGTCAGTAACTTGGTGACTGTAACAAATGGAGAAAATAAATCAGAGAACAGTGAAATAAATTTGCCCAAACAGAAAAGAACTCCATCAGCAGCCTAGGATATTGGTGCAAACTCTTTTTTAACTTATACTAATCAGTTCTGTTTCAAATCAGCTAAGGTTCATGGATTTCAGCTCTTGCACGTCTGTGAATCATTAAATAACAATGAAATGTATCTGTTTTGGATTTCACTGTTCCACTAATATGATTTGTCCTTTCTCTCCCCCTCTCTCCCCTTTTTCTAGTTAAAGCAGAAAAAAAAACCCTGGTAAAGGGATCTCTCTCTGGAACTTCAGTGCTGCCATGCTTCTTTTCAACCACACCCACTATAGCCTCCAGCTATGCAGCTGAGTATCTTCGAATCAAATGGTCAAAGGTTGAACTGGATAAAAGTGGAAAAGATGCAAAAGAAACCACTGTCCTGGTGGCCCAAAATGGCAACATCAAAATAGGTCAAAGCTACAAAGACAGAGTGTCTGTTCCGACCCATTCAGAGGAGACTGGTGACGCTTCGCTGACTTTCTCCAAGCTGCGTGCAAGTGATGCAGGGGTGTATCGCTGTGACGTTATGTACGGAGTGGAAGACACACAAGGCATTGTCTCGTTGGCTGTTGAAGGTAAATATTTATCTGTTTCATTTGTAGTCAACAGTGATTCCAGTTAAAACAGTAAAAGTCAGTAATTAATGGATAACCAGAGAGCATTTAAAGGAGCGTCTTTAGCAATTTACCCTTCCTTAACTGCTCTTCCCATTCTCTTTCTGTCTTTTATTTATTCTTATGAATCTCTTCCAATCCATAGCTCTCTCATTTCCCACTTGCACCTTTGGGGAGGCTACTCTTGATTCCTGGAACAAATGCTGTTTGTTTATTCCCAAAGTAGTTTGATAGTAGTTTGGGTTTATATCCTTTGCAAGAGAAGCTCCTCCTTTTACTTTTTTTTTTTTTTTTTTTTTTTTTAAATAGGAAATACCTCTACAGTTTTCTCAAACCAGCCATTTTGAAACATGATACATATTGTACTAATACATCTGCATGAAAATGTCAGTGTCCTTACAAGACAAATTTTACAGGCAGAAGCAGTTTCTTTTTAATTGTTTGTGTAGGATGAAAAAAAGCAGTTGCCTTGCTACTGGAGCTGTGGTTGGCCTACCTTGCTACTTGATGTACAGAATCATGATGCCAACAAAACTGGGAGCCACTCTTTCTGTGACAGGAATGTCAAGCACAAAGGAAGAATTTCCTTTGTCCCAGTAATAAAGGTTGGGTAGGTAGAAGGAAACCCATCTGGCAGAAGCTGCAGGAAAACAAGTAGGGAGGTGGCTGCTAATGTTCTTCCATGTAGACCATCCAGGGCTAAGAGTTTGCTTGCCATCACTATAAGGAAATAGCCTCCAAAACTTGGAGGGAGAGAAGTGTACACATAAAGAGATAGAAGAAACAGGACTTTCAAAAGCATGTAAGCAGCAAAAGGAGCATAGGTGTTTTCCTCCTAAAAGCCTGCTCATACAGCTGGATAAGTACGGCGTAGAGACTGCTCCAGAGCCTGGTGCTGTATAGCCCTGTCAGTCTGGCACTGAGCCTGAGCTAACAATCTGTGCTGAAAGGCAGGACATATTAGCTCAGGCTCTGTGCCATGTAAATGCAAATTCTGGACCCAAATTACTCTGCGTGCTTAGAACAACACTGTGCTGTGTGGATGTACCAACTCACATGAGCCTTAGTTTGGACTCTGCTTTGCACTCCTTTGCGCTTAGGTGTTTTTTGAAAGTTCAGTATTTACTCAAATGACTGAATCCCAAAGCAAACATGAATATCTGCTGCTGGACATTATGACTTTGGCTAAGATTTTTTTGGTGAACTTAATACTGCATTGTTCCTCCTGTACACTTAACCTAACTGGAACAGTCTTTTGGCATTGATTCAATTAAAGGTTTTGAAGGTGTGGTTTTAATTTGGAAATACAATAAATCAGTGTAACCATTAATGTCTGAATAACTTCATAAACTGTTTAGTCCTAATGGCAAAACCAAAAGAAATCCTGGTTTGAACATTACTTTTCAGTAACTAGTGTACCTGACATTCTTTATTCCTTATCAATTGCTCCCTTGACTACATATCTATATCCAGGAGCAGCAGATGTTTACTACAATATCTGATTATTTATGGCAATACTTTAGCTTCTCTAGTTAGTGCTCCTTCAAAACACTGCAATGAGATGAACTGATTAGATTGTTTTTTATTTGAAAGAAAATTTCACACACTCCGTTGTCTTTCTGCAACTGTTCTTTTCCATGATTGCTTTAATGTCAACACTTCAGGAAAGGAAAAAGACAGATCTTGACCCAAATGGAAAATAACATTGTTAGATTTTCATTTGTGCACTCCATTCTCCACATTAAGTAAACAAATGCCATTTATCAGACTCATAAGGATTTCCTGTGAATGTTGCCGCTTCAATCTGACCTCATCTCAGTAAGGCTTTATGCTTTTTTTATTAAAAAACCCCCCAAAACCCAAAACAAAACATGACTCCCAAATGTAATTTATATCCATTATGTTTTCTTTTTGAATCTGCTCCGCAAAGTGATAACAATTGGGGAGCCATGATCTTCTGTACACTTTCTCTGTGCATTCTTCGCTGCCTGTCGTTAGCGTGGTGTGGGGAGATATTTCCACGTGAATTTGGGTAACTTCAGAGCTGGCGTCTAGCATGGTTCAGCACTGTGCTCTGGTCAGCTCTCCCGGGTGGAGCTGGGGCTGGTGCTTGCAGGGCCACCCAAGAAGTCCTGGTAAAATTACCGCCAGTTTTGCTACCCTGCACATTTTATGCTCATCACAAGTGAAACACAACATGCATTTGTGAAGCAGTCTTTCTCTGAGGACTGAGCAGGCATGCATTGCTTTAGCTTTTCAGTGGATTAAAAGTATGTGGAAAAAGTGGTAACTCTGGCTCAGGTAGTACTTGCTCGATCATATAGCTTAACCCTAAAGTGAAGCAGAATCATTTTATTAAAGATAGAAAGCTTCTGCAAAATTCCTGTTGTGGGAAGAAATGTTTCAAAAAGTAACATTCATCTGTTTCTTTAAGTGCCAACACTGTTACGTGTGTTAAGTCTAATTTAATACATTTTTCAGAAACAGCCAAATGAAATAGGCCAAAGCTTATCTGCATCATTCTGCTGAACTAGATGAAATTGCTTGTTTGTTATTATGATAACTTTATGCGGTTTGTATGCTTGTTTGTTTGAGCCTTTTTAAACCAGTGCAGGACTTGAGTTCTAGATATTTACAGGATTTCCATTTGTTTTACGGACATACCCCCATTTGAAACTTTCCAACAAAAAGCACGTTCCAACATCAATTCAGCCAGGTAGATAAGCTTAGACAGCTGTGCTGTTTGTTTTTCAAATGAACCTTTGCAAGTAAGATAATATAACTGGGAGTACTAACTTGAATAAGAAAAAAAAAATTGCAATTGCTATTTCTATCCTTTCATTTAGGTATGGTAGAAATATCAAACTGCTACTGAATCTATTCTGTATCAAATGAATTATTTTACCAGTGATGGAATGTATTGTGAATGAAAAACATGACTTGTAAGAAAGAATAATTGTCTCTGTATCATATAAATTTTCCCAGGATAAGCTGTACAAGTCGAACAGTTGGTAATAGTCATCAAAACTGAAAAGTAAAACTTCTAATGCTAAATTTTTTCTTAGTTGAGTCTCAAGACCAAGACTGTCTACAAAAGATGTGTGTAATTGTTCATCTGTTTTTTTTCTGTGTGATTATCACAACAGACAAGTTTGATAATTTGTTTGTAATTATCCAGTTAATTTGCTATATTTAGATGCCAAATGAACTTCTGAAGTTGAGGAGAGTCAGATTTACATGTTGTTAACAGCAGTATAAATACTAGCATTACCAAAGAGATGGGATGTAAATACATGTGAATATATGTGAATAATAACCAACTTAAACACAACCATGTTGCCTTTGTCTCTACATTGCATATTCTACTACATCTCTTTTTGACAGGTAAAATCTTTCTAAAGAATGGCAGGATCTTGAAAACTGCCATAATTCTGTGCTTTTTCTTTGCTTTGGTTATAGGTACAACCTATGCCAACCACTTGGCTATCAATAGCTGCTTATATTCTGTTCACTAGGAGCTCAGAGACATCACCAAGACATTGTGGCTTAACATGGTATCTTGTATCAGCTAAGCAGTACTTACCTGTATGTGCATTATTACCTTGTGATAGAGGTGAAATAATTCAATTTGGACTCTCAGTTTAAACTGCTCAGCTTAAAGCTAAGTCTGAACTGCCTTGTTTTTACTAGGAGTTTAAGACTGGCTGTGTTCACATTGCTAACTGGGGTAATTCAGTCCTGGAGGTTTGATCTGGGAAAGTCATAGCCATATAGAACTAGAGGGACATGCTGGGTCACTTAATCTAGTTCTTTTGGTATTGCAAATAACCCTGTTATGTGCTGTGCTACATGCCTTTATTAATCCCGAAATCAAGCTAGAGCACCCATTCACAGGGGTTATAAGGTGCTTGTCATATTTCATCTCTAAGATCACTGGGGTTAGATTGAACTG